>NC_140169.1:57585558-57753058 GCF_963971535.1 Notolepis coatsorum
ACCAGATTTGCAAATACAGTACTGTTTGTGATACAGAAGGAGTCAAGAAAAGGGAGTATATACATTTGACGTAGAAACTGTACATTGGAGGAGGTTGGGTGGGGGGGGGGGGGAAAGAAACACTGTATAAACAAGCAAAACTGTACATTGAGGGGGGGGGGACACACTGTACAAACAAGCTAAATTGTACATTGGCCTATTGACAAAACCATACTAGGTAAATGACTGTACATTGGAGGGGGTTGGGTTAGGATATTTACAGGGGCCAGTTTTGAATTGCAGTCTCCCGTAGGTGTCCCTTGAGAGTGGTTTTGAAAGTGGGTAGTGATTCACATTCCTTTACAGCTTTAGGTAGGGCGTTCCACATTGATGTGGCATAATTGCGAAACGTGTTTAGTCCCTTATTTGAGCCGAATCTGGGTTTAACATGATTTGTGGCGCTCCCTCTGGTGTTGTGATCGTGGTATTCACTGACCTTTGGGAAGTATTTTGACATGTACATGGGTACCTTGGTCGTGTAGTGTATCTTGTAGACCAGGCCCATTGCAAGTTGCTGTACTCTGTCGTCTACTCTAAGCCATCCTAGGTTGTCAAAGTGGGCAGGGGTGAGGTGGGTTCTAGGAGTCAGGTCAAGCAGTAGTCTGACCAGTTTGTTTTGAGATGTTTGTAATTTTGTTTTTAGCGCCTTTGAGGTGCTTTGGTACCATGAGGTGCAAGCATAGTCGTAGTACCCTTGAATGAGTGCTCCTGCCAGAGTCTTCAGGGTATTCTTGTTTACCAGAGAGGAGATCCGGTACAAGAATCGAGTTCGTTGGTTGACTTTTTTTATTACACTGGATGCCATTTTGTCACAGGAGAGATTAGCCTCTAGGATGGAACCCAGGTAGGTAATTTCATCTTTCCTTGTGACAATATTGTCACCCACTGTAACTGAGAAGTCGTCGGTCTTGCTGAGTTTGTTATTTGAACCGAAGAGAATGGACTCTGTTTTGCCCATGTGTAATGATAGTTTGTTATCCGCGAGCCATGTCATGCACTGTCATGCACTTGTCCTAATATACTAACCTACACTGTAGCACTCAACACTCCGATGAACAATTGTTACTCAGCTGATAGAGTTATACCCTTCCTGCTGACTTGTACAGAACTTCAGCTAAATGACTAAATGTAAATGTAAGTGTATAGAGCATCCGCTTAGTTTTAATGTGATTTTAATGTGTATATATGTTGTAAATGTTTGATATGGTTTGAGTATAGTATCTTGAATTTTGTGTAAATTGTTCAGCACTTTGTCAACTGCTGTTGTTTAAAACGTGCTATATAAATAAAATCTACTTGACTTGACTTGACCGCATGTTGCCTTTCTACGCTGTGAAGTGGCACGTCAGACTAAATTAATGGCTCCACTATCAATGTTTTCTTTTCATACACCGACACGGTATCTCTTGACACAGGGGAAATTAAAAACGAGTGTACCAGCCACGCAGACATAACCCTCAACACGTGTCGTTTGACGACTGTGGGTTTCTAAAGCATTCCACGCGTTAAATCAGCACAGAACCCTCCAGGGTGAGAGGCTAGAAACGTCTTTTGATATATTTTATGAGAAATGTTAAGAATGTCTATGGTGGCTGACTGTGTACATGCAGTAAGACCATTAGACTGTTAATTAGCCACGACCAGCTCCTTGGTAAGGTGGACTCGGTTCTCGTCTTTCATTGAACTCCCTCCCAGCCCCCCCCCCCCACCAGCCCCCCCCCCCCCCCCCCCCCCACCCCCCCCCCTCCCACCCCCCCACGCATGCACACACACAAGATTCAAGATTCAATAGTTTTATTTCAAACCACAGTGTTAGTTTGGCTACATTTGCCATTGTCCGGCAAAACAACATTTGAAAATACATTCACACACACACACACACTTGTTTATGTGTAAACATTTTGAAACATTATTTGTTTTATTTATTTGTAAACATTCGAAATAAAGAATTCATTCATTCATTCAAGAAAGAAAGAATATTTGCACTAAGCTCATTTTTATTTATTGTTTATATTGTCTATATCTTTTTTTATATACACCGTGCATGAGGGAAACGCAATTGAAGCCTTCTGTGTGTCTTATACACAAATAGAAAATTGACAATAAAGTTGACTTTGACTATGATGTTCCCAGAAAGCTTTAGCTAGAGGGGGGGGGGGGAGGGGTGGAGCGCACCGCTGTGAAGGAAGGGTGCACTGTATTTACAACACAAGAGCAACACAAGGCATGCGGCACAATAATTGTTTTACCTCGATTATTATCTTGTTTTCATGATCGTGGGAAGCCAACGTTGAAATTGAAACTGGATTAATTGCCCAGTGCTACTGAGAAATGGTGTCTCAGGTTTGAGTCTGACCCTTGACCTTTATGTCTCAGGTTTGAGTCTGACCCTTGACCTTTATGTCTCAGGTTTGAGTCTGACCCTTGACCTTTATGTCTCAGGTTTGAGTCTGACCCTTGACCTTTATGTCTCAGGTTTGAGTCTGACCCTTCAAGTTCAAGTTTCAAGTTCAAGTTTCTTTAATAGTTGTCATACAGAAGTACAGAATACTTTTATACAAAATGCTTCTTACTGTTGCGCTCCAGAGACTGCGCAAGACAAGATAAGTATGAAATAAAATAACATAGTAAAATTAGAAATAAAAAAAATGAGGTCACAGTGTTCAGTTTAGACATATGTACAATGTTCGATGCAGAATAGACGTAGTTACCATACAATATACAATACTGTGCAGTGTACTAATATACAATACTATATAGTGCAAGGCAGAAATGGAGAAATGGGACGAGGTGCAATTTAGGTACAATTCACAGTAGGTGTACGAGTTGTAGTGCAAATCCTTTATCAATAAATATAAAGTGTAAGTGTGTTTGTGTGATCTAAAGTGTGGAGAGTGGGTGCTGCAGTGTGTTGTTTGTTTGAGTGAGTGTGTGCGTGTGGGTGTGTGTGCTGTGTGCATTTGATGGTTGTTGCATAGTGATTATTGTTCGTTTAGCGATTATTGTTCGTTTAGCAGCCTGATGGCCTGGGGATAGAAGCTTCTTCTGAGTCTTTCTGTGCTCGCCTTAAGACTCCGGTATCGCTTGCCTGACCGCAGCAGTTCAAAGAGGCAGTTGTTCGGGTGGCTCGAGTCCTTAATAATTCTCTTAGCCTTCCCCTTGCACCGCTTGTTGTAAATGTTCTGGAGGGTGGGAAGCCCCCCTCCAATTGTGCGTTCGGCTGAACGTGTCACTCTTTGTAGTCTGCTACGGTCTTGTGCAGTGCTATTCCCAAACCAGGAGGTGATGTTGCCGGTCAGGATGCTCTCTATTGTACATGAGTAGAAGTTCCTAAGGATCTTCTGACTGACTTGGAACTTCCTTAGGCGCCTGAGGAAGTAGAGGCGTTGTCGTGCCTTCTTCACAACACTGTCAATGTGTGTGGTCCATGTCAAGTCCTCGGATATGTGGGCTCCGAGGTACTTGAAACTGTTCACTCTCTTGACCTTTATGTCTCAGGTTTGAGTCTGACCCTTGACCTTTATGTCTCAGGTTTGAGTCTGACCCTTGACCTTTATGTCTCAAGTCTGACCTTTGACCTTTAATGCATGCACTTCCCTCTCTCTCCCCCCGCATGCCTCTCTCAGGTCACATGGTCCTTCTCAACACGTTAATATTAGGGATGTTCGATATTGGCTTTTTTACCGATATCCGATATATACCGATATTGTCCAACTCTTAATTTCCGATACCGATATCAACTATACCGATATATGCAGGGTTTCCCCCCCCAAAAAACGGAATCATTTCAGGTAATTAACATTACATATCTCTTGTCGTGGAATTAACACAACATTATGCATACTTTTGACAATAAATAAAATAAGAATTTGTTTTTACTTGCTTTGCCTGGGTAAATAAAGGTTAAATAAATGTTAAAAAAAAATATATATAATAAATAAATAAAAAAAAGAATTAAAACCGATACCGATAATTTCCGATATTACATTTTAATGCCAATATCGGCCGATAATATCGGTAGGCCGATAATATCGGACGTCCCTAGTTAATATAGGTCTCTGAGGTCCCAAAACATGTCTTTGAAGACTTTTGCTGAAAATACCACTCAGATTATGCATTCTAGCAGCCTCTATAACCCTCCAATGAGCTGCCCATGCTCCCCGAAGCAGCGCGAAAGATCAAACAAAATTCAGATCAAACTACAGATTGCAGATCAAATATGACTCAAGATCCAGCAATTTCCTATAATCTTGCTTCCTGGTTAAAAAATACAGTACAAAGATGTTTAATCGAGTCACAAATTGCTTATTGTGGAATATGTATGTCACGACGAGTATACATTCTGCAGCCTCGGATGTATAATTTGATTTGTTATAAGTGTTTCAGCCAGGGCACCCTCTCTGGACACAACCAACTCTCATCAGGCTGAGGGGGGCGTGGCCTTCTGTTCACTAGATCAGTGGTTCCCAAAGTCGCGGTCGCGACCCAAAGGTGGGCCGCGAGCAGCCACGGGTGGGCCGTGAGATGATTTAAATATATATATATATTTTTCTTTTTTTTTGTCAGGCCACTGAACTTAGAAGCATGCCAGGACAGTGTTTCTAGTTGTATTCTAAAATTCTATTATATTGTATTCTAAAATGTGACTATATGGTTTTATATTAACTTAATAAATAAACAAAAACGAAAAATCTACTTATTTCAACGAACATTTCAAACTAAATAACAGATTATGCACATAAAACGCTGAAAACAACCGAAGCAACAATAGTATTTTAATGAGGCTATTATTATTATCATTATTATTTTGCAACATGTTAGCCCTCTCATAAATAGCACATATAAATGAATAACTAACTTGAACTAACTTAATATGATTGAAGTGATATTTGGCAAAAAAGAAAAGAAAAAAAAAGCCTGACGATGTGCATTGGGCCGCGGCTCTCTGACGCCTTATTTTCTGGGTCCCGGCCTGAAAAGTTTGGGAACCCCTGCACTAGATACTTAGTCTTGTGTAGCCAGACCTCTCTCCACACTATGTTAGCACTGTGCCAGACCTCTCTCTCTCCACACTATGTTAGCACTGTGCCAGACCTCTCTCCACACTATGTTAGCACTGTGCCAGACCTCTCTCCACACTATGTTAGCACTGTGCCAGACCTCTCTCCACACTATGTTAGCACTGTACCAGACCTCTCTCTCCACACTATGTTAGCACTGTACCAGACCTCTCTCCACACTATGTTAGCACTGTGCCAGACCTCTCTCTCCACACTATGTTAGCACTGTACCAGACCTCTCTCCACACTATGTTAGCACTGTGCCAGACCTCTCTCTCCACACTATGTTAGCACTGTACCAGACCTCTCTCCACACTATGTTAGCACTGTGCCAGACCTCTCTCTCTCCACACTATGTTAGCGCTGTGCCAGACCTCTCTCCACACTATGTTAGCACTGTGCCAGACCTCTCTCCACACTATGTTAGCACTGTACCAGACCTCTCTCTCTCCACACTATGTTAGCGCTGTGCCAGACCTCTCTCCACACTATGTTAGCACTGTGCCAGACCTCTCTCCACACTATGTTAGCACTGTGCCAGACCTCTCTCCACACTATGTTAGCACTGTACCAGACCTCTCTCTCCACACTATGTTAGCGCTGTACCAGACCTCTCTCTCTCCACACTATGTTAGCACTGTACCAGACCTCTCTCTCCACACTATGTTAGCACTGTACCAGACCTCTCTCCACACTATGTTAGCACTGTACCAGACCTCTCTCTCCACACTATGTTAGCACTGTGTCAGACCTCTCTCCACACTATGTTAGCACTGTACCAGACCTCTCTCCACACTATGTTAGCGCTGTACCAGACCTCTCTCTCCACACTATGTTAGCACTGTACCAGACCTCTCTCTCCACACTATGTTAGCACTGTACCAGACCTCTCTCCACACTATGTTAGCACTGTACCAGACCTCTCTCTCCACACTATGTTAGCACTGTGCCAGACCTCTCTCCACACTATGTTAGCGATGTGCCAGACCTCTCTCCACACTATGTTAGCGATGTGCCAGACCTCTCTCCACACTATGTTAGCACTGTACCAGACCTCTCTCCACACTATGTTAGCACTGTGCCAGACCTCTCTCCACACTATGTTAGCACTGTGCCAGACCTCTCTCCACACTATGTTAGCACTGTACCAGACCTCTCTCCACACTATGTTAGCTCTGTGCCAGACCTCTCTCTCTCCACACTATGTTAGCACTGTGCCAGACCTCTCTCTCCACACTATGTTAGCACTGTACCAGACCTCTCTCTCCACACTATGTTAGCACTGTGCCAGACCTCTCTCCACACTATGTTAGCACTGTACCAGACCTCTCTCCACACTATGTTAGCACTGTGCCAGACCTCTCTCCACACTATGTTAGCGCTGTGCCAGACCTCTCTCCACACTATGTTAGCACTGTACCAGACCTCTCTCCACACTATGTTAGCTCTGTGCCAGACCTCTCTCTCTCCACACTATGTTAGCACTGTGCCAGACCTCTCTCTCCACACTATGTTAGCACTGTACCAGACCTCTCTCCACACTATGTTAGCACTGTACCAGACCTCTCTCTCCACACTATGTTAGCACTGTACCAGACCTCTCTCTCCACACTATGTTAGCACTGTACCAGACCTCTCTCCACACTATGTTAGCTATGTGCCAGACCTCTCTCTCTCTCCACACTATGTTAGCACTGTACCAGACCTCTCTCCACACTATGTTAGCACTGTACCAGACCTCTCTCTCCACACTATGTTAGCACTGTGCCAGACCTCTCTCCACACTATGTTAGCACTGTGCCAGACCTCTCTCCACACTATGTTAGCACTGTACCAGACCTCTCTCTCTCTCCACACTATGTTAGCACTGTACCAGACCTCTCTCTCTCTCCACACTATGTTAGCACTGTACCAGACCTCTCTCTCTCTCCACACTATGTTAGCGCTGTACCAGACCTCTCTCTCCACACTATGTTAGCTCTGTACCAGACCTCTCTCCACACTATGTTAGCACTGTACCAGACCTCTCTCTCCACACTATGTTAGCACTGTACCAGACCTCTCTCCACACTATGTTAGCACTGTACCAGACCTCTCTCTCCACACTATGTTAGCTCTGTACCAGACCTCTCTCCACACTATGTTAGCACTGTACCAGACCTCTCTCTCCACACTATGTTAGCACTGTACCAGACCTCTCTCCACACTATGTTAGCACTGTACCAGACCTCTCTCTCTCCACACTATGTTAGCACTGTGCCAGACCTCTCTCTCTCCACACTATGTTAGCACTGTGCCAGACCTCTCTCTCCACACTATGTTAGCACTGTACCAGACCTCTCTCTCCACACTATGTTAGCACTGTGCCAGACCTCTCTCCACACTATGTTAGCACTGTACCAGACCTCTCTCCACACTATGTTAGCACTGTACCAGACCTCTCTCTCTCTCCACACTATGTTAGCACTGTGTAGCCAGACCTCTCTCTCTCTCCACACACTATGTTAGCACTGTGCCAGACCTCTCTCTCCACACTATGTTAGCACTGTGCCATACCTCTCTCCACACTATGTTAGCACTGTGCCAGACCTCTCTCTCCACACTATGTTAGCACTGTGCCAGACCTCTCTCTCCACACTATGTTAGCACTGTGCCAGACCTCTCTCCACACTATGTTAGCACTGTGCCAGACCTCTCTCTCCACACTATGTTAGCACTGTGCCAGACCTCTCTCCACACTATGTTAGCACTGTGCCAGACCTCTCTCTCCACACTATGTTAGCACTGTGCCATACCTCTCTCCACACTATGTTAGCACTGTGCCATACCTCTCTCCACACTATGTTAGCACTGTGCCAGACCTCTCTCCACACTATGTTAGCACTGTACCAGACCTCTCTCTCCACACTATGTTAGCACTGTGCCAGACCTCTCTCTCCACACTATGTTAGCACTGTGCCAGACCTCTCTCTCCACACTATGTTAGCTCTGTGCCAGACCTCTCTCCACACTATGTTAGCACTGTGCCAGACCTCTCTCCACACTATGTTAGCACTGTACCAGACCTCTCTCTCTCTCCACACTATGTTAGCGCTGTACCAGACCTCTCTCTCCACACTATGTTAGCGCTGTACCAGACCTCTCTCCACACTATGTTAGCACTGTGCCAGACCTCTCTCTCCACACTATGTTAGCACTGTACCAGACCTCTCTCTCCACACTATGTTAGCACTGTGCCAGACCTCTCTCTCTCCACACTATGTTAGCACTGTACCAGACCTCTCTCTCCACACTATGTTAGCGCTGTGCCAGACCTCTCTCTCCACACTATGTTAGCTCTGTGTAGCCAGACCTCTCTCTCCACACTATGTTAGCGATGTGTGTAGCTATGAGGCGCAGATTGGGACAAAAGCCTGTTGAATACAAGACACCGCCTATCCAGTAGGTCCGCGCCGACACGTTTTGGTCCGCGAGAGAGGCCCAGATGGGTATCGCGTGTGAACCTCGCGTGTGGACCAAAACTCGGCATCGCAGGATACCCAGTGACTTTATTATTTTATTTTAAATAATAAATTGGTGTACTCCTGAATTTCCCCAAGGGGGTCAATAAAGGAATATCTTATCTTATCTTATCCTTCACTTCCGCAATCAGATCAGTCAGCCTTTGCGCATGTTCAATAATTCTTTCGGGGGGGGGGGGGAAACCGCTCTGGCTTGTTTGTATTTCATTAAACCAATCACAATCGCCCAGGGCGTGGCGCTAAGCCCAGGATGCAGTGACGGTGCTCTTGCAAAACAGTGTCACAGATAGAGGAAGGGGAGGAGAATTCAGACTGAAATGGTCGACCAATGGCAGCCGATACCCACGGTCACATGGTGCAGATCCAGACTAGACAGTAGACACAGTGTAACATTGGATGTTCCTCAGGGGTTCCTCTAAGATCCCCTGTGATGTGACTGATGGACCAATTAGACATAGTGGGAATTGACTGATGGTCCAATCAGAGCAGCTAGATGTGACTGATGGGCCAATCAGACGTAGTGGGAATTGACTGATGGTCCAATCAGAGCAGCTAGATGTGACTGATTGGCTCATCATAGTGATCCGTGTGTATAATAATGCGATATTTCACAGGAAACAGATTGGATCTGAAATGGCTTGATTTTGTTGATATCCAGTTCTGACATGTTGGGTAATTCTATATTGTCAACATACCTTCTGTTAAAAAAAAAACAAGATTGAAAAACATCATTCCGGTATCGTTCAAATGTTGTCAGAAACATATTTTTAGGTTCAACTCTAGGAAGAAAAGAGAAGGTTTTTACGAGCGAGCTGCCATGTTGTACACGTGTCGAGGATCACATAAAGACGGAAGTCGAAACAGCTCATTAAAAGGCACCGGTTAGTCATTTTTTTCCCTAATTTAATTTCAGATATTGATTGAAGAAGTGCGTTTTTTGTTGACAACAGACAATTGGGCGGTTATATTTGCCGGAAAGGAAATAGTGAATGTGAGTTTCCCGCCTTGGTCTCTAACCGTGGGACGACTGGGACGTGCTACTTATTCTATATAAGCCACACACACATACGCACACACGCGCACACACACACACACATACGCACGCACACACACACACATACGCACGCACACACACACGCACACATGCATGCACGCACGCACGCACGCACACACACACACACACACACACACACACACACACACACACACACACACACACACACACACACACACACACACACACACACACACACACACACACACACAAATTGGGATCAAATAATAATAATACATTTTCAATTGCTCATATATCCTGAAACATTCAGTGATTGGATGATGAGTACATTTACATTACATTTTACATTTAGTCATTTAGCTGACGCTTTTATCCAAAGCGACTTACAAGTTTTGTACAACAAGACAGCAGGAATGGTACAACTCTATCAGCTGAGTAACAATGTTCATCAATGTTTATAGGTTAGTATATTAGGACAAGTGCATGACGGTAAGGTTAGTTAGGGTTAGAGTTAGGGGTGGGAATCACCAGTTTCATCACGATACGATACGATATCGATTCTTTGGACAACGATATGATATTTTCCGATATCACAAAGTCTGCCACGATACGATACGATTCAGGTGCCTGCGATCGATATGAGACGATATTATATGCCCATTTAACACAATCCGTAACATTTAAATCAACAAAAAAAAGGCAATAGAAATATCATTTGACATTTTTATTTTTGAGCTCTTCCAGACATTTAAATGAAAAACAATCTATTGTTTTTAATACAAATAGACCTCCTGTTCACTGTTTTTGGTTTGTTTTTCTTTTTTTTCGATATTAATATCCTAATCACTGTCACAGAGCTGTATTTTGGCTGGAAAAGGCATATTGGGAGTCCGAAGCTGCAGTACCGGCCAGATCCTGGTAGTGGGGCTATCTCGAGAATACAGTAACCCCCCTCCTTCCCAGTCTCTCTATGGCTCTATCAGCTTAGCTTAGTTAGCTTACGCTAACGCAACGTTAATTTCGGTATTTAACTCGACATGGGCATAAAGGAATGGCGATGATGCAAAGCATGTTAGATGCATTTGACCCGTTGTGGGGAAAAAACAACAGGCACTTATTTCGAGTCGCAAAATAGGCGGACTCTGAAGCAATGCCGTCTAATGTCTACACACGCTGAACTGCGCTGAGCTAATTTTTTATCCACTTTTTTCTCCCATTTTCTATATTTTCTCCCATTCCAATTTCGTATCATCCAATTCAACCCTCCCCTGTCACGAACGCTGTTTCTTGCCTCCCACAAGCCGGCTGCAATGTGGACTAAGTCATACATAGCACAAGTCCCCTCCGGTACTTGAGGTAACAGCAGTCGCATCTTTTCACCTGCGCAGCTCGATCTCTCAGTGGCGAGGAGTAACGCGTGGGAGGCTCACGCTGCCCCCGACACTTCCTGATTCTACTGCGCAGGCGCACCAACCGACCTGTAGGAGTCGCTGTCCACAACGCCCGATCCCCACCCATCAGTTTCCCACCCCCTAATACGGCCAATGTGTATTAGTACAGACGACCAGCTAAACTGAAAGCAAATGTGGAGCGCTGGGCTCGAACTGACGAGCCCAGCGTCTCCAGATTTCGTGGCGAGAGCCTTGCCCACTACGCCACGTAGCCGCCCTGCGCTGAGCTAATGTTGTTGTTGCGGCCCAGCGGATATGCTCACCAGGGGATTTTCAAAATAAGAGTATCGCAATATGAATCGATCTTTTTATGTTGCATCGATCCTATTTGATAATTGATAATAGATCGATATATTGATCTGGATCGATGTATCGTCCCACCCCTAGTTAGAGTTATTTAAAAATATATATTTTTTAGTAGGCCTGCTCTAAGACCCAGGCTAGTTCATTAGTGAATCGATCCTTAAAGAATCAAATCTAGGGTTTGAACCCATAAACCACCAGGAGGTCTTAACCTCTTGAGCCTGAGTCCTATTTTCTGAAAATCCGCCTAAAAATACATACCTAAGTAAATGGAAGATTGCTCCACTTCTACAAGGTCCATTTGCATGTTCTTGGTATCTAGGGGCATCTATGGATCTCAGGGAATGTATTCCCAGTGTCAGAAAGATTGTGTCTGTTACTAGGGTTGAGTGAATTGTAAACCAATTATTTTTTTCATCTTTGACAGATGGTGAATAACACCATGCTAAAAATGACCGGACATGAAAAACTGCCACTGAGCTCATTCAGCACCTTCTTGAGATCACGTGTACAAAAAATCTAAGCAAATTAATAAAGGGAAGATGATTAAACAGAAGGTTTTGTAGATACAGTACTGAATTCTGCCATCCGGACACATGCTATTTGAAATATTATTATAGAATATAGAATATCAGGCCTAAATTACCTTATTATAGCCAAATGGAACGGGCCAAATCTCCTTTTTCCAATGACAGAGTTCAATCTGGATTTAGTATCACCAGGCGTGCAGCAAAGACTGGATTAGCCACTAGGTCAAACACCAGAGGGGATTGTGAGGTCAATTTTAGAAAGACCGCCTTCAGCAAAAATGTTCCATCGATAGAGGGAAGTGGAACATGGAACAGCCTTCCGGTCCCCTTAAGGGAATGTACCACCCTGTCCACCTTTAGGGGCCAACTCAGGAAATGGCTGTTAGACAGCCAAATATGCACTCATTAGGGATGTTAGTGATGTTGTACTGACTGAATGTCATGTTAGTGTGGTCGTGTCAGTGATGTCAGTTTTTATGAATGAACGTTGTATGGTCCGTTTTGTGTTTGTTTTATGTTAGGACTACGGGTGGAAATTAGCCCTGTGCTATTCCCGGCATATTTACGTCCTTATCGTGCTGTGATGTTATGCATACACTCATGTAAAAAAAAATTGCATTGTCCTTAATAAACAAATATTGAATCTTGAATCTTGACTGTGAATGAAATCTACTGTAAGTACAGTTACCTTTTTATTATGTAGATTTCTCTGGCATTTTTCATCAGATTGCAACGCCGTTTTTTGCTAGACGTTCACAGAAAGGTAGAGAAACTAACTGCGTTCTAATCTATGCCAATAACGTTCAGGTTTGTGGGACATAATCCCGAAAAATAAGATAAATAAAAAAGTTAATCCACAAGTCATTTGATTGACAGGAGCTGGCTTGAAATTCCAAAGCCCATTGAAAGCCCTGGGTCTCCTCTCCTCATATGACTACAAACAAAATGGCGGCGCACATTTCCAAGTGTCTATATTCGCCGGTTTCCGAATACATTTCCAAAACACATATTTCACTGTTACGTTCTGGACACCGACTGAGGTCGGTGACCACCCACATTCCTGGCATATGTCACTGGGCTTGTCACCTGTCCTTTCCCTGTCGATTAGTGCTGTCACTTAGGGGTGGTTCCTGATTGGCTGTCACGGGGGTGTGTGTGGAATGTTGGTATTTGGTGTCTATGTAACCTACCTGTCTTCTGCTTGTTCATTGTCAGGTCTTCACTAATTGCGTTCGGGGATAACGCGGACGGTTCAACTCTGGACCTCCAATAAGCTCCTATTTACCTTATTCCTGCATTTGCTATTTAGCATTTGTCTCTCTTAGAATTTACTCTGTGTTCTTACTATTAAAGTCGAACCTGTTCAAGAGTAAACACTCTCCGTCTCTGTGATTGCCTTCACCCATTGGAATTCACCTACCTCCATTCCTGACAGAAGACCTGACCATCAGAGTTCCATGGAGGCCATCATGGAGATGCTCCAGGCGCAGGGAGCGGCCCAGACACGGATGGAAGAACATCAACAGCTGGTCAGCGCCGAGTTAGTCTGACTCAACGGGATCGTCGGCTCATCCCAAGCGGTGGCGCAGTCGGCGTTGGCCACAGCCCGACAAGCCCAAGAAGGAGTGGCTGGAGTTCAGTCGGCGACGGGAGAAGCAGCGGTCCACGCAGAGGAGAGTCGGGGGGTGTTCGGGGTCCAGGAACGGTCCCATGAGCCACGACTGCAGGCGCCCGCTCGCTATGATGGATCACCGGATGGTTGTCGGGAATTCATCACCCAGTGTCTACTCGTTTTCCGGCTGCAACCACGATCATTTCCATCGGAGACAGCACAGGTAGCGTATATTATCACACTGCTCACCGGTCAAGCTCTCTCCTGGGCTACGGCGGAATTAGAGGCGGGAGCGATAATCTGCGACAGTCTGGACGCCTTTACCTGGGAGTTGAGAAGAGTATTCGATACTTCCCGGGTACTCTCGATCTTCGAGGCTGGCGGTCGTCTTCTCGACTGCCGGCAGGGCCTCCGCACGGTCGCAGCTTACGCTATCAATTTTCGGATCTTGGCTCGGGAGACAGCTTGGGCGGAGAACGTCTGCGTGGTTCTGTTCGTCAGGGGACTCTCAGCGCGGATGCGAGATGCGCTCTCCGCACGTGAGATCCCCGAGCAGCTGGAAGTGCTGATCAACACCGCCATCAAGATGGACAATCGGCACCAGGAGAGGGAGAAGGAGCGTATGTTTTCCTTCTTCTCCTGGTGTTGATACTTCCATGCATTATACGAGTGGGCCACTGGGTGATGAATCCATGCAGCTTGGAGCGCTGTCGCTCTCGGACGACGAGAGGCAGCGCTTCATCAAAGAGCGACGCTGCTTCCGGTGCGGTTGCACCGGTCACCGCTTCGGCAGCTGTCGGGTCCAGGCTGTATCGGCTCGGCGCCAGTCGGGAATAGAAGGTGCGCCGTCAGACTTTGAGAAAGCGCCAGCAGGTGGGCTCATTCCTGCCAAACCCACTGATTCACGTAAATTTTTTGAGGTGGCGATCAACTGTGGGGGTGACATTAGGGGAACTAAGGCTCTCATTGACTCAGGGGCGGCGGGCAATTTTATTCACGTGGGATTGGTGAAGGAGTGGGGAACCCCAGTGGAGGATTTAGGGGTTCCCTTACCGGTTTACGCCCTGGACGGTCGGCCCCTGGGCAGTGGGAGCGTCACCCAGCGCACGGTTCCATTACACATCCGGGTGGCGGGTGGGGAGTGGGAATGGGTTAAATTTTTTGTCATCTTTTCCCCCTATTCTGTCATGGTGTTGGGTCATCCCTGGTTGTCGTCATGTGTTCATATCATTAATTGGAGCACGGGCGAACTCTCAACGGCGGCCGACGTCAAGTCGATCGTCAGCGGGAGTTTGCCCAAACCCTTGTCTTCCCCCCCTCTTCCCTTTTGTCTCCTCCCTCTTTCTCCAGGATAGTGGGGAGCGTGGCAGATTCTGATCTACCCTCTAATCCCGATTTGATAGGGGTGCCTGAGATCTATTGGGACCTGGCGGACGTTTTTAGCAAGACGCGTGCTAAAGCACTTCCGCCTCATAGATCATACGACTGTCCCATTAATCTTCTACCCGGTACCTCCCCGCCTCGCGGGCGAATGTTCTCTCTCTCACGCCCCGAAACCTTGGCCATGAACACCTACATAGAGGAGGCATTGCTTGCGGGGCACATACGCCCGTCCACTTCCCCTGCCGGCGCTGGCTTCTTCTTTGTTGATAAGAAAGATGGGGATCAGCGCCCATGCATTGATTATAGGGGATTGAATGACGTTTCCATCAAGAACCGATATCCTTTACCTCTCATGGACACAGCCTTTGAGTGCTTACAGGGGGCACAGGTCTTTTCTAAACTTGACTTACGTAATGCATACAATCTGGTCAGGATTAGAGAGGGAGACGAGTGGAAGACTGCATTTAACACACCCAATGGGCACTATGAGTATTTGGTCATGCCCTTTGGTTTGGCTAATGCTCCGGCAGTCTTCCAAGCCCTGGTTAACGACGTGCTGCGAGACTTGATTGGGGTGTCGGTGTTTGTCTACTTAGATGATATCCTGATTTTTTCTTGCGATATGGTGCAACACCAAATGCACGTTCGGGAGGTGCTAGACCGTCTCCTCAAGCATCAACTATTCGTTAAGGGTGTGAAGTGTGTATTTCACACGGACACCGTGTCCTTCCTGGGCTTTGTGTTGACGAAGGGCGATCTGCGCATGGATCCAGCCAAGGTGAGTGCAGTTTTGGACTGGCCACGGCCTTCGTCGCTCAAGGGGTTACAACGTTTTTTGGGCTTTGCAAATTTTTACAGGAGCTTTATTCGCAACTTTAGCGCCTTAGCCAATCCATTAACAGCTCTCACTAAGGCCTCTCTCCCTGGCTTTGAATGGTCGCCTAGGGCTGAGTCGGCCTTCTGCGATCTTAAACGTCGTTTTACATCCGCTCCTGTATTGATCCGCCATGACGCAGAGGTTCCGTTCATTGTGGAGGTGGATGCCTCTGACATCGCGGTGGGGGGGGGTGCTCTCTCAGAGATGCTTAAAGGATGGGAAAGTGCACCCGTGTGCTTTTTTTTCTCGTCGTCTGTCACCAGCCGAGCGTAATTACGACGTGGGTAATCGGGAGTTATTGGCGATCAAATTGGCACTGGAGGAGTGGAGACATTGGTTAGAGGGGGCGACACATCCTTTCATTGTTTGGACTGATCATAAGAACTTGGCTTACATCCAAGGGGCTAAACGCCTTAACGCTCGCCAGGCCAGGTGGACGTTGTTCTTCACACAATTTCGATTTACCATCTCCTATAGACCCGGCTCCAAGAATATCAAACCTGACGCTTTGTCGCGCCAGTTTGATCTTCCTGGTCGGGAGGAGCAGCCCCATCCCATTATTCCACCGGCCTTGATTTTGGCACCCGTGTCTTGGGGCATAGAGAGGGTGGTAAGGTCGGCGCTAACGCGGGAGCCCGATCCAGGTGGGGGTCCTCCGGGACGGTCGTATGTTCCCAAGGTGGCGCACTCACGCTTGCTACAGTGGGCACATGCGTCATCCCTCACCAGCCACCCAGGGGCAACCAGGACCCTGGAATTTATCCGTAGGAGGTTCTGGTGGCCGACAGTGGAGGGGGATATGCGTTCCTTTGTGGCGGCCTGTCCGGTGTGCGCACGTAGTAAGACCTCTCGACGGGCACCGGCGGGTCTCCTCCGACCACTTCCTATTCCTATACGACCCTGGTCACACATATCTCTGGACTTTATTTCTGGTCTTCCCCTTTCGGACGGGTTCACCATCATTTTGGTGGTGGTGGATCGGTTCTCTAAGGCGGCTCACTTTGTCCCTCTCCCCAAGCTTCCATCGGCCCGGGAGACTGCTGATTTAGTTATACAGCATGTCTTTCGGGTCCACGGGCTGCCAGTGGATATCGTGTCGGACCGGGGTCCTCAGTTCGCCTCCAGGTTCTGGAAGGCGTTTGCCGCCGGCCTCGGCGCCTCTGTCAGTCTGTCGTCTGGGTTCCATCCGCAGTCGAACGGGCAGACGGAGCGGGTCAACCAGGATTTGGAGGGGGTCTTGAGATGTTACTACCGGCAACGTGGAGTAGGAGGTTGGCTTGGGCTGAGTACGCGCATAATACCCTTCTCTCCTCTTCTACCGGTATGTCTCCCTTTCAGTGCCAGTATGGTTTTCAACCTCCTATGTTTCCCGAGCAGGAGCAGGAGGCGGAGGTGCCCTCGGCCCAGGCACATGTGGCTCGCTGTCGCAGGATGTGGAAACAGGTTCGGAAGGCGCTACAGAAGGTTTCGGTTAGTACCCAACGGCAAGCTAACCGCAAGCGTCGTCCGGCTCCAGTTTACCGTCCAGGGCTTTATAGGACCATTTAAAGTGATTCATCGGGTTAATCCAGTGGCTTACAAGCTACGACTTCCGAGCTCTATGAGGGTTCATCCGACGTTTCATGTGTCCTTGTTGAAGCCATTCCTCTCATCGCCCTTGGCCCCGCCACTGCCTGTGGTTCCTCCGCCCCGGTTTATTGGCGGTCAACCCATTTACACGGTGCGGAGGATACTGGGTTGTAGGCGGAGGGGTAGGGGGTTTCAGTTCTTGGTGGATTGGGAGGGGTACGGGATAGAAGAGCGTTCTTGGGTGCCTCAAAGGGATCATTTAGATCCCAGCCTGATCGTTGATTTCCGGCAGCTGAATCCCGAGGCCCCTAGGTGAACGTCTGGTGCCGTTCGTCGGGGGAGGGTACTGTTACGTTCTGGACACCGACTGAGGTCGGTGACCACCCACATTCCTGGCATATGTCACTGGGCTTGTCACCTGTCCTTTCCCTGTCAATTAGTGCTGTCACTTAGGGGTGGTTCCTGATTGGCTGTCACGGGGGTGTGTGTGGAATGTTGGTATTTGGTGTCTATGTAACCTACCTGTCTTCTGCTTGTTCATTGTCAGGTCTTCACTAATTGCGTTCGGGGATAACGCGGGCGGTTCAACTCTGGACCTCCAATAAGCTCCTATTTACCTTATTCCTGCATTTGCTATTTAGCATTTGTCTCTCTTAGAATTTACTCTGTGTTCTTACTATTAAAGTCGAACCTGTTCAAGAGTAAACACTCTCCGTCTCTGTGATTGCTTTCACCCATTGGAATTCACCTACCTCCATTCCTGACATTTCACTAATAACACTTTAACCTATTGGTAAACAAACGTATTGCTGAAAATTAGGGCTGTCTTAAATACTTTGAAGCTTCGTTCGATGGCACAAGCTTCGAACATTAAAAAAAAATCGAAGTAAAAAAAAATAAAAAAAATCTTTTAAATTTTTTTTTACTTCGATTTGTGTGTGTGTGTGTGTGTGTGTGTGTGTGTGTGTGTGTGTGTGTGTGTGTGTATGTGTGTGTGTGTGTGCGCATGGGGCCATTGGGTGGGGCCGGGGGACAAATACACTGGAGGAAAGTAACCCAGCTCAGCACTGCCCAAATTATATCATCACTATTGCCTGTTTGAAGGATATCATCTTCAAACACATATACACCTACATGCCTTGTAGAATTCCACACATAAGAAAGAAAGATACTGGGATGAATAAACAAAATAGGAAATCAAATGTAGAAATGCATGCAATACATAAATAAATATGAATCTCCATATATGAAATAGAACATTTAGATAAGGTGCTACTGAGATGTTTTGGTGAGTTCTTAGTTTTTTTGTGGAAGTAGCCCTTCTTAAAAATGCATGAACATTCACTGATAATTGGTCTGTAGTGGAGTCTACAAGGTCTACATTGCCGGACCATGTAGAATCCGGACCTTGTAGACTGACATAATTCTGTGCATAGTTTAGTCTACACAGGCCATATTTCAAATAATCAAAATCTTACTTCATTCATCTTAAACATTCTTGATTTGGGGGATTGGTAGTTCCCATGAAATCTGAAGTTGTTCAAACGACAACAGCGATCCACCTTGAATGAAATCACACAGCCGAGTGAAACCTTGTTGGCTGCGTCACAGTCATGAAAGGGGCTACTTAATTCATTAATCCAATCCACTTTATTTATAGAGCACATTTAAAAACAACAAAGTTTACCAAAGTGCTGTACAAGTCCCACAACATAAGACTAAAATCGAAGCTCGGCCCCGAAGCTTCGATTGCCAAAAAAAGCTTCGAAGGTCAGCCCTACTGAAAATATACACTATGACTGCTCTTTTGACAGGGTTAGGGTCTTTACCACATTTGAAAAGAAAACGCAACATTAATTCATACAGTCTGTAGAGATGGATTTATGGCATGATGTAATTTTGGGTCCGGTACCGGACCCATCGGACTCAAGAGGTTAAGAATGTTCTGGTACCACATCCTTCTCAACTTCAGCCTATAGCAGGGCTGGGCAATTAACCACATTTCTATTTCAATTACGAAGCTTGGCTTCCCACGATCATGAAAACAAGAGAATCGAGATAAAAAAACATTATTGTGTTGCTCTCATTTTGACTTCTAGAACAGAGGTGAACACTGTAGAACTCCAGAACAGAGGTAAAGCAGAAGACGGTGCATTTCCTTGGCAAGAAGGAATCTGAAATGAGTGACTAATCTGAGAGGATGAGTTTAATCCGATTTAGACGTAGCCTGCCAGTAGACCGTAGCATTATGTCTATATGTTTTTTTTATCTACCTTTTCTCCCATTTTCAATTTTTCTCCCATCCCAATTTCATATTGTTCAATTCTACCCTCCCCTGTCTCGAACGCTGTTAGGCCATGCCTCCCACAAGCCGGCTGCAATGTGGACGAAGCCATACATTGCACGTGTCCCCTCCGGTACTCGAGGTAGCAGCCGTCACATCTTTTCACCTGCACAGCGCGATCTTTCAGCATCGGGGGTCTGCGTTTGGAGGGCACGTCGCCCCCGTCGCTTCCTGATTCTACTGCGCAGGTGCACCAACCGACCTGTAGGAGTCGCTGTCCACAACGTCCGATCCCCACCCATCAGCTTCCCACCCCCTAATACTGCCAAATGTATTAGTATGAACGACCAGCCAAGCTGATAACAATGAGGAGAGCTGGGCTCGAACCCAGCGTCTCCTGCATTGGTGGTGAGCGCCTTGCCCACTGCACCACCTAGCCGCCCACATTATGTCTATATGTGAAGCCAGGCATTCACACATGCACACAATTATGTGAAACACCGTATGATGCTGATTTCATTGTTTCTTCCAGGGCGCCATCATATCAATTAAATTGAGCGAATCATTCCTACTATGATGCTTTCCATCGTGCTCACAGCGCTCCTCTACTTGTCTAATTGGCACAATGCCTATACAGCCTCTGGGGAGACCTTCCGCTGGCTGATGGTTATTCCTCAATCATACTCAGGATTGAGGTTATGTCCTTCCGCTGGGTGATGGTTATTCCTCAATCATACTCAGGGTGGAGGCCATGTCCTTCATGGAGAGAGGCTGAAATCACATCAACACTCATCTCTTTCCATCTCCACGTTTTTACAAAAGTACAAAATAATACTCGCCCCTGGGATGAAACTGGGCCCCCTACAAAAGTCAAACTAAAATGCAGCTGGATATACGTCTCATTGACGAGTTGTAATTTTTTAACTCTCTCATCTAGTAAACCTGTGAAGTGAAAGTGTCGTGGGCGGGCGACAGTGGCTCAGGAGGTAGAGCGCACGAGGAATGGTGTGGACAATCCTGCCGTCATCCATACCAACGCAGCAGGGAAGAGCACCCCTATGACGCAGGTTCTCAAAGTGGGCCACGGGGACCCCCCCAAGGGTCCTTCAAGGGGGTCCAAGGGGTCCCCAGGAAAATAATTTCATTTCACTATTTAACTTACTAGACGTTATCCCAACGAGAGAAGAAGAATATATAAGAATGACTATTCTGATCATATAGATTTATATCATATAGATCTGATCATATAGATTTCACTTTCTCCACAGCTATGGAATTCTGGACTTAATCAGTCAAACTCCCTCAGATTGGGGTCCCTTGGACAAACTCTTCTAAGATTGGGGTCCCTTGGACAAACTCTTCTAAGATTGGGGTCCCTTGGACAAACTCTTCTAAGATTGGGTCCCTTGGACAAACTCTTCTAAGATTGGGGTCCCTTAGACAAACTCTTCTGAGATTGGGGTCCACAAACTCTTCTAAGATTGGGGTCCCTTAGACAAACTCTTCTGAGATTGGGGTCCCTTGGACAAACTCTTCTAAGATTGGGGTCCCTTAGACAAACTCTTCTGAGATTGGGGTCCCTTAGACAAACTCTTCTAAGATTGGGGTCCCTTAGACAAAGTATTCTCAGATGGACTGCAATTATAAATGGACTGCATTTATCCAAAGTGCTTTACAACTGATGCCTCACAATCACCCGTTCACTCACACACTCACACACCGACGGCGGAGGCGACCGCATGCAAGGTGCCGACCTGCTCATCGGGAGCAGTTAGGGGTTAATAAGTGTCTTGCTCAAGGACATTTCGACGCGCTGCGGGAGGAGCTGGAATTGAACCCAGGCGGGAACCATCTGATTACCGCTCTACCTCCTGAGCCACTGTCGCCCCCCCCCCCCCCCCCCCCCCCCCCCCAGATGGGGGTCCCTCAGACAAGCTCCTGTCAGACGGGGGTCCTCTGTCCTACAAGACCTTCTGTTCCCTTGACTACGCCACCGCTGCTGCCCTCAGATCCTGACAGACGATGCGGCGTGTTGTTTGGGAGCCGTCACTGTGTCACCCTATACATCTGCACCCCGTTAAACTGTCCTGACACCCGCTCAGCCCATTGGACACGGAGTGGAGCGGAGGGGGGGGGGGGGCATCATGGCCGCAAGCGAGATCTGGTCATACATTTCTTTTCTTTTTTTTATCAAGCTGATCAGGGTAGAGCTGGAAAGTAATAGAGTGTGAAATAATGGCATTTTGCGCGGAGGACAGCAACAGCCGGCGGAGCGGTCTGTGTGATGACGTCGGGGGGGGGGGGGGGGGGGGGGGGGGGGGGGGAGGTGGTGCGGTCGTCTGTTACATTAATCGGGAGCTTCCCGGGTTCGATTCACACTCCTCCCTGGGCAGTGTGTGTCGAAGTGTCCTTGAGCAAGACACTTAACCCCCCTAACTGCTCCCGATGTGCAGGTCGGCACCTTGCATGCGGTCGCCTCCGCCGTCGGTGTGTGAATGTGTGAATGTGTGTGTGAATGTGTGAGTGAATGTGAGTGTGAATGTGTGTGTGAATGTGTGAATGTGTGTGTGAATGTGTGTGTGAATGTGTGTGTCGATGTGTGAGTGAATGTGTGAGTGAATGTGTGTGTGAATGTGTGTGTGAATGTGTGAGTGAATGTGTGAGTGAATGTGTGTGTGAATGTGTGTGTGAATGTGTGTGTGAATGTGTGAGTGAATGTGTGAGTGAATGTGTGAGTGAATGTGTGAGTGAATGTGTGAGTGAATGTGTGTGTGAATGTGTGAGTGAATGTGTGTGTGAATTTGTGTGTGTGTGTGAATGTGTGAGTGAATGTGTGAGTGAATGTGTGAGTGAATGTGTGAGTGAATGTGTGAGTGAATGTGTGAGTGAATGTGTGTGTGAATGTGTGAGTGAATGTGTGAGTGAATGTGTGTGTGAATGTGTGTGAATGTGTGTGTGAATGTGTGTGTGAATGTGTGTGTGAATGTGTGAGTGAATGTGTGTGTGAATGTGTGAGTGAATGTGTGTGTGTGTGTGTGTGTGAATGTGTGTGTGAATGTGTGTGAATGTGTGTGTGAATGTGTGAGTGAATGTGTGAGTGAATGTGTGTGAATGTGTGTGTGAATGTGTGAGTGAATGTGTGAGTGAATGTGTGTGTGAATGTGTGTGTGAATGTGTGTGTGAATGTGTGAGTGAATGTGTGTGTGAATGTGTGTGAATGTGTGTGTGAATGTGTGTGAATGTGTGTGTGAATGTGTGAGTGAATGTGTGAGTGAATGTGTGTGTGAATGTGTGAGTGAATGTGTGAGTGAATGTGTGTGTGAATGTGTGAGTGAATGTGTGTGAATGTGTGAGTGAATGTGTGAGTGGATGTGTGTGAATGTGTGAGTGAGTGAGTGTGAATGTGTGTGTGAATGTGTGTGAATGTGTGAGTGAATGTGTGTGAATGTGTGGTAAATATTGAGTTGAATTTCATAAATGATATGTGTGAATAATCAGAGATCATCACAGCTACCTTTCAATAGCAGAGTGGACTCAGTGGCTAAATAAGGAACCATACTTGAGACAGTTACATCAGATAACAGCAGCAACAGTTATTTCAACCCCCACTCAAGCAATGACTAATTTAGAGAACAAACAACACCTTCTCGAATTGACAGTATGTAAATGTAGAAGCAGAGACAGCTGGGTTGAACACAGGGCAGACCAGTTTAGACTTGTTGAAGCATGGACACTAACTCACAAACAAAGTTATCTATTAATCAACTGTTTAGTATCAAAAGAGTAAATCATAATATTAGAAATGTGTAAATTCATATGGAGATACAGTTGGTAAAAGGTTTATTGGAACAGGCCTCTGTACTCATCAAGCGGCCACACCAAGGAGGGGGGCCACCAAGACCCCCCCCCTCTGTTTACTGAAAGAAGACTCACACAGCAACCACACGGACGGGGGCCACCAGCAGAACCCCTCTGTACTCAGCAAAAGACCACACCGACGGGGGCCACCAACAGGCCCCCTCCATCTCTGTCCCATCACGTCGCCACAACCCAGGGGGGGGGCTGCCAGCCCCCACAGGAGATCGCCCACAGGAGACGCATGATTGGATCAACTGTACTAGTAAACTGTATTCTATTATTGGCTAGAAATTATAGTATATAAGAGGAGACAAATTGGTAGTTCGGGAGCCCCAGACCAAACCGACCCCAGGGGTCTGTGGGCTCCACCGCTCCACCACCGAGAGAGACTGTCTGATGCATTTTATGTGAGTAAATACATGGGAAAACACCATTTGTTGTTTAAAGTTTAGTGTAAATCCTTAATGTCTGAAACCAGATTTACTCATGTATAATGTGTGCAGCATGGTCAATGTATGTTCAAATTATGTTACCAAGTGACTGTTTATGTACATTATTGAGGTTTGAGAATGCAAACCTGATTGTAATTTCTGTACACAGATAGCCCTGTTAATGTTTTCTGATAATCTTTTGTCCTATTCACCTTGGTCTCCTGGCTCTGATCAAATAAATGTTGAATTGGACTATAGTTCATGGTTTGTCTGGCCTACACGTTTATTCCTCATCTGCTTAAGTCAGATGAGGAGGTCAACAATTCTATCACGTATGATCCCTTTCTCCTCCTTCCAGATAATCAATCTCGTTGTACTGTACTACAATAACCTCAAATTATTGTAGAAGTTCTGTGGGAATTTACCACAAATGTGTGTGTGAATGTGTGAGTGAATGTGTGAGTGAATGTGTGTGAATGTGTGTGTGAATGTGTGAGTGAATGTGTGAGTGAATGTGTGTGTGAATGTGTGAGTGAATGTGTGTGTGAATGTGTGAGTGAATGTGTGAGTGAATGTGTGTGTGAATGTGTGTGTGAATTTGTGTGTGTGTGTGAATGTGTGAGTGAATGTGTGAGTGAATGTGTGAGTGAATGTGTGAGTGAATGTGTGAGTGAATGTGTGTGAATGTGTGTGTGAATGTGTGAGTGAATGTGTGTGTGAATGTGTGAGTGAATGTGTGTGAATGTGTGTGTGAATGTGTGAGTGAATGTGTGTGTGAATGTGTGAGTGAATGTGTGTGAATGTGTGTGTGAATGTGTGAGTGAATGTGTGTGTGAATGTGTGAGTGAATGTGTGTGTGAATGTGTGTGAATGTGTGTGTGAATGTGTGAGTGAATGTGTGTGTGAATGTGTGTGTGAATGTGTGAGTGAATGTGTGTGAATGTGTGTGTGAATGTGTGAGTGAATGTGTGTGTGAATGTGTGAGTGAATGTGTGTGAATATGTGTGTGAATGTGTGTGTGAATGTGTGTGTGAATTTGTGTGTGAATGTGTGTGTGAATTTGTGTGTGTGTGTGAATGTGTGTGTGTGAATGTGTGTGTGAATGTGTGTGTGAATGTGTGAGTGAATGTGTGTGAATGTGTGTGTGAATGTGTGTGTGAATGTGTGTGTGAATGTGTGTGTGTGTGTGTGAATGTGTGTGTGTGAATGTGTGTGTGAATGTGTGTGTGAATGTGTGTGTGAATGTGTGTGTGAATGTGTGTGTGTGTGTGTGAATGTGTGTGTGTGAATGTGTGTGTGAATGTGTGTGTGAATGTGTGTGTGAATGTGTGAGTGAATGTGTGTGTGAATGTGTGTGTGAATGTGTGTGTGAATGTGTGTGTGAATGTGTGAGTGAATGTGTGAGTGAATGTGTGAGTGTGTGTGAGTGAATGTGTGCGTGTGAATGTGTGTGTGAATGTGTGAGTGAATGTGTGTGTGAATGTGTGTGTGAATGTGTGTGTCGATGTGTGCGTGAATGTGTGTGTGAATGTGTGTGTGAATGTGTGTGTGAATGTGTGTGTGAATGTGTGTGTGAATGTGTGTGTGAATGTGTGAGTGAATGTGTGTGTGAATGTGTGTGTGAATGTGTGTGTGAATGTGTGTGTGAATGTGTGAGTGAATGTGTGTGTGAATGTGTGCGTGAATGTGTGTGTGAATGTGTGTGTGAATGTGTGAGTGAATGTGTGTGTGAACGTGTGCGTGAATGTGTGTGTGAATGTGTGTGTGAATGTGTGAGTGAATGTGTGTGTGAATGTGTGTGTGAATGTGTGTGAATGTGTGTGTGAATGTGTGTGTGAATGTGTGCGTGAATGTGTGCGTGAATGTGTGTGTGAATGTGTGTGTGAATGTGTGAGTGAATGTGTGTGTGAATGTGTGCGTGAATGTGTGTGTGAATGTGTGTGTGAATGTGTGAGTGAATGTGTGTGTGAATGTGTGTGTGAATGTGTGTGTCGATGTGTGAGTGAATGTGTGTGTGAATGTGTGTGTGAATGTGTGTGTGAATGTGTGCGTGAATGTGTGTGTGAATGTGTGTGTGAATGTGTGTGTGAATGTGTGAGTGAATGTGTGTGTGAATGTGTGTGTGAATGTGTGTGTCGATGTGTGAGTGAATGTGTGTGTGAATGTGTGTGTGAATGTGTGTGTGAATGTGTGTGTGAATGAATGTGTGTGTGAATGTGTGTGTGAATGTGTGTGTGAATGTGTGAGTGAATCTGTGTGTGAATCTGTGTGTGAATGTGTGTGTGAATGTGTGTGTGAATGTGTGTGTGAGTGTGAATGTGTGTGTGTGTGAATGTGTGTGTGAATGTGTGTGTGAATGTGTGTGTGTGGATGTGTGAGTGAATGTGTGTGTGAATGTGTGAGTGAATGTGTGTGTGAATGTGTGTGTGAATGTGGGTGTGAATGTGTGTGTGAATGTGTGTGTGTGAATGTGTGTGTGAATGTGTGTGTGAGTGAATGTGTGTGTGAGTGAATGTGTGAGTGAATGTGTGTGTGAATGTGTGTGTGAATGTGTGTGTTGAACTCTTTAGGAGAAAAGAGAGCCAAATGTATTTTATTGACTCAAAATTACATATATTATTTATCCAAAACAAATGGTACAATTTAAATGTCCCCTAAATGATCAAATGTACTCCTTGCAACTATTTTCAAGGTAAACCAGAAATTAAATGAACTTTAAGGGTAAAAAGAGAATAATTTACATCAGGCATCTATGTGGGCAGCATGGGAGGGCTTGACTGGTTTACCATCTGGCATATATGGGGGCAGCCCAGAGGACTTGCTCATTCAGTTCATGATTCAGTCAGTCATTGAGTCAGCTCATTGTGCTAGGTGAGTTGGGCTGCAGTCAAACCAGGAACATGATGACCCAATGGTATGTTCACTTTTACCTTCCCTGCTTGCTTAGATGTGCATGTGCCCTGCTTGCTTGGATGTGCATGTGCCCTGCTTGCTTTATGATATATGCTCTGCTTGCTCTGTTCATGTGCTTTGCTTGTGTTAGCATGTTAGCTCTGCTCAACATGAAATGTTTGTAGCATGTTAGCTCTGCTCAGCATGAAATGTTTGTAGCATGTTAGCTCTGTTCATGTGCTTTGCTTGAGTTAGCTGTTAGCTCCCTAGCATATTAACTAGCATGTTAGCTTTGCTCAACATGAAATGCTTGTAGCATGTTATCTCTGCTCAACATGAAATGTTTGTAGCATGTTAGCTCTGCTCAACATGAAATGTTTGTAGCATGTTAGCTCTGCTCACCATGCTATGTTTGACATGCGGCCCCAGTGCACCCTGGGAAATGGTGTTTCTGTAGGCCTGTAATGTCTGGCATTACAACAGTTTTTGAATATATTGTTTGAACATTTTGATGCATGACATTCATGACATGGTTAAGTTTAAAGAACAATGTTGATTGGTGTAATAAATAAGTAAATACTATATATATAATATAGGTTATATATGGTATGTTGTATATATATATATATTAAAGGTTATATGTGGTATATATATAAATAAATAGATAAATATATATATAATATAGGTTATATGGTATATATATATATAATAAGAATACAAAATGTCAAATATATTGGTAAATGCTGAATGAATGTTCTTAATGAAAATGCATTTGGTAATTGTTTATTTGAATGAACTGATAATATAGGCTAAATGTATTAATGTTAACTATAATTTATGGTATTATTATAGCCTATGTATTTATGTTGATGTTGAAACATTTCCTTTCATACCCTTTCAGGTTTATAACCTGCTATTGTGACTGCTGTTGAGACAACCATTTGTCAACCAAATAAATGACAAACAAAGGTCAAAGAAGTCACAGAGTTATATCCATCCTTGATCACGTTGCCTGAGCCCTTCAAGTGGGGAAAATAAGAACAAACTTGACAGTGTGTGTGAATGTGTGTGTGTGAACGGGTAAAATGTGAGGAACAATATTGTAAAGCGCTTTGGATAAAAGCTGCACTGGTTCATGCATTCATTTCATCAAGACTGGATTACTGTAACAGCATCCTCTACGGCTCACCAAACACTATATCCTCAATAAACTCCAATATGTCCAAAACTCTGCTGCCCGCATGCTCACCTCCACCGTCGCTCTTATCACATCACCCCTGTCCTCCACGACCTCCATTGGCTTCCGATCAAATACAGGATACAATTTAAAATACTTCTCATCACATTTAAAGCGCTCAACAACCTTGCCCCTCCCTACCTGTCCGACCTCCTCCACCGTCACACGACCAGGCTCCGGACCTGGGGCGACAGGGCCTTTGCTGCTGCTGCCCCCTCCCACTGGAATGCCCTCCCCAGCCATATCCGTGATCAGGGCCGGATTAACGACCGGGCAGTTTGGGCCGCGGCCCGTGGGCCTCTAGTGACGAGGGGCCTCCAAAAAAATAAATATATATAGGCTATATATTCTTTTTATTATTATTATTTTGGAGATACAGTACGTCACACCCCGTGCCTCTCCCTGCCGTCTGCAAGTGGCTAATATTGAGTTTCCGACCCCCCCAGTAAGCTAACCATGGATAAATCCAAAAAAAGGAAAGTCTGAGGAAAATAGAGGGTTTAATTCAGCGTGGACAGATTAATTTGCTTTCACGACTAACGATGCAGGCTTACCTGTAGCCTATGCCTGATATGTGGTGTGAAATTTGCAAACAATGATTACTGTCATTCTGATTACTGTAGTTTGCCTGGTATGTAGCCTTGGTTGGTGGCTGCTCCACCAATGTTTTACATATAAAAACGCCACTGTGTGTGCGTGCACGTGTGTGTGGGGGCCTCCACAAGAGTCTGGCCCAGAGGCCTCTGAATTCTTAATCTGGCCTTGTCCGTGATGCAAACACCCTGACATCTTTTAAATCGGCCCTCAAAACCCACCTTTTCAATCTTGCTTTTGACCTCTACTTCTGTATTATTTTTGTTTTTGTTTTGCCATCGTTTTGTTTCTTCTACCCATGCGTCTTTGAGCATCTGGAAAAGCGCTATATAGATTTATTATTATTATAATATAAACGCAGCCGTTTACCATTTATGACGTTGATGCTGTTGTTCCACGACAGAACCCGTTGTGACGAGTGAGACGGCCCTGGTGCCGCTTGTATGTTTAAAACACGACACGCGCTCGCACATTAATATTGACGGCGAGGCCGGGAATCCTATAAACAAGGTAATTGGATCAATCAGGTACATGCGGTGTGATTCTGCCGACCTGCCGCAGCCAATTCAAAGCTGAGTGTGTTCAGGATCAAAGGGATCGATCAGCTCTTACATGATCAATTTAACACGTAGCCAGTCGAAACCATCCAATAGGCTAGTGTGCCCCTGTAAAATGAGTCATACGTGTTGGACATGAGTCATAAATCTAGGTTTATTGAAGGTCCTGAATTTGATGACATTATGGATAACTTAAAGGTGCTGAAAGTGGTATTTTCTTGTTAAAATAAGTGTTGAATAGCTCTACACTCCAACAGCCATCACTGATATAGAGTGTCTGGTCAGTAACATGGGTCTCCCAGTCCCTCCACTCTGCAGTAAACAGTCATCACTGATATATAGTGTCTGGTCAGTAACATGGGTCTCTCAGTCCCTCCACTCTGCAGTAAACAGCCATCACTGATATAGAGTGTCTGGTCAGTAACATGGGTCTCCCAGTCCCTCCACTCTGCAGTAAACAGCCATCACTGATATAGAGTGTCTGTTCAGTAACATGGGTCTCCCAGTCCCTCCACTCTGCAGTAAACAGAAAAGACATTTTCTGGTATACCTTCCCACTTTATCCAATCAGGAGAGAGAACCCTAGATATTTGTACTTGTTTCAAGAAATCTTGCCAAGCCAAATCTTCTTATTGCATTGGCAGATTATTTTAATTATTTCAAATTCAAATTATTTGCTTAAAATGTGTTTTTATTTCTTCTTTTTGTCAGACCTTTTTTACAGTGTTCTCTCTCCTGATTGGATAAAATGGGAACGGGATACCAGGAAATGGTCAAATGTAGACCACTTATTTTAACAAGAAAATACCGTTTACAGCACATTTAAATACATTTCCAACTTGTCTTATTTGCAATGGAGATGCTGCAAAGACAGTGTACCAGAATATGACGTCTACCCAGGGGCGGAGCTATAGGCGTGGCAGGGGAGGCAGCGGCCTTAGGGCCCGCCCACCGTCTGGCGGGAGGGGGGGCCCGGGCCCCGGCCCCCCCTCCGGCCCCGGGCCCAGGCCCGGGACTGAATGGAGTTGCCGTTCGCGTGTGGGACTGGATCGAACACAACTGGTGGTAACGGCAACTGGGACTGGTGCGTTTGTTTTGATTCTAGGCTCCTCCCGTTTTGCCAGTACTGTGGTACGAGTACGACTGATAGCGTGTGGTTTAGGAACAGGGCGTTTTGCACAAATCCAGCGCTCCCTTTCCTTGGCTGTGACGTATTTTTCTCTGATGTCGCGTTCACGTTACGTGGGAAGAATCAGAAGAATCAGCTTCCGACTGGGAAAAACCATTCACGTCAGCCTCCTAGTTGTAATTCCTACTAGGACATATGGGATTTTTTATAGACCCCGATATCTCCCACTTCGCGTCACGAATTGCGGAAGTATGGATGTGGGCGTTTTGATCGAGTCAATGCGTGAAGGCTTCCTAGTTGTAGCAACGAGATGTCCTCTGGTTCTTCCGCTTCTTCCCACGTAACGTGAACGCGACATCAGAGAAACACAACATAATAAGTCACCTGAAACATGAATGAATGAAAACTTTATTAACAGATTGCAGAATGGGTACAGTACAGTACAGCTCAATACATACAATTGTTAAGGGGATGCAGACCAGAGAAAGACTTTCGTCTTGTTTACATCAGGGTCCCCCACATCACCACCGTGGTGTATTAAAATCCGACGACGCCGAGCAGCTAAAGGGGACATTTACCAGCACAAAGTGTGGATATATTATGATTTAACAAGTCTTATCTGTCCAGGACGATGACAACATTATTGCAGGTAAGCTACCTAGTACTACTAACGTTATCACGCTAGCTTGGATGCTAACTAACGTAATGTGAATGAATGAATGAGAACTTTATTTAACAGATTGCAGAATGGGTACAATACAGTACGGCTCGTTAAGGGGATGCAGACCAGAGAAAGACGTTTGTCTTGTTTACATCAGGGTCCCCCATTTTCAATTCATAGTGATCATAGAAAACATATACGTTACCACCTAGCCACAATCTATGGTATTTCTAGGTTACCACATGGGTGGCGCATGTGAACACTTTGTGAATTATGTGAGGGTGTATCATGATGATGGTAATTTGGCACTTAACGAACGTTACCTATCTCTTTGCCGTTTTGCATAGTGCACTGCATAGTACCAGAGATGACAAAAGTTATGTGGTAACATAGGTCGCATCACTGCCAGTAGTCGGCATATTACCCATTTCTGACTCTGGTATTAGTCAACTAACGTACTGTTAGCCAGCTACTGTAATAACGAAACTGAAATATCTAATGATGATAGTCAATCATAAAGACAGAAAACACTCTCATCACAGACAAGCTGGATCTGGCCAAATACCTAAACATGTCATGGTGAATGAATGAAAACTTTATTTAACAGATTGCAGAATGGGTACAATACAGTACAGCTCAATACATACAATTGTTAAGGGGATGCAGACCAGAGAAACACTTTCGTCTTGTTTACATCAGGGTCCCCCATTTTCAATTCATTATAACATAATGACATACAGATAGACAGTAGTGCTACATCTATACATGACATACCAGATTTGCAAATACAGTACTGTTTGTGATACGAAAAGAGTCCAGAAAAGAGAGTATATACATTTGACGTATTATTATTGTATTGTGATATGTTTTGTTTCATGTTGGATTTTTTTTTTTTTTTTTTTTTTTTTTTTTTTTTTAATAATACAATAAATATCGGGGGGGGGGGGGCCCGAGCTGTCAATCTCGCCTCGGGGCCCGTGGGGCATTCCAACCGCCACTGCGTCTACCAATACCGTCGACACTGTGATTGTTATTTTGTATATTGTTATTTTGTATATTGTACAGTATTGTAACATTGTTTTATTGTATAGTATTTTATTATTTTCTCTTTTATTACTTTTTTATATTTTATATTTGCTTCCACTACTGCACCTTAAGTTTGAGACCCAAATCTCGTTGTATGCAAATATGATGACAATAAAGTACAATCTATCTTATCTATCTATATATAATATCTGCTAAAAGAAAGACTTCAGACTTCCTTCTTCAAAGTATTCTCGTGATGAGCAGCTGTGATCAACTTGTTACACATTAAGGGTTTATTTTCCTCTCCTACCTACACAAGAGATTTGTCTCCCATGAGGAGAAAGGATTATGCACATTCATTACTATTATCATAATAATCATCATTACCATACGCCTAGGGTAATAATAATAATTATATTCTGTGAATCAGTTTTAAGCTGGGTCCTAAATTGCCTTGTTACTGTAGATTGACAGTGGAGCTGTTCTGAAATGAATGAATGACACATCTGTTTCGTTTTTTTTGTTTAGTTTTTAGAGAGATTAGTATATTTTTATTAGTATGTCTTTTTTATTAGTATACTTCCTTCTCTTTATTTTGTACTCACATAGCCACTGTACGCATCAAATGGTCAATTTTAAATATAAGATATTGTAAATAATAAGTGTGAAACTGATAACCTACTAATAAACTAACATTATGTAAATGCGAAATGGCTGCATTTATATAGCGCTTTTATCCAAAGCGCTTTACAATTTGTTACTCACATTTTACTCACATTTTACCCATTCACTCACACTTTCACACACCGACGGCGGAGGCAACCATGCCGGGTGCAGTGCTCATCTGGAGCAATTAGGGGTTAACTTAAGTGTCTTGCTCAAGGATACTTTGACACGCTGCCCGGGAGGAGCGGGAATCGAACTGGGAACCGATTATGTACAATGTATCAAGTGTCACCAAACAAGGTTCATATAGACACCCGGTATCCTACACTGGGATCATTTATTAAATATAATAAATTAAACCAAGCTTTTAACATCTGGTATGAAATCTTCCAGCTCTTTTTTATTTAAATTTTTTTCTGATAAGGTCATTTAGGAAACTATTATGGTGTCGGTGTTCTGGATCACAACCAGTCCAACTGCTCTATAGGGAGGTGTAGTGGTTACTTCCTGGTCTATAGGGAGGTGTAGTGGTTACTTCCTGCTCTATAGGGAGGTGTAGTGGTTACTTCCTGGTCTATAGGGAGGTGTAGTGGTTACTTCCTGGTCTATAGGGAGGTGTAGTGGTTACTTCCTGGTCTATAGGGAGGTGTAGTGGTTACTTCCTGGTCTATAGGGAGGTGTAGTGGTTACTTCCTGGTTACTTCCCTTAACACTTTGAGTGCCAACGACGAGATTTCTCGTTAGTTCATGGCAACCGTTCAGTGCCAACGAGATGAGAGATCTCGTTTTTGATTTTTTTTTTTTTTTTTTTTTTTATTATTAGCGATTTCCATTCATATTTCATCAATCTAGCCTCACGTTACCACTGGAACTCTCTCTGAGCTCCATTGGGAAAATACCGCCCCCTATCGTCTCTCCGGATGGTACTGCACCCCTTTGGATTGGATTGAATGAAACGGATGGAGAAAAAAAAGTCCTGCTTCCACATTTTACTTGTCAGACAAGTAACCCGAGACGATCGTCATTGCAGAGCCGCAGAACAGCGGAGAATGTATGTTTCCAGTACCCAGCGTTGGATCAATAAACACGATCGATATTTGGAATGGCGATCAGGAATTGGAATAATCTTTTTGGAGAACATCTGATCTGAGGTAAGGAATCTATTTGACCAGTCTTTGACCAGATAATCAGAGCTTTTTTCACATATATATATCAACGTAGGCCCTGTGTGTGTGTGTGTGCTGATCAGGAAATGGATAATCGATTTTTCAGCCCGCTTCTATAGCGTGCATAAGTACACATATACTATCGATAATCTAGCGTTTATTTGAAAACTATTCATAAATAGGCCGAAAAATGACAGTTTTTTGTGTATTCCAGTATATTCCAGTAAAGGGCGATTATCACTGAATCTTCAGAAATGTTCTGGAACTTTCATAAAACGAGCGTTTTTCAAAATGGTATAAAACGGAAATTAACCGATAATCCGTTTTGACAATGTTGACTGCAAACAAGTCATTGATAAGCGACGGCCATATTATACACATAGCCATAATTTAAGATATAGTTTATGCATTCGCAAATATGAGAGCTCTATCATTGAAGTGGGCGTTGGCACGCAACGGGGTTCCGGGGCACCGCATGGCTGGTACGGAAAGTGTTAAATATGCGTACCTACTGTACTATTCCCCCAAACCACTACAAAGCTGGGCAGTATTAAGTGCCATGGACAAGTGGACCAGTGCAAGTGGACCAGTGTACTCACTCGTTCTTGGCTGAATCTTGTTTTGGGTGGGGATGTAAAAACACCTGCATCATAGCAGGCTCAGGATGGGCAAAGTCGTCTATAGCCTGTTCATCCCTGTCTCTCTCCTCCACAACCTGGCTTGACTAGACATAAGGAGAGAGAGATTATTACAATTAACTGGTACATTCAGTTCCAGAATTGTTGTAATTCCCTGACAAAGATGTGCAAAAAGCTGTACAATTTAAACAATACCATACTGGTAATGAGCAAATAGTTGTTTATTCAATGAATGCATGGAGCTGTTCCATCTTATTTCATTTTATACTAACTACTCAGTTCATACAGATTTCAAGTATTCAAATATCAATGATGAATATTGCATAAGGTTTACACAGTTAATAGATCACCTTCTTGTTTTATATTCAGAGAGGAGTAATAGTTAGATCTTTGTATGTGATTTATATGGCAATTAAATCAATGGTGTGCTTGTTTGTTTGGAGAGTTTGACCTACAGTTAATGTGCCTACCATGTGAAGGTGCATGATCAATGGACAGCACAAAAACAATTTGTGTAGGTAGAGACTAGAGCTACCACAGATAGTAATAAGAGTAAGTAATCCATACCATATATATCCTAATAGTTACCTTATTACCATACTTGGCTGAAAATAAACTTTGCTGCCTGTTGTGAATGTGTTTTTCCTTGTAGGCTAATACATAAGTAGGCATACATTTTTGCAGTTGAGGAAAGTTTTTGACCTACAATGATGCACAATACATGGTACCAGCCCCCTCTCAGTCATGTACCAGCCACCTCTCAGTCATGTACAGTACCAGCCAGCCCCCTCTCAGTCATGTACCAGCCCCCTCTCAGTCATCTACCACCAGCCAGCCCCCTCTCACTCATGTACCAGCCCCCTCTCAGTCATGTACCAGTCTCCTCTCAGTCATGTACCAGCCTCCTCTCAGTCATGTACCAGCCCCCTCTCAGTCATGTACCACCAGCCAGCCCCCTCTCACTCACGTACCAGCCCCCTCTCAGTCATGTACCAGCCCCATCTCAGTCATGTATACCAGCCCCCTCTCAGTCATGTACCAGCCCCCTCTCAGTTATGTACCAGCCAGCCCCCTCTCAGTCATGTACCAGCCCCCTCTCAGTCATGTACCAGCCCCCTCTCAGTCATGTGTACCAGCCCCCTCTCAGTCATCTACCAGCCCCCTCTTAGTCATGTACCACAGCCTCCTCTCAGTCATGTACCAGCCCCCTCTCAGTCATGTATACCAGCCCCCTCTCAGTCATGTATACCAGCCCCCTCTCAGTCATCTACCAGCCCCCTCTCAGTCATCTACCAGCCCCCTCTTAGTCATGTACCACAGCCCCCTCTCAGTCATGTACCAGCCCCCCTCTCAGTCATGTACTGTACCTGCACGACTGGCTTAGTAAGAGATGTGATTGGGCCAGCCCAGTGTCAGTCAGTACCACTGTCCCAGCCTAGTAGTGGGCCGGTCGTTGACCAACCTTAAATTTTTTTTTTTTTTATAAATAATATTTTTTTTATCAAATCATAACGGCCCAAAGATACGTCGGCCCACCGGGCAAATGCCCGGTATGCCAGATGGCCAGTCCAGGCCTGCCTTAACCCTTTCACTGCCACACTACAGAAGGTTAACCGTCTGTAGTGTGATAGTAAAGGGTTAACCTTCTGTAGCGTGGTAGGGAAAGGGTTAAGCGGCGAGCAGCAGGTGCGACGAGAGGTTCTGATGACTGGTTCTAATAGAACCCACAGGGCAGAGAGGAGGAGAGGTTCTGGTGACTGGTTCTAATAGAACCCACAGGGCAGAGAGGAGGAGAGGTTCTGGTGACTGGTTCTAATAGAACCCACAGGGCAGAGAGGAGAGGTTCTGGTGACTGGTGCTAATAGAACCCACAGGGAGGAGAGGTTCTGGTGACTGGTGCTAATAGAACCCACAGGGAGGAGAGGAGGAGAGGTTCTGGTGACTGGTGCTAATAGAACCCACAGGGCAGAGAGGAGGAGAGGTTCTGGTGACTGGTGCTAATAGAACCCACAGGGAGGAGAGGTTCTGATGACTGGTGCTAATAGAACCCACAGGGAGGAGAGGTTCTGGTGACTGGTGCTAATAGAACCCACAGGGAGGAGAGGTTCTGATGACTGGTTCTAATAGAACCCACAGGGAGGAGAGGTTCTGGTGACTGGTTCTAATAGAACCCACAGGTAGGAGAGGTTCTGATGACTGGTTCTAATAGAACCCACAGGGAGGAGAGGTTCTGGTGACTGGTTCTAATAGAACCCACAGGGAGGAGAGGTTCTGGTGACTGGTGCTAATAGAACCCACAGGGAGGAGAGGTTCTGGTGACTGGTGCTAATAGAACCCACAGGGCAGAGAGGAGGAGAGGTTCTGGTGACTGGTGCTAATAGAACCCACAGGGCAGAGAGGAGGAGAGGTTCTGGTGACTGGTGCTAATAGAACCCACAGGGCAGAGAGGAGGAGAGGTTCTGGTGACTGGTGCTAATAGAACCCACAGGGCAGAGAGGAGGAGAGGTTCTGGTGACTGGTGCTAATAGAACCCACAGGGAGGAGAGGTTCTGGTGACTGGTGCTAATAGAACCCACAGGGAGGAGAGGTTCTGGTGACTGGTGCTAATAGAACCCACAGGGAGGAGAGGTTCTGGTGACTGGTGCTAATAGAACCCACAGGGAGGAGAGGTTCTGGTGACTGGTGCTAATAGAACCCACGGGGCAGAGAGGAGAGCGCTGGATATAAAGCCAGGTCACATCAGGTGAGAGCGGCTCTTCAAAAGGTCTCACCTTGTACAGCAGAGCGGCGCGTCGACGAGAGCGACGGACACACGAGTGAGAGATTCTCATTTGATTCACGTTTTCGATTTCACAAAATCCAAATACATACGGTAGAGTGATGATTGAAGCCTGAAAACCATATACAAGAAACATTATTAGTTCCAGAGAAAAACCAAACATAAACAACCCACTTTCCCCCGTCGTCTCCTTCGACGTCGCCCCTTCCTCTCATCATCTCCTTCCTCTCATCACCTCCTCTCAGCCCGTTTGAAGCAAACGATACTGATTGAGCACAAAATTGACCCCAATCGCCTGAACACACGGCACAGGTGGAGAGAGAGAGAGAAGAGAAAGAGAGAGACAGCGAGAGAGAGGGGAGAGAGAGAGATGGAGAGAGAGAGAGAGATAAAGAGAGAAAGAGATGGAGAGAGAGAGGAGGGCAGTAATACGCCATGTTGCGTTCACACTGCCGGAAAAAATTAAGAAAAAGAAGAGAGAGAGAGAGAGAGAGACAGAGGGATAGTCTGAACGCTCCCTCACCTGTTATCCGTGTGGCTTTGAAGAAGAAAAGAAAAAGTATTCTCTCTGACTCCGTCCACTTTGGCTTCAGTGTAGATGTGAGTGAGTACTGTATCCTGTAGCGGAGAGTTTGAGACTGGGCTCGAGCCTCCTGTGTTGCTTCTTATATCGGCACACACCCCCCCCCCCCCCCCCCCGCCTCCCCCTTCCCCCTCTCTAATGGCTCAACCCCCACCTCGCCCTCCCTCCCCCCCAGCACACACCCCCTTGAGCCCCTTCCCTCCCCCTTCCCCCTCCCTAATGGCTCAGCCCCCACCTCGCCCTCCCCCTCCCTCCCTCCCTCCCCCTGTTTATCATCGTTCACATAGGCACTGCACGGGGGGGGGGGTGCGGCAGAGAGGAGGGTGGTCTCCCCCCTCCCTCCCCGCTCTGTTACGTACAAAACCGGGGTGGGGAGAGACACGCGTCCCGTACGGGTCCCACCCACTGCTGACGTATAGGAGGACATGATCATCGCCCCCACGTCACCCCTGGTTGGTCTTCGCCGAGGCGGCTATAGAACTAAGTACGCGTCGTCACCGTCAACCGTGAGAATCATCCAGAAGGTCTGCTGGCTTCAAAAAGCCAAGAGCCGGAGAAGACTATCTACTCAAATAGAGTTCCAGGGGGTGAAACCCAGAGTCCCAACACTGAAGGCCGGCGGTCCATGAGCGTGGACGAGCTGGTGGTGGTGACGTCCGCCAAGGAGACCGCTGTGGGACAAATACCACGGCAGTCCTAGAGAGGTCCGTCTGTGTACAGTAGAGGTCCGTCTGTGTACAGTAGAGATCCGTCTGTGTACAGTAGAGATATGTCCATCTGTGTACAGTAGAGGTCTGTCTGTCTGTGTACAGTAGAGGTCTGTCTGTCTGTGTACAGTAGAGGTCTGTCTGTGTACAGTAGAGAGGTCTGCATGCTGCATGCAGTACGGTAGCAGTGGGTGAGTCATGCACCCAGCGGTTTGGGGGGGAAACCAAAGCATGAAAGGTGGGTGGGGGGGGGGGGGTTCAGCCCCCGATAGGTCCAATGGACAAAGTAAGATGTTGGGCCTCTCTGTCTCTCTCTCTCTCTCTGTTGGGCCTCTCTGTCTCTCTCTCTCTGTCTCTCTCTCTGTCTCTCTCTCTCTCTCTCTCTCTCTGTCTCTCTCTCTGTCTCTCTCTCTGTTGGGCCTCTCTCTCTCTCAATTCAATTCAAATAGGCTTTATTGGCATGAAATATTAACATACTTATTGCCAAAGCAAGTTCAACATACAAACAATAACATATATATTAAGCAATAAAATATCATAACATTAGTAATAACAGTAAGGACAATCAACAAGAAACATATTAATTTACAAAATAGTCACTCGATCGGGTAGTCATTTTTTCAAGTGTGGCCATTCAGATACATTTTACAGGGCTTGTTCTCTTATTTTGTGACAACCGTCTACATATTTTGCAGCTAATGCTGTACACTGACTTTTCTCCCCACACATGTATAGTAGCTTTTGGTGATCAGGGAGATGGATAAACTGTGCATCAATTTTGTTTATTTTATCAAAGAAGACTTCTCTTAGGTCCTTGTATTTCTCACAGTATAGCAGGAAGTGAAGTTCTGTCTCAATGTCCCCCTGATGGCAAAGTGAACACAGCCTGGCCTCTCTGGGCAGCCAGTTTTGCCTGTAACGGCCTGTTTCTATGGCTAGACTGTGTCCACTCAGTCTGTACCGTGTCAATGTTTTTCTTAATTTTATCTCACTCACAGTAGTCAGGTATTCTGCCACCATGTACTCTCTGTTTAGGGTCAAATAGAATTCTAATTTACTTTGAGATTTGGTTGATTTGTTCCAAAATTCTATATAGTTTTCTTTTTGTTTTGAGGTTATTTGGTTGGGCCAGATTTTTTGGTATCTGTCCTGAGGCATTTGTGGGCAGAGATTTCTGACTAGCTGGCAGAGGGGACTCTTATCTGGGTTCATCTCTTGGCTCTGAAGGGCTTTGTAGTGGTAGGAGTAGGGGTCACTTGATTGGAGGTGTGTGTAAAATTTTATGGCTCTCTTTTGAATTTGAATGATTAGGGGGTATTGGCCGAGTTCTGCCCTGCATGCATTATTGGCAGTGTGTCTGTGGACCTTAAGTAGGTTTTTGCACAATTCTGCATGCAGTACTTCTAATGGGTGTTGGGCCTCTCTCTCTGTCTCTCTCTCTCTCTCTCTGTCTCTCTCTCTGTTGAGCCTCTCTCTCTCTCTCTCTGTCTCTCAATTCAATTCAATTCAAGTGGCTTTATTGGCATGACGCAGCTTGTACATGTTGCCAAAGCAAATGGTTGATAACATAAGCATGGATTACAAAACACATATTAATGTCATAGTATATACAAACATTTTCATCATAAAATAGAACATAAAATATGTCAGGTGACTGTCACTCACTGTCCCTCAGTTTGTGGCAGGCAGCAACATAGGCTGCTGCTAGCTCACAGCTTGTTGAGTCCTCCCCTAGTAGGACTGGTAGTTTTCCTGTATCTGGTAGTGCAACTCTCTCTGTTGGGCCTCTCTCTCTCTCTGTTGGGCCTCTCTCTGTCTCTCTCTCTGTCTCTCTCTCTCTCTGTTGGGCCTCTCTGTCTCTCTCTCTGTCTCTCTCTCTGTCTCTCTGTCTCTGTCTCTCTCTCTGTTGGGCCTCTCTGTCTCTCTCTCTGTCTCTCTCTCTGTCTCTGTCTCTCTCTCTGTTGGGTCTCTCTCTCTTGGTCTGTCTCTGTCTCTGTCTCTGTCTCTCTCACTGTCTCTCTCTCTGTCTCTCTCTCTGTCTCTCTCTCTGTTGGGCCTCTCTCTCTCACTGTCTCTCTCTCTGTCTCTCTCTCTGTTGGGCCTCTCTGTCTCTCTCTCTGTTGGGCCTCTCTCTCTCTCTCTGTCTCTCTCTCTGTTGGGCCTCTCTGTCTCTCTCTCTCTGTCTCTCTCTCTGTCTCTCTCTCTCTGTCTCTCTCTCTGTTGGGCCTCTCTGTGTCTCTCTCTCTGTCTCTCTGTCTCTCTCTCTCTGTCTCTCTCTCTGTTGGGCCTCTGTCTCTCTCTCTCTGTCTCTCTCTCTGTCTCTCTGTCTCTCGGTCTCTGTCTCTCTCTCTGTTGGGCCTCTCTGTCTCTCTCTCTCTGTCTGTCTCTCTGTCTCTCTCTCTGTTGGGCCTCTCTCTGTCTCTGTCTCTCTCTCTGTCTCTCTCTCTCTCTGTTGGGCCTCTCTGTCTCTGTCTCTCTGTCTCTCTCTCTGTTGGGCCTCTCTGTCTCTCTGTCTCTGTCTCTCTCTCTGTTGGGCCTCTCTCTCTCTGTCTCTCTCTCTGTTGGGCCTCTCTGTCTCTCTCTCTGTCTCTCTCTCTGTTGGGCCTCTCTCTCTCTGTTGGGCCTCTCTCTCTCTGTTGGGCCTCTCTCTCTCTCTCTCTCTGTCTCTCTCTCTGTTGGGCCTCTCTCTCTCTGTTGGGCCTCTCTCTCTCTGTTGGGCCTCTCTCTCTCTCTCTCTGTCTCTCTCTCTGTTGGGCCTCTCTCTCTCTCTCTCTCTGTCTCTCTCTCTGTTGGGCCTCTCTGTCTCTCTCTGTCAATAGAGACTCAATGCCATGGTGGTGGTGATGATGATGATGATGTTGATGACAATGACGATAAAGATGATTACGCCGATGATTATGATGATGATGATGAGGATGACACAGACAGCGATGATGGTGGAGGAGGATGATGATGCTGATAACGAGGATCTCTGTGACGATGATGACGATGACAATGAGGAGGAGGAGGCGGAGGATCATGATGATAATAACGAGGATGACAATGGCGATGATGAGGATGAGGATGATGTTGATGAGTCCCACTCCCTCAGTGAAGCCTGCCTGACCCTACAGCCCACTGAAAACACTCGAGCACGCGGCAGCACAACCTGCGTGAGACAGACCCCCCCCCCAGCTGGAGTGTGTGAGGTGAGCTGTGACGCTGATGGATGCATGGGGTCCAGAGACTGAGACCCCCCCCCACACCCCACACCCGGCTCCACGCAGATAAGGACCCTGGAGGAACAAGCACCCGCTCAGGGGGGGCTGTCTGTCATTGATATCGTGGCCCCCCTTGGCTGTCCGGTGAAGATAAACGTCTCCCCTGCCGGTGGCTCAGACTCAGGCTGCTTGATGAGACGTGTTTTCAGTGGAACATTGAAATCTCACCACTTAGTTTCTTATTGTTGTTCGTTTGTACGTTTTTATTTTCCTTTCCTTTTCTCGAATGGAAGGTTAAGCGGCGCTTGGCCTGTCGTTTTCAGTCACATTGATCCCGGGACATATTTGGAGTTCTATATAATATTCCCTGTTGGTATCCGTTCCCAAGCTCCGCCCTCTTCTACATTTGACTTTACACATAATTTGACTTACAAAATACATTTGACTTTACTCACGCAGCCCAGGTTTTCTGTAAAATATGACACAAAAACTAATAAAACAAAAAACAGGCCTTTTGATCCACTTAAATGCAAATGCCACACAGACTTCTGACCAAAAATTATAGAATGTGTCACAAATAGCGGCTGGGCGGCACGGCGGACATTGTGCTTGTCACCAACGCAAGATACACCGGGTTCGAATGCGGCTGTCGGCGTTGTCTCCGGCTTGGGCCGGCCGTCATACTGGCTCAATTGGCAGAGTCAACGGGTGGAAGTCGATGGGTGGTAATCTGGACGTTGTGGACAGCGACTCCTACGGGTCGGTTGGGGGACGCCTGCACAGCAGAGACAGGAAGTGGCGGGGGTAGTGTGAGCCTCCCACACGTTACACCTCGCCAATGAGAGTCCAAGCTGGCAGGTGAAAAGATGTAACAGGCTGCCTCCTCGTGTACCGGAGGGGTCACGTGATGCAAGGCTTCTATCCTCCCTACAACCGACCAGTGGGGGGCATATGCGAGCAATGTTCAAGACTGGGGAGGGGTGAATTGGAAACAGCGAAATTGGGATGGGAGAAAAATTGAAAAAATAAGGAGAAAAAGTGGATAAAAAAAATTGTCACAAGACTCACAAATGTTATGTTATAATGTTATAATCCCATGTTATAATGTTATAATCCCATGTTATAATGGTATAATGTAATAATGTTATAATCCCATGTTATGTAAGGGATAATGTATAGCTACGAGGTCATTGTCTCAAAATAATTGACCGACACAGAGTTTAAAATACCGAGCCGCCTCGGCGAGGTGTTTTAAACGTCAGTAAAGGTCAATTATTTTGCGATGATGACCGAGTATAGCTATACATTATCCCGCTTATTACATGGCTAACTTACTAACAATATACCTAATTCATTTGACAAATCGCAGTTGTTCTGTGGCTCTGTCAGCCCAAATAAAGTGATTATTATTATAGCGGGCAGCCCGGCAGGTGTGTCTGATGGGCTGCAATGAAACAGTGTGTGTCAGTGGGGCTTGATTACTCCAACTGCGAAAAACAATAATCACCGGTGGTTATCGAAAAATAATTCACCGCTGTCGGGAGCTATTGACCAATCACAAGCAAGCATTTCGGCGAATGTGAAAACGCCATGTAATAAAATGTAATAATGTTATAATCCCATGTTATAATGTTATAATCCCATGTTATAATGTTATAATCCCATGTTATAATGTTATAATCCCATGTTATAATGTAATAATGTTATAATCCCATGTTATAATGTTATAATCCCATGTTATAATGTTTTATTACATGGCGTTTTCACATTCGCCGAAATGCTTGCTTGTGATTGGTCAATAGCGCGCGTCAGAGGTCCGTTATCACACAATAATGACCGCTGTGGAACAATAATGACCGCTGTGCGCAGCTGTTCGCAATCAAGCCCACTGACATCAGTGCAATCAGACACTGCCGGTGTTCTGCTGCCGGGGAAGCTGCCGGCGATGACAGGGGGCGGAGCGACGAGCGGAGCCAGAACCAGTGTTGCGAGTCGATGTAAAATGAATTAGGTATATTGTTAGTAAGTTAGCCATGTAATAAGCGGGATAATGTATAGCTATACTCGATCATTGTCGCAAAATAATTGACCTTCACTGACGTTTAAAACACCTCGCCGAGGCGGCTCGGTATTTTAAACTCTGTGTCGGTCAATTATTTTGCGACAATGACCTCGTAGCTATACATTATCCCTTACATAATGTTATAATGTTATAATCCCATGTTATAATGTTATAATCCCATGTTATAATGTTATAATCCCATGTCCCATGTTATAATGTTATGTAAGGGATAATGTATAGCTACGAGGTCATTGTCGCAAAATAATTGACCGACACAGAGTTTAAAATACCGAGGCGCCTCGCCGAGGTGTTTTAAACGTCAGTGAAGGTCAATTATTTTGCGACAATGATCGAGTATAGCTATACATTATCCCGCTTATTACATGGCTAACTTACTAACAATATACCTAATTCATTTTACATCGACTCGCAACACTGGTTCTGGGCTTCTGGCTCCGCTCGTCGCTCCGCCCCCTGTCATCGCCGGCAGCTTCGCCGGCGGCAGCACTGATGTCAGTGGGCTTGATTGCGAACAGCTGCGCACAGCGGTCATTATTGTGGGCTTGATTGCGAACAGCTGCGCACAGCGGTCATTATTGTGTGATAATTGACCGCTGCTAGGGGTAACGGAGTGCTATTGACCAATCACAAGCAAGCATTTCGGCGAATGTGAAAACGCCATGTAATAAAATGTTATAATCCCATGTTATAATGTTATAATCCCATGTTATAATGTTATACTCCCATGTTATAATGTTATAATCCCATGTTATAATGTTATAATCCCAGGCAACATCCCCTCAAAAATCACTATTACCGGTATTTCAAAACGACACAACCGTCAGTCTGACAATAGGACCTTTCATGTAACGGTTCCCCTGGTCCTGCGGGACCGGACGGCAACCCTTCTCCCGGTTCGACTGATCCAGGTGACGGACCGTCTCAACTCCCCTTCCATACAGCCCTTCATAATACAACATTGCCAACCGGTGGGCTGATCCTGATCTGGCAGATCTGGCATCAGCTCACTCGCCTGATTAATATTATTTACTGCCATTTATGTTTATTGTCTGTGTTGTCGTTGTTGTCTCCACTTTGTTAGACTTGTGTTCCCCTGTCTGTGTTTTGTAAATATGTTTTAGTCTTGTTGGTCTCAGTTTGTTCAATTGTTATTGTTTTTCCCAGTGTGCTCTGTGTTCTGTTGTTTCTGTCTACCACACCTGTGTCCTGTTTGTAATTACCCTCTGTCTCTAATTAGTGTTTGTATATTAGGTGTTGTGGGCCAGCAGTCACTTGCTGGTTCATTGTTTAATTGTTACCGTTGTCAGTCGTGTTTGTTGTTTTCTGTTTCAAGTAAAAGACTTATTATTCACCACTACGCCGTCTCTTGTATCCTGTATATCTCTCCGTTCTACACTGCAAACTGAGTTCCACCACATCATGCCAGCAAAGCGGCACCATCGTAACACTTTCACAACAAATTAAGACTATTCATTTAAATTCCTACAAGGTGTACTTTTCTATTGAAAAGTTCTGGGTTTTTTAAGTCGTATTTGGGGGCAATTGACCAATGGTAGGATTTTTTTTCATCTGGGTAAGAGTTTCTTATCTGGGTAAGAGTGCTCTCGACCACTCTTAGAATTTGGTCTTGACTAAGAGAAAAGCAAAAATAAGAAATCCCATGTATGAACAAAATAAGAAAAGAAATGCTAGTTAAGAACAAAATAAGAGGAAATCTTTTCTCATATCGCTTCGTGAACGAGGCCCCATTGACCGGAGGTGTAGGCGGGAGCCGTTCCCTTCGCCATAGTGCAGCTCTCTATAAGAAGCGGGGTAACCAAAGATGCAGTAGTCAAGGAGGCGAGACATGACTGTTGATGAGTGTGTGTACTGTGGGGAGAGAGCGGTCGGACGGCGCCCAGAGCGTCGTCATCATCTCCCTAAATCGTCCTCAAAACGCTAATTGCAATGTTTTAACAACAACACAACAGCCAGAAGACACAGCCGCACCCCCGGCTGCCAGAGGACCCTGGTGGGGGTTGTAATGCAGCACACGGGTCCCTGCCGCGCCCGAGGCAGCTCCACTCAGTCACTCCTCCTTTGTGGTTTCTGTGCGTCAGTGTCTGGACTGAGGAGGAGGAGGAGGAGGGGGGGGGGGGGGGGGGGGGGGGCGGCGGCATCGGTCACGCTATGGGTTTCGTGCTTGTTTTTAATGTTTTTTTTTTAATGCAATGCAAAAAAAAGAATAAAATGGAAATATATAAAGTTCAAATTTGGCTACTTTTAATTAAATACACCTCTGCAGAATAGAGTGCATGAACTAACGACATGACCGGCTGCGTAGGTGGGTGGTGGCGTTATCGGTAGTTTCCCCCGCAAAACGTTTTCATTTTGATTAATCATGCAGAACATTCACGGAGTGGATGATTAGGGTCTTCAGCCCAATGCGCTTGTCCAATAGTTGAAGATGCTTAGAGAAGCTTAGACTCAGCTTCTAGCAAAAACAGAGAGACTTAGACTCAGCTTCTTCCCCCAGGCCATCAGAACGCACGCACGCACGCGCACACACACACACACACACAAACACAAACACACACACAGGCACGTGTACACATAGAGCCCAAAGGGTGCTCGAGCACCTGCCCTTTTGTGCCTCATAAAAAAGCACCTTTTTATGCCAATTCTTTCTTTTTTGTTAAATTTTGGTTGTGATAAAAGTGTCTTTCAGGGATAAGTGAGCCCCTGCACTGATTATTATAGTTCAATATTCAATATTTGATCACCAAAAAAAAACTCAAAAAGAATAAAAAGGGGGCCCCCCGCCCAAAAAGGGCCCCCAGAAATCGGGCCCAGTGCCCTTTTCAGCCTTTGAGCACCTGCCCCTCTAAAGTCCTGTGCACGTCCCTGCACACACACACACACACACACTACACATCCTCACTTACACTCTCTCACACACCCTACACATACATAATACACTACAAAAAGGTCACTTTAAATGCATACATTTTTGCAATATTCTGAATCCACTGTATATTTGTTATATATTATGTATATTTGTTATTATATATTATTTATAACTTTTTACGTTTAGTACTGTATTTTATTCTTGATAACTTTTTTTTGTCATAGTCTATTCTTTTTTTTTATTATTTGTATTTTTGTATTTTTGCACAATCTATAGGCGGGGGATGGCCACCTACATTTCACTACATGTCTGTGTATGTACAGTATGTGACTTGAATCTTGAAGCTGAGTCTGGAGTGAGCGTGAGATCATAGGCTTCTATTGTTGATGACAAGCTGAAAGCTCTGCTCTTGTGAGTCTGTGGCTGTTTGAGGCGCACAGATGTGGACACGGATCAGTACTATATACTATTATCTTATTGATTGGATTATTTCTTTTTATTAATTATTATTAATTGGATGAAACCTGAGCCCACTCAATGGGTACAGAAGGTTAAACATGTACATACGATGGAACACATGACAGCCCAGCTACAGCTGAAGATGCCTCTCTTTGAGAGCAGGTGGGAGGTCAATTACTAGCTATCTTATGTAGTGTTAGATTTGGATCAATCAGCCAGTATCACCTCTCCATCGTTGTCGTTGTGTAGTTTCTGCGTTGTGTTTATTTCTCTCTGTCTTCTCATACTGGCTGTACAATCTTTGTCATTCCCCTTTAATGCAATCCGTAAACCTAAGAATTCGACACTGGACAGCGTAGTACCTTTCTTGGAATCGTTGTTTATTACATAAGATGTTACCCATTTCGTATTGTCCTTGAAAAGTCTTTGATGGAACACTAAATTCATTATTCTATCGTCTCTTCTGCTGTTTAGTCCAATGGTGGCTGAGGCCTCGTCGTTAGCCAAAACCCTTCTCCCGTTAGCCGAAGCTAATGATGATGTGTCATCTCCCCTCCCCCACCGGCGAGGGTGAGAGAGGGGTGAAAGTCTCTGATCCACGTCCGCTCGCGTCAGCTTCGTGTCTAGATCTAACTTACACCCGGAAGGAAACTCACATTTATAATATTCATCATTATCATCTCGGCATATCAATGACAGGCCCCGCCCCTTTTCTTGTTGCCATGTGACGCGCTGTCATGGCAACTGCTGTTCACCCTTCACCCACATTAAACGTCTGTTTCTAGTGGTGTCTCTCTCTCTGACCATGCTGCTAATGCAATCCTTATCAAGATGAAGGTATGACCTTCAAGCCTCTTACACCCTGCTCGCCGTGGAGACACACTGCCTGCTGACGTCTCTCTCTCTTCTCGTCTGTGTTGCTCTCAGATGGCTATAAGCAGTGCTGTCATTATATACATTTTGTTTACATTATATACATTGAAAAAACCTCGACATCCTTCAGTAGGCTTGCGACACACTGCTTTGGAGGGCAATATACATGTGTACGTGTGTGTATGTGTGTACTATGGGTATGTGTATATATAGAGGTAGAAGTGATGATGAATGATGAATAGTTTTATTTTCGGTCTTTGTTTACAGATAAATCAAAAACACACATGTGGACTTTCAAAAGGAAAAGAAAAGAGAAAATAAATGTTTGATGTTTTACTCAAAACTGTACTCCTGTATGTATGTAGTTATATTTGTGTAGGTGGGAATGCTTTGGAGGAGGGACCCAATCTCAAGGTTATTTATTTTTCTTATTTTTAAGTGTTTACTTTATTTTATTTTGTCTTTACTCTACTATTTTCACTGTCTTTGTACTGTCATGTTGTATTGCTGCTGGCAATAAAGTAAAAACATTTTCTGGACGCCAGGGTGGCGCACCGTGTAGCTGCGCTGCAGTGCAACGCTGAAGTCCCGGGTTCGACTCCCGGACCCGGAGTCCTTTGCTGCATGTCTTCTCTCAACCTTCCTCTCTGTCGGGCCTGTCCGAAATAGAGCAGTAAAATACCCAAACGAAAAATCTTAAAAAAAAATTATAAATCAAAAATAAAAGAACACAGATGTAGTTGATTGCAAAGTGTTATAGCCAAAATAAAAATGCTTGTTGAAAACAGAATGATGAGATAGACGATCAGAGAACCCACATGAAAAGGTGGCGCATAATTGGCACGCCGTGCGCGGGATGCTTGAATCTGCAACTGCATTATGAACGTCTATTATCGTTTATGGTCCATGAAGCTGTTGGTATGTAATATGTAAGATATTCCTTTATTGATCCCCTTCGGGAAATGTGGGCATCATAGCAGCATGGGGGAGCGGGGAGGGGAGGTACAGGTATGGGCAATAGGGTAATAGTAGAAAGACATGAATATAGGCAATATAGGCAATTTGATCTGAATATAAAAATATGAGAATAAATAAACAATGTAAACTATATAATTCAACAAAGGTGCAGATGAGGATCTGTATGCCTGAATGAATGAATGAATGAATGAATGAATGAATGACATTTTTATTTAACAGATTGTAGAATGGGTACAATACAGTACGGCTCAGTACACACAATTGTTAAGGGGATGCAGACCAGAGAAAGACTTTCGTCTTGTTTACATCAGGGTCCCCCATTTTCAATTCATCATATCGGTTATATTATATGTTACAATAAAGATAGGCAATAAAGAATTTGAATCTGAATGTATACTATGAGTAAGAGTAAGTAAACAGTATACACAAGGTGCAGTATACACAAGGTGCCCTAACTGGCATTGCACACAAGTGCCTTTAATATACACCCAGGCATCCTACAACAGACCAGACATTCCACTATTTGATTTGACTCTGAGGGGTCTAAAAATAAACAATAAAATGCCTAGCTTTGTAATAACGTTACAAGCTCACTGTCTGGTAAACTGCCAAGCTCGTTATTAAAGTTCAGTGAGTTAGCAAGACAACCAGGCTAACGCAAACCACCACTAAGATGATTACTTTTTAGCTAACGTTAGCTCATACATACCAGTATTATTAGTACCTACTTGAGGCTGAAGCTTTGACTCTATGATGTGGCCATGATGGAATCACCTTATTTCTTAGAATCCATCTGCATTACATTTACATTTAGTCATTTAGCTGACTCTTTTATCCAAAGCGACTTACAAGTTCTGTACGACAAGTCATCAGGAAGGGCACGACTCTATCAGCTGAGTAAAGATGTTCATCAAAGTGTTGAGTGCTACAGTGTATATTAGGACAAGTGCATGACAGTAAGGTTAGTTAGGGTTAGAATTATTCTTTTTTTTTCTCTTTCATTTCAGATAATGGTTGAAGAAATGCGTCTTTAGTCGACGGCGAAAGATTGGATGGGTTTCGGCTGTACTCCTAACTGTGGTGGGCAGGGCAGTTCGTTCCACCATTGTGGGGCAAGGATTGAGAATAGGCGGCTTCTCCTTGATGACCCTCCCGGAGCTCGGATAGGAGTGGGTCTGAGACGGCCAGAAGATGCAGAGTGTAGGGGTCTTGAGGGTGTGTATTCAGTGAATTGATGTGAATTCAGTAGGATGTAAGTTAGCTCTGCTGCTTTGCTGTGCGGCTTCATCTCCGTCTCTTCACACTATTTAGCACCAGCCCGTTCTCCTCCTCTGTGCTGCACTTGACTGTCAATTTACAGACTGACACAAGCTTATGGAAAGTCTACACAGGTTTTATTTGATTTTTTTTTATCTCTTTTTATTGGTAACATCAAATTACAACAAGTTGCGACATGAGGGTCGACATTATAAAATGTGTTCACAAACTAGTTGTCCATGAATTAACTATTCCCATTTATTTTTCTTCTCTCCCCCCCCCCCCCCCCCCTCTTTGCTATCCCTTATAAAGTTATTTGTTTGTTTAAGGCGGATTTTACTTTTTGATCTGAGGGATCTGGAGCTTGCTGATTGGACCAGAAGTTCCTTTGTGTAAGCTGGGGCGAGACCGCTTAGGGCTTTGTATGTGAACATACACCGGGAGCCAGTGTAGGGATGCAAGGACTGGGGAGATGTGGTGTGGTCCCTCATCTTGGTGCCCGTCACGAGCCTGGCGGCTGCGTTCTGGACGAGTTGGAGGCGGTTGATGTTTTGTCTGCCACACCAGAGTAGAGGGCGTTGCAGTAGTCCAGTCTTGAGAATATGAGAGTGAGGGTGCGGCTACGTGGTGCAGTGGGCAAGGCGCTCACCAAGAATACTGGAGACTGGGCTCGAACAGGTTTGCCTCCCTGTTCTAGCCCAGCGCTCCACATTGCTTTCAGTTTAGCTGGTCGTCCGCACTAATACACATTGGCAGTATTAGGGGGAGGGAAACTGATGGGTGGGGATCGGGCGTTGTGGACAGCGACTCCTACAGGTCGGTTGGTGCGCCTGCGCAGTAGAATCAGGAAGCGACGGGGGCGGGGCCCCTCCAAAGCCCAGACCCCTGACGCTGAAAGATCGAGCCGCGCAGGTGGAAAGATGCGACTGCTGTTACCTCGAGTATCGGAGGGGACTCGTACTATGTATGACTTAGTCCACATTGCAGCCGGCTTGTGGGAGGCAAGAAACAGCGGTCGAGACAGGGGAGGGTTGAATTGGATGATACGAAAATTGGGATGGGAGAAAAATTGAAAATGGGAGAAAAAGTGGATACAAAAAAAAGAATATGAGAGTGAGGATGATGGGAGAGGAATGTTGTTATTTTAGCGATGGTGCGCAGCTGGAAGAAGCAGGACCGTGCCACTGCTCGCACTTGTTTGTCGAGTTTCAGCTCAGAGTCAAAAAGGACCCCCAGGTTTTTAACCTGGGGTTTTCCCAGTCTAATATTTTCATTTCTGTGGGCTATTTACAAACATTTGCAAATGTGTTACATAGTGACGTAGACAAGTAACAGAAGTGGAGCAATCTTCCATTTACTTGGGCATGTACCTTTAGGCGGATTTTCTGAAAATAGGGCTACAGTTTTATGCCCATTTGATATGATATGATATGATATGATATGATACATTTATTTATGTTGCGCCCCTCAACCAATAGCTACAGTACATCGGCCCGGGGCGCAGCCTGGAGAAAAAAAAGAAAAAACAGAAAGACAGGAACAATACGAAAACAGAAAAAATACATGCAGGCCGAAGCCCAGCGCGCCGCTGCCGGTGCCCAAAGAGAAGCAGAGCGCGACCTCGCTCTCACCAAGCGCGAAGCCGAGCGCGACCGATTACAAGCGCAGATAATGGAGCAGCTGATTACCAGGGCAACCCCCCCTCCCTCCGCACGGGGCTCCAGGGCCTCGTCAAGACAAGGGTCAAGGGCACCCTCCCCTACCCGATCAAGCGACCCTGAGCCCGACCACCAGAGAGAGCCTATACCCCTCTCCGAACCCCTTCCCCGACCGGTCCAAGCGAGACCCAGCTACAGGGAAGAACCGGTCTATACCGCGGAGAGGCTAAATAGACGACTACAGGATCTAGATGACCTGCCAGAGGAAGAAGAAGAGGAGGAGAGTCAAGCCCAACAGCAGCACAGTACTCCACAGGACCAGGAGGTCCAGTACAGCCCAGGCTTTACCCCCGCGGCTCTGCGCTACAGACCCCCGACTCAATTCACGGGTGAACTTGACGCACGACCAGCCCCGAGGAACAGCACCTGGGTACGCGGGCCTTGGTACCCAGCAGGTACCAGCCCACCACGACACGTAAGAGGAGACTCGCCTAGGAGGCCTCTCCTCCAACGCTCACCGATGTGCCAGCCATCCATGGCATCGTACCTTGGCACACCGACGTTCCCGGACTTCACACATGAGAACAGAGCACAGTACACAGAGCTACGAATGTGCTTAGAGACAATGATGTCCGATGTAGCTGATGAACCGTACAAATATGCTATCCTACTCAAGCACCTCAAGGTGCCCCGAGCGCACAATATAGCGCTGGCATATTCCACCTCTACTACCCCATACACCGCGGCTCTAGCAGCACTCGACCAAAGATATGGACGCATATGGGACTACGTAATACAAGAGATAAGGAATATTGACCGTCTACCCCCAGCCACAGACAATCGCTCACTAGATGACCTGTCTATCAAGGTACAATCCCTGGTAGGGATGCTGGGGGCGCAAAAGAAAAAGGTTATGTACAAACTACACGCAAACTCTAATGTCGAGAGGATTTTAGAGAAGCTTCCGCCCGCCCGACAAGAGCGCTTCAGGCGGCAAAGAGACCACCGTGATCCTAACGGTCCCGAGCCATCCCTCCTAGACCTAGCCGACTTCCTGGCGAGAGAAGTCAACAGCCTAAGGTTGGATACGTTCGTGCGGAGCACACCAAGCTCCAGAGAGGGACCTAGGAGAGCAAACGATGGCCGCAGATTGGTGACCGTCATGCACCAAGCAGAATCAGTACCGAGCAACAAGAACCACAGTACCCCCTCGATGAAAGAGAAGTGGAAGATGGTGTGCCCGTACTGCAAAAAGGAACACTGGCTGTCACACTGTGACACGTTCAAGAAGATGACCGCCGACGAGGTGAGTCAATGGATAAAGTCCAACCGACGCTGTTACCGATGTGCACGCAGTCACATGGCAGCCGATTGCCGCTTAAAGAAGAGGTGTAGTCGGTGTGACGGAGCCCACTTGGACGTCCTACATGACAGTAACAGAAGAAAGCCTGCACCCTCAAGCAGCACAAAGGCAAGTGTTATGTACATTGACCCCGCCAGCAGCGGGGGCGCCCGGGTGCTCTTAAAGGTGGTCCGCGTAACATTGAGTTACCAAGACAAGGTCATGGACACCTACGCCGTCCTTGACGACGGGTCAGAGAAGACCCTCCTCCTCGCGTTTGCTGCGGCCCAGCTGGGGCTGCGGGGGAGCGAAGACCAGATGACGATTCGGACAATAAGAAGAGACCTAAAGACGATAAAGGGCGAGAATGTCTCCTTCACTATCGCAGCAAGCGGGCAGCCAGAGAGACGGTATAGGATCACTAACGCTTTCACCAGCCAAGACATAGGCCTGTCGCAGTACACCTACCCCATCGCCAAGCTGATGGATAAATATGTGCACCTGCGTCAACTACCTATACCGCTCATAGACGGTGCCACCCCGACCCTGCTGATAGGCTCCGACCATGCAGACCTCATCGTCCCGATGGACCGGGTCCACACAGGGCCCAGAGGCTGTCCTGCAGCAGTCGAGACCCGCCTAGGATGGACACTACAAGGCCCCCTCGCTAGGTCTCTTAACCGAACAGCAGCCACTAGCTGCCTCCACTCCAGAGTGACAGAAGAAGACACCACCCTCCTACAGCATGTCGAGAGGCTATGGACACTAGAGACAATGCCCTTTAAGAACGAAAAGAAAGACATTCGTTCCAAGGAAGACATTTATGCTATAGCCCTCCTCGAGCGGGGTACAAAGAGAGTCAAAGTCAACGGAGTGATGAGATACGCAACTCCACTCCTGAGGCGAGAGGGTATGCCTACCTTCCACGCCCCAAAAGAAGCGACGGAGCGGTATCTATTGAACACAGAGCGGCGCCTAGCCAGAGACCCCGCTCAAGAGACTGTGTACCGCGGTGAGATTGACAAGCTAATCACAGCGGGACACATAAAGAAAATTGACATTAAAGAGGCCGATCAGACGACCGAATCATGGTACGTGCCGCACCACAAAGTCCACCACAACGGCAAGGATCGTATTGTGTTCAACTGCAGCTACCAGATCGGATCACAAAATCTGAATAAAGAGCTCTTGCCCGGCCCAACACTCGGCCCCTCTCTACTAGGCGTGTTACTACGTTTACGCCAAGACAAGGTGGCCGTCAGCGGCGACATCAAAGGGATGTTCCTGCAGGTGCGACTAGTGGAGGAGGACAAGCCCCTGCTGCGGTTCCTATGGAGAGAGAGGATCGGGGACGAGCAACCAACCATCTATCAATGGGAAGTCCTCCTTTTCGGAATCACATGCAACCCATCCTGTGCTACGTTTGCACTGCAAAAACACGTCGCAGAGGACCCAGCAGCTGATGAAGAGGTCCGACAAAGTGTAGGAAATAGTTTCTACGTGGACAACTGTCTGCAAAGCGTCTCGACGCCAGAAGAAGCCGAGGCCCTCCTACTCAAGCTCCGCGCCTCCCTGATCAAAGGCGGCTTTGATCTCAGGCAGTGGGCTAGCAGCGACCCTCAAGTATTGCGCAGCCTCTCCCCAGAGGACAAGGCAGCAAGCAGCGAGACCTGGATGGCGACCATCCCAGGAGAAGCCCAAGAAATGACATTAGGACTAGTCTGGCGCTTCAAAACAGACTCGCTCCATTATAAACACACACCCCTGACCAAGGAGCAGGGAAGGTCGACTGCACTACCGACCACAAGACGGAGTGTATACAGAACACTCGCCAGACAATATGACCCGTTGGGAACTCCTTCCAACCATGAGCACAGACTCATTCCTTATGGCCTTCCGAAGATTCACATCGCGAAAAGGGAAACCGTCTATATTATTGTCTGATCACGGGACAAACTTCAAAGGCGGAGAAAGAGAGCTGAGAGAGAGCTTCCAAGCTATGGGCCCAGAACTTAAGACCCACCTCGCTCCATACCAGATTGATTTCCAGTTTAATCCCCCGAATGCACCTCACTTCGGTGGAACTTGGGAACGAGAAGTACGTTCAATAAAGACAGCCCTGTACGCCGTGCTTGGGGCCCAGACCGTGGCGGAAGAAGTCCTAACGACAGTCCTTACGGAGATCGAGGGAGTATTGAACTCAAAGCCCCTCGGTTACGTCTCAAGTGATGTAGCAGATGTCGACCCAGTCACCCCCAACACTCTCTTGATGGGGCGGCTGGACCCCGCGCTACCACAGACAGTGTACAGGCCTGAAGAAGCGAACGGCCGAAGAATGTGGAGGTACAATCAAGTATTGGCTGACAAGTTTTGGAACAGTTTCCTACTCCACTATCTACCGTCTCTACAGACCCGCCAGAAATGGGTGAAAGAGAGAGACAATTTGACAGAAGGAACAGTCGTCATGATTATCGACCAGTCACTACCCCGAGCTATGTGGCCGGCCGGCCGCATAAGCAAAGTGATCACCGGTGCCGACGGAAAGGTCAGAGCGGCAGAAGTGCTCGTCCAAGGGCGGATCTACACCCGACCCGTGGCGAGGCTAATAGAGTTGCCAAGGCTCCCCGATACTATTGATGACGACCATGACCCCCTGACTTTGTGAACTGCCCTACCCTCCCAACAGACATTGAGTAGTGGACAGTGCGGTTAATCTGTATCTGCTTATCTAATTAGGTGGGACTAATTAGGAGGTGGCTGTTACGAAGGATCAGATTAAACCGAATATATATATTTATTGATTGATATATATTGCATAATATTTGTATATCGTTTGATATCCCTTGTATATTCCTTGTACATATACACGGAATATCCCTTTAGCCTAATACAGACCATAATATTTCATTCTCCTATTGGACAGCGGTCCACAGGCGCCATAGCCATACCTCCAAGGTCGGGTTCAAAGTCACCGCCGGGGACTTGCCTGGACATGAACGGTTCTGCGCAAGGATATGAGACAGGAATAAAGCTGGTACTAGTTTGTTCACCTAAACGTATAAATACGGCGCAGGTGAATACAGAAGTAGAGTTACCAATAAGTTGAAGCCTCACCCACGATACAACGTGTGGTGAAGTATGGCCTGTTTGGCCCCAAATAGAGCATTGAGACCGCGTGCGAATTAATAACTGAAGTATCAGAGTTTAACGCTGTACCGTCGAGTTCGACCGATTCCATTAAGTCAGTAATAGTCTATTTGTGTATAGTGTATCATGCGGCTAAAGTTCTACAGTGACCAGCATCACCAACGTTTCCTCGTACCAGCTAGAGTGCTTATCCAGGCTGGGCTGCTTACCATGGCGCTTTCACCCGAGGGGCCCTAGACGAGGACCGTGTGGATTATGTACACTGGATAACCTACAGACGACTGCATAGCCCTTTTCGGCTGGATTATATTTGCTTTTGGTCCTGTAATTGATGGAGCGGAGAATCGCAGACACCCACAATTGTGTGGGATTTACCCTGTGAGGAGCCACGTCGAGTCTGCCTCTCAGAAGCCTGAGGCCGGCTAGCTTTCTTCCATGCTGAGCTGCATGCTACGGAGAACAGCTGTATTCGTCTGCGGATCAAGATCTTATTGCACCGTCTCCTGTACTTGGAGTCTCTTTATCATCGTTGACCCAGACTCTACTACCGACAAATCCTCTACCCTTGCTGGCTTACAACCGGGGGGACCCTACCAGTATCTCCCGCTATATTACTAGTGTACCATAGATATAATTCCTAAGATTCAGGTTGTATTATTATCTCCTGCGTAATATGAGAATGGACATACGTTATTGATTTGCCTACGCACATTCCTTTGCCTTATAAGCGCATCCAAAGTAAAGTATATTATGTACTATCATTACTGCTAATAAATACTTAAATCCAGTTTTGTGTGGAACCGAGTCATTGTGGGAAGTGTTCATCATTAGATACCTGTGTACTGTATGGCCAGTAGGAATGTACATAAGACGGTAGTGGTTTAATGATACCATACTTATCAATACAGTCAGGGAATTGTACCCCTCAGTTACAGATATAATTAGCATTTAATTCTTATTTTTGGTCAATCTTAAAAACATCGGTAAACAAACGTAGTGCTGAAAATATACACTTTGACTGCTGTTTTGATAGGATTAAGGTCTTTACTTTTGGCTACATTTGAAAAATGTTTTTCTTTTCTTTTTGTAGACGCACAATAGACATACTCCAGCATCCAATTGCTTATTTAAGGGGAGACACTGCAGGTGAATAGGGTAAAAAATGTACTAATAGATATCACAATGAAACTTCCCCAGTTGATTACTTATATTAAGACAAGACTTTTTTGTATTACAAGTTTTCTGAAATTGTATGTTTAAATATGCAAATGAGGCATGATCTACTTAAATATGCACTAATTTGACAGAAATCTGAACATTGGATAAAGCCATTTTCAAAATTATAGTTTCATTTTGTTGACATATTAGAGCCAAAGGTTATTACAGAGGGGATTTTGGATATCTCTTTTTATCACTCCATAAATCAGAAAATACTCCATTCAGTCCATTTTATGGTAAAATTCCATATTTCGCCATGTTTTTAGGAATAAAATGTGATATAAATCAGGGTATGAATGCGATATCAACAAACCCTTCTGTAAATACCTTCAGAACATAGATATGAATAGAACTGGAAGGTTTGGTGTATGTGAGTGCTACTGAAGTGGAGATTTCTGGCTCAGAGTATGAGGAAAAACTCTTAAAACTCATTTTTGGGAAAACGCCTTCAAAGTTCTGTATTGTAAAATGCCATACTTTTTTTTTAAACAGATATTTACAAACACAATACCTAATCAAACCATTAGTAATAGACAACCTAAACACATGCCTGATAACTGAATAATAATAATGATGTTATTGAACTGAACAGAACTACACACAGGCTACAAACAGTGTAGTACCCCCTAATAGGCAAAACATATTTGAATAGATATCACTATGAAACTTTCCCAATTTGTTATGTACATATAAACTAAGAAAAAATATATTGCAAGTTTTCGGAAATGTATGTTTATATATGCAAATGAGGCACTTCCCCATTAAATATGTGCACATTTATGGATGCAATAAGGCAAAATGATGTAAAATAAACAACTAAATGTGTGTTATTGACGTTTTATTGTCACTAGTTTCATAGAAGACATGTTTAGGAAGCAAAATATAACAATCTCAAAATCAACAAAAAAAGTATATTTGACTATTCACCTGCAGTGTCTCGCCTTAATCACGCAAATGGCGTTGAACGAAAGCGCGCACAGCGAGAGGAGAAAAGGCCGTTATCGCGTGAGCATGTATTCCTCCTTCACCAGTGCTCTGGACTCGGGGTGCACCCCCCCCCCCCCCCCCCTATGTCTGTCAGACGACAGCCGGCTCTCTCTCCGTCTCGCCCGGCTCTGGTGTTTTACGGTCTTCCTCAACAATGAAAGCCAATGGCGCGGAACCGACGTCAACGCGGGCATCGCTGTGATGCTTTATGGGGCCGCTCGGTGCGCCTGCTTGTCAGGACCTAACCGATCATTATTAACAGCGGCCCTTTAATTAATTTGTCCCAGGAATACATCGACACACTCCAGACGGAGTTGCATTTCGGAGGCCGAGAGGTTGTCGTGTTTCGTCCTGCAGTGGATTTGTCTGCAATGAGGACTGGTGGTGAGACACTTTCATCTAAACTCACTTCAGTGATGCGTCTGGAGTCCAGTAACTATGGAGTGATGCAACATTAAAATCTGAGGACGTAGAGGCAGGATATTCAGGATATAGTAGTAGTAGTAGTTTATTTTTTTTCAGTCATCAAAAAAAGTACAATATACATCATCATTTATCAACATTTATCAATATTTGATTATTTACAGTGACTGAAAAAGGTACAGACTGAAGCATAGTGCTTATATGTGCCTGTCCTATATTCTTACCAAAAGAATTATTTTTTTTACTCAAACAGTATTCTAAAGAAAAGAAAAAAAGCAAGCAAAACAGTGTTTTTCACCCTTGTAGTTTTTCAAAATTTAGCATTAAAAAAAAAATATATATATATATACAAAAATGTAGATTCAAAAACAGTATTCTAAAAGAAAAAAAAAGAAAACAAAACAGTGTTATTCACCCTTGTATTTTTCAAAAATTGCTTTACAAACCTTTTTCTTAAAAACCAAAATCGAATTACTCATTCTTAACTGTATATCCGCATTGTTCCACAAGTTAACCCCAATAATAGAAATACACCTCCTTTTAATCCCTTTCTTAGCTTTCTGAACAGTAAATTTACAAATATCTCTCAAATCATATTTTCTTTCATGTGTTGAAAAAAAACCTTTGCACCCCACCTGGGAGTAACGTTGCTTTAGCTCTGTACATTATTTGCATATTTTTATAGTAAACCAAATCATTAAATTTCATAATATGAGACTTTATAAACAATGGATTTGTGTGTTCATAGTAACCAGCCTTGAAAAGGTTCCGAATGGCCCGCTTTTGCAGTACGACTATTGGATTTACTGTATTTTTAAATGTCGACCCCCATACTTCCACACAGTAAGAAATGTAAGGAAGTATAAGTGAGCAGTAAATTATGTGCAAGGCTTTGTAGTTTAATATATCCTTACATTTATACAATATTGCTACTGACTTAGATATTTTTCCTTGAATATAGTTAACATGTTGTTTCCATGGATATAGAGGCAGGATATTCAGGATATAGAGGCAGGATATTCAGGATATAGAGGCGGGATATTCAGGACACTTAGCAGAGTTACAGTAGAACTTTTTCTTTTTGTACAACTTTTAAGTGTATAATATAATAATAATATATACAGTATATTTATGATAATATAGATATGATATAATATCATCGGTTTTGGATCATCCATACCTTTGCCTTTAAAGCAATAGTTTTTTACTTTGGTAGTTGACAAGCATTCAACCTTTCAACATTTGCTCTCGTCTCGTATCTTGTTTCCTAGATGGTTAATGAACATTATAATGTTTGCTGGTTCCATAAGTATTAAAAAACATTTTTTATTACAATACTCAACACTGAATTTAGTTTTGATATAATAAACCACGGCACGCATCGTGAAATCCAAGCTGATCTAGCAAGATATCACCGACCATAGCGCCAGATTCATAGCCACACCGTCACATTTGTTGTCTGTGGGGAAGAAGAACTTCAGTCAAATGAAAGGTCGGTAGTGGCAGAAAGTTAGCTGTTATGCATTTTCTTGATGAAAACCTATTGCTTCCACAGAGTGGAGGGGAAGGGTTATGATTCATGAAATGATGTTTGGTATTAAATGGAGCATGCATGCATTGCTGAGAGGACAATTTGTTTTCTGACCATTTCAACAACATAAATACAGAGTCCGTTGTGATCAAGAGGTCAGCAGAGGATCTACTTGGTGAGAACGCTGAACTATTTTAATGTTAGTGAGAAGATGGTTTTTATGGTTCTTTTATTGAAAGCGTCTTAACATTTTCTTTGATCTGTTTTGTTCAGTGGTCTATCTATTAAAGATAAGAACAGCCTACAGAACATAGTTAGAGTGTGCTCCAAAATAATTGGAGTCAAACAGAGTCTCTCTGGACGGACCAGGTGGTCAAGAAGGCGGGATGAGCATCAGTAACCAACCTCTCCACGCTCTGTCTCAGTGGTTTTCGCTGTTGCCTTCTGGCCGCCGTTATGACGTTCCTTTGAGTAAGACCAACCGTTACTCTAAATCTTTCATCCCCTCGGCTATCAGACTTCTAAATTCAGACAGTATAGTCACTTTAAGTAGCCTATACATCTAGTTGTCTGTTTTACTGCCGACATCTCCGGCCGCTGACGTGTCCCGACATCTCATTTACATTTACATTACGTCTACATTTAGTCATTAGCTGAACGCTTTTAACCAAAGCGACTTACAAGTTGTGTACAACAAGTCAGCAGGAAGGGTACAACTCTGGCAGCTAAGGGTCAGTGAGATTGTTACTATTGTTCAAACAGTGTTGAACTTGAGTGCTGCAATCTTGAGTGCATAGTAGTAGAGACATATTAGCATAGTAGGTAAAGACATATTAGCATAGTAGGTAGTAGTAAAGACATAGTAGCATAGTAGGTAATAGTAAAGACATATTAGCATAGTAGGTAGTAGTATAGACATATTAGCATAGTAGATAATTGTGACAGATCTCCTCCCCCCTCCTTGGGATACGTGAATGAAGCGAGATATATCCATCACTTAGGTAGCTGATTAGGACTGATGTAACACACCTGCACAGCATTTAGGCACATCCACCTCACATGCTGATTAGCACTGATATAGTACACCTGCACATAATTAGTAGAGACACACCCCATGTGCACTGCACTCACAAGCATCTCACACATTACATTAACCCTGAGAGGAAGAGAGTTGAGTTGAGCGGAGTATGGTGTTGGAGTGTTGGCGTAGAGAGAGAGAGATATTATTGTTCAGAGTTGCGACGGTGAGAGGAAGTAGAGGAGAGGAGAAAGCGAGATAGGAGTTCTTTGTGTACCGAACCCTGGACCGGCTGAGATACCCCCCTAATTACTGACCTTTTGAGAGAGAGGGTAGGAGGTACGGAGGGAGAGAGAGGAGCGAGTGGAGGAGAGAGGGTAGGAGGTACGGAGGGAGAGAGAGGAGCGAGTGGAGGAGAGAGGGTAGGAGGTACGGAGGGAGAGAGAGGAGCGAGTGGAGGAGAGAGGGTAGGAGGTACGGAGGGAGAGAGAGGAGCGAGTGGAGGAGAGAGGGTAGGAGGTACGGAGGGAGAGAGAGGAGCGAGTGGAGGAGAGAGGGTAGGAGATACGGAGGGAGAGAGAGGAGCGAGTGGAGGAGAGAGGGTAGGAGGTACGGAGGGAGAGAGAGGAGCGAGTGGAGGAGAGAGGGTAGGAGGTACGGAGGGAGAGAGAGGAGCGAGTGGAGGAGAGAGGGTAGGAGGTACGGAGGGAGAGAGAGGAGCGAGTGGAGGAGAGAGGGTAGGAGGTACGGAGGGAGAGAGAGGAGCGAGTGGAGGAGAGAGGGTAGGAGATACGGAGGGAGAGAGAGGAGCGAGTGGAGGAGAGAGGGTAGGAGGTACGGAGGGAGAGAGGAGCGAGTGGAGGAGAGAGGGTAGGAGGTACGGAGGGAGAGAGAGGAGCGAGTGGAGGAGAGAGGGTAGGAGGTACGGAGGGAGAGAGAGGAGCGAGTGGAGGAGAGAGGGTAGGAGGTACGGAGGGAGAGAGAGGAGCGAGTGGAGGAGAGAGGGTAGGAGGTACGGAGGGAGAGAGAGGAGCGAGTGGAGGAGAGAGGGTAGGAGGTACGGAGGGAGAGAGAGGAGCGAGTGGAGGAGAGAGGGTAGGAGGTACGGAGGGAGAGAGAGGAGCGAGTGGAGGAGAGAGGGTAGGAGGTACGGAGGGAGAGAGAGGAGCGGGTGGAGGAGAGAGTGAGCTATGATGGACCAGATGAAGACATTAGCGACGTCAACATCGAGGCACAGCAGACGGCTGATGAGACAAGAAATTAGGGTCTTCAGAGATGAAATTAGGCGGAAAATAGAAAAGCAAGCTGGCGACATAGAAGGCTTGGAAGAGAGAGTGACGGAAGCGGAAGAAAGGACTGAAGGAGGCGAGGAGAGGGAACAATATGACTGAATTCGGTCGTTAAAGAACCCAGGGCGCTTATCGCAAAGAGTATAGGGGGTTCCCCGACTTTCCTGGCCAAATTTCCAATCAGGTCTCTGACATCAAGGCCACCTAATCATCCCCCCCCTTAATTGGCTGATATCAATCCCTGTCTCCTGAGCCGTTCAGCCATTGTGTGTAGTGTGACGTGTACCTGGTGCCAGTGTATGGCAGCCATTGAGCCTGTGTAGTAGCCCAAGGTTGGGTGCTACCAGTGGTGGTGAAGGAAGCAATTTCCACCCTCGATTGTGGGGAGCGCTTTGAGTGTCTAGAAAAGCGCTATATAAATGTAATGAATTATTATTATTATTATTATTATTATTATTATTATTATTATTATTATGAATAGAGAATGAGAGGTCTAGTCGAGAGAACGTGAGGTCTAGACGAAAGAACGTGAGGTCTAGACGAGAGAACGTGAGGTGGCTAGTTTCTGGGAAACCCAGTGACTGGGTTCTGGTAGTGCCCCCCAGTGGCTGGTCTGTGGTACTGTCCCCCAGTGGCTGGGTTCTGGTAGTGTCCCCCAGTGGCTGGTCTGTGGTACTGTCCCCCAGTGGCTGGTCTGTGGTACTGTCCCCCCAGTGGCTGGTCTGTGGTAGTGTCCATAGATATAGATATCTATGGTAGTGTCCCCCAGTGGCTGGTCTGTGGTAGTGCCCCCCAGTGGCTGGTCTGTGGTAGTGCCCCCCAGTGGCTGGTCTGTGGTACTGTCCCCCAGTGGCTGGTCTCTGGTAGTGCCCCCCAGTGGCTGGTCTGTGGTAGTGTCCCCCAGTGGCTGGTCTGTGGTAGTGTCCCCCAGTGGCTGGTCTGTGGTAGTGTCCCCCAGTGGCTGGTCTCTGGTAGTGCCCCCCAGTGGCTGGTCTGTGGTAGTGTCCCCCAGTGGCTGGTCTGTGGTAGTGTCCCCCAGTGGCTGGTCTGTGGTAGTGCCCCCCAGTGGGGGGTTCTCGGTGGGGTTTTCCCCTTTTTCTTCTACGTGTGTAGTCTTTGTTGTATATTTAAAGAAATGTCTACATGTGTAGTCTTTGTTGTATATTTAAAGAAATGTCTACGTGTGTAGTCTTTGTTGTATATTTAAAGAAATGTCTACGTGTGTAGTCTTTGTTGTATATTTAAAGAAATGTCTACATGTGTAGTCTTTGTTGTATATTTAAAGAAATGTCTATGTGTGTAGTCTTTGTTGTATATTTAAAGAAATGTCTACGTGTGTAGTCTTTGTTGTATATTTAAATAAATGTCTACGTGTGTAGTCTTTGTTGTATATTTAAATGTTGTTCTACTTGTGTAGTCTTTGTTGTATATTTAACCCTTTCACTGCCACACGACAAAAGGTTAACCCTTTACTTCTATCACACAACCGACGGTCGCCGGGTTAACAGGCTGTTGTGTGGCAGTGAAAGGGTTAACCTGTGAATTGTTGCAATGAAAGGGTTAACCGTTTTGGTAGTGCGGCAGTGAAAGGGTTAAATGTTGTTCTACTTGTGTAGTCTTTGTTGTATATTTAAAACAAATTCTACTTTTGTAGTCTTTTTTCGTTTTCATTTTCTTGCTTTGGTTTGTGTGTGTGTTTATCTTTATATCTAAAAAATGTATGGCAAAAAAAACTCAAATGTATCTTCATAATCAGGGTACAAATTGAATGTAAAAATAAAAACATTAAAAAAATACCTCACCTTTAACTACAACCCCTCTGGCATGGATTGGAGACAGGAGCCTGATCTGAAGAATCTGACTGATAAAGAAAACCCATGGATCAAATTAACACTCAAGATCTGGAGCCAAATATTAAAGACGAGAGAACGGTGTTGAGATGGACTAGGACTTGGAGATGGGGGGTGGGACTCGGGAGGGAGGGGGGGGGGTTGAGAGATGGAAGCAAAAGAAAGGTCTGACATTCCATTATAAACTGTATACCAAGGGGTTAATAGAGTGCTTCCAGATAGAGCTAATAGGGCTGGAATTGAGACATGGATTGGATAATCATGATTTCTATAAATATCTCCAAGTACGTCACTATTTAGATTAAACCATTACAAAAGAACATAATAAGAACCATAGAAGAAGGCGTATTGAAGGTATTCATAGCAGCATACAATTCGGAACCGCGTAGAAGGATTATAGCGAGAGTACACAATAGACTACAGAACTTTTACAGAAATTGATATACCGGTAGTTTCAAGTTCAAGTTTGTTTATTGTCACAACAAAATACAGAATACTTTATGATGAAATGCTTGTTTCTGTATGAGCCCCTGAGAGTGTGCTACATACAGTAAAGAAAAGTTATTAAGAAGTAAGTAAAAAAGTAAGTAAAGGAATGTTCAGTCAATATACATAATAATATATATACAATACAGAGTAAAATGAGCAACAGTGAGGTAGAATGCAAAAATGAGATGAGGTACAAAACTTAGAGTAGGGTGCAAATGAGGCATGCATGTAGTGCAAATCTCTTTAATAATAGATAAATATAAAGTGTGTTAAAGTGTCTAAAGTGAGTAAAGTGAGTGGTAAGGTGAGTGTTTGTTTGTTTGTTTAAAGTGAGCGTGTGCATGTGGATGGGTTGTTAGTTACATGGTGTCATTGTCATTGAGCATGCTGATGGCCTGGGGATAGAAGCTCCATCTGATCCTAGTCTCTCTGTGCTGTCTGGCCATGAGCTTATATCAAGGAGAAGTGGGAATGGGGGCGGCTAGGTGGTGCAGTGGGCAAGGCGCTCACCACCAATGCAGGAGACGCTGGGTTCGAGCCCAGCTCTCCGCATTGCTATCAGCTTGGCTGGTCGTTCATACTAATACAATTGGCACTATTAGGGGGTGGGAAGCTGATGGGTGGGGACCGGACGTTGTGGACAGCGACTCCTACAGGTCAGTTGGTGCGCTCTGCGCAGCAGAAACGGGAAGCGACGAGGGCGGCGTGCCCTCCCACGCAGACCCCCGATGCTGAAAGATCACGCTGTGCAGGTGAAAAGATGCGACGGCTGCTTCCTCGAGTACCGGAGGGGACACGTGATGCAAGGCTTGGTCCACATTGCAGCCGGCCAGTGGGAGGCATGGCCAAACAATGTTCGAGACAGGGGAGGGTAGAATTGGACGATACGAAATTGGGATGGGAGAAAAATTTAAAATGGGAGAAAAAAGTAGATAAAAAAAAAGGAGACGTGGGAATGAGAAGTGAATTTCACTAGAATAAAAAGATGTAAACAACAAGGAAGTGGATGAGTCAGGTGGTGCTGATGGAGGCAGAATGGACGGACGTGATCCGTGAGATCTATGTGATGGAGAGACTGCCGTATGCATTGAGACAACAGAGGGAGAGGTTTGAGGAGAGGTGGGGGGGGGGCCCACAAGGCCAGCCTTTGCATCATTTAAATTGAAAGAAGGATGTGAATGGCCCTTAAAAAAAGAAAAGGAAATTAACTTATGGGTGCTGTTTTTATTTGTATGTGTGCAAGATTGTTATAAATAATTAGAATCATTTCTGTCCATGTTCTGTTTTTGAAACCGTTTTGGTTTTGGTGACCCCGTGACCATTCCTCTAGCACCACCATTAACCCTTTCACTGCCACACGACAAAGGGTTAACCCTTTCAACCGTCTGTAGTGTGGTAGTGAAAGGGTTAACCTTCTGTAGTGTGGTAGTGAAAGGATTAACCGTCTGTAGTGTGGTAGTGAAAGGGTTAACCTGCTGTAGTGTGGTAGTGAAAGGGTTAACCTTCTGTAGTGTGGTAGTGAAAGGGTTAACCTTCTGCAGTGTGGTAGTGAAAGGGTTAACCTTCTGTAGTGTGGTAGTGAAAGGGTTAACCTTCTGTAGTGTGGTAGTGAAAGGGTTAAGCCAAACGTTCATTTTTCAAATGAAACATCTGGATCTCCTGACCCACTGAAGTGATGACAGGATTGCCATACAATTTGCTGAGAACATTCATGACCCCCTACCTACAGGAAGACACCTATTGATTTTGGTGACCCCATGACCTTGGTGACCCCATGACATCTAGTGCCACCATCAGGCCAGAATCTTCCGGTAAACGTTTCTCATGACCACGTTAGTCATACAGTCACAAAATCTGACGTGAACACATTCATGACCCCCAGGGGGGAAATAAGTAAGGGATAATGTATGGCTACGAGGTCATTGTCGCAAAATAATTGACCGACACGTAGTTTAAAATACCGAGCCGCCTCTGCGAGGTGTTTTAAACGTAGTGAAGGTCAATTATTTTGCGACAATGACCGAGTAGGCTATACATTATCCCGCTTATTACATGGCTAACTTACTAACAATATACCTAATTCATTTGACAAATCGCAGTTGTTCTGTGGCTCTGTCAGCCCAAATAAAGTGATTATTATTATCGCGGGCAGCCTCTGTGTTCTGGCTCCGCTGTGTTCTGGCTCCGCTCGTCGCTCCGCCCCCTGTCATCGCCGGCACGGCAGTGTCTAATTGCACTGAAACAGTGTGTCAGTGGGCTTGATTGCGAACAGCTGCGCTCTGCGGTCATTATTGAAAAATAATGACCGCAGTCGGGGGGCTATTGACCAATCACAAGCAAGCATTTCGGCGAATGTGAAAACGCCATGTAATAAGGCTTTATAAAGAGAGGTGCAAAAACACTAGCGAGAACGCAGGGCTCTGAAGACGGCCATGCTCAGGTCAACCGCTCAGTCGGTCGCTTGCTCGGTTGGTTGGTTGGTTGGTTGGTTGGTTGGTTCAACCCCTTTGGTCCAGTTGGGTGTATGTAAGCAGCATGGCCTCTAGGGGGCGCTAAGCAGGGCTTTTAGGCTATCAGTCTTGTTGTTCCCAGAGGCGATCTGAAACCAGACCTATTCCGAATGGAGCGAGTAAGTGGGCGTTTGACCTCAATCAGTGAAACAATTACAGATGCTGCCTTCTGCTGGTGACCTCTGTAATTAGCAAGCGATGTCCAACCCCCCCCCCCCCTGGCCATGACCATTAAGTCTGGAGAAACAGAACTGATTAGAAATATAACTCTTATCAGAGTCATTATGTTTCTTTGTCCTCCTGTTGTGCTCCTGAACACTTTATTCAACGACTAAAAAAAGATATCCTAATGAATCCTTGCGTCATTCCTATTTGGAATATATTATATTAAGTTCTATGTGTCTATGGAGACATCTGTCAAAGCGGCTTGAGGTATGGTAATAGAATGGCGGGCATTGCCTCACAGATAAAAACAAGTCAGGTGTGACAGCCTCCATCTCCCTGCGGTAATGAACAATATTCATGATTGGGATCGTTGACAATGGCTACGGCTCATGCACACGCAACGTGCACGCACACACACACACACACACACACACACACGCACACACGCACACACACACACTCACACACACACTCACACTCACACTCACACTCAAATCTCTGAGCTATTGGGGTTGTTCTCTCCTCTTTCACAGTGAACTCCAGTACAGTGAGTCATCGCGGAGGCTCGTCCCGTACGATCAGAGGGACAAATGCAGGACGACACGCAGACAGACAAAACGGGTCCCCTCCAGCTCCACTGCTTCTACAAGAACAGTTGATGACTGTGGTGTTGTGTTATTGTTAATGTGTGTGCGTTAATACGACACAGAGTCCGTATGCCACCGTACTGACGTCACGTACAGGTAGATTAGACCAGGACCGGAGAATGACAGACCTGTATTGTGGAGCTACGGAGCTAGCGAAATAAAGACACTCACGTTCAAATACAGAGGAGTCACGTGTGTATACTTGTGGAATAACACAACAATACCAATGCCGCAAGCAACAATGCTTAATTGCACGTGTGTGTGTGTGTGTGTGTGTGTGTGTGTGTGTGTGTGTGTGTGTGTGTGTGTGTGTGTGCATGTGTGTGACCGTGCGTGTGCTTGTTTATAAATGTTGAGCGGGTTGATATGAGGTTAAATGTCACACCAACCATGCTCCTCTTATTGTACATTATGCCAATCAAACCAAAGATAATTTCATAAAGCTAATCAACAGATATGATTTTCAGGAAGTTGATTAAACTATATTATGAAAGCAATGCTAAAATGATGGGATGGGGGGGGGGGGTGACGAGCGGGTGTCAGGTTGACTTGAGATGCAGGTGAAATGCTACAGCTTTTGCTATAATGAATTATATTGAATCAGTGTTATAATTGTCTAAATGTCAGCCTGCGCCCTGGCAGTCTGGAAGGACAGAGAGAGAGAGAGAAAGAGAGGGGAGAGGGAGAGAGAATGCAATAGAAAAGGGGGAAAGGTAAATAAGTAGAAACATTGGGCTTTGAGAGACAAATACGTACGTTGAATGGCCTGTACTTTACCTCCTGTGGCGCTGCCTCTGGCTATTTAGGGCAGAGTGTTTTCTCTAAGAACAATGTTTACTCTGAGTCTAAGAACATAGTTTACCCATATAACTCTGTATGATAGCATGTACAATAATGCTGTATATACCGTATATATATACATTTATATATATGTTTACAGCATATATATATATATATATATGCTGTAAACATATATATAAATGTATATATATATATATCCATATCTGTCTGAATATACCAGCATATTGTCAAATTTCGGGATGATTAAAGTATTTCTATTCTATTCTATTCTATATCATCCTTCTATATACCTACTTATACACTTGCATATAACCCATATAACTCTGTATGATAGCATGTACAATAATGCTGTGTATATACCGTATCTATATATTTATTTTTACCGTATATATTTCTATCCACATCTGTCTGTACATACCTGCACATAATCCTTTTGCATATCTGTAGATACGATAGCTATATCTGTACATATATGTGTATGTTAATATGTGTACAACTGGCTGTGCTGTCGGAAATACTGTTTTTAATCATCTTATGTATGCAGATGACTTGGTTGTGTTCTCTCCGTATAGTGCAAGCTGGCTTACAACAGCTACTTAAGATATGTTCCCAGTACGGTATAGAATGTGACATCCAATACAACGCCAAGAAGAGTAACATTATGATTGTACATTGTAAAGAAGATCGAAAGGCAGTTTTTCCTGATTTTTATCTGAGTAACACTGTTCTTTTTTTCTACTTTTTCTCCTCCTTTTTCTGTTTTTTTCTCCCATCCCAATTTTTTGTCGTTATGCCAATTCCCCCCTCCCCTTCCTGGTCGTTGCGCGCATTCCCCCCCCCACTTGGTGGTCTAGGGAGGGTTGATAGATGCATGTGGAGTCAACCAGCCGCTTCTTTTCACCTGACAGCGAGGACTCTCACTGGGGGAGCGTAACGCGTGGGAGGCTCACACTACTTCCCCCAGTTCCCTCCCCTCGCTGAGCAGGCGCCCCGACCGACCTGTAGAAGTCGCTGTTTACAACGACCAGGATACACACCCCGCCGGCTTCCCTCCCGCTGACACTGCCAATTGTGTTAGTATGGACGACCGACCAAGCCGGAGGCACCGCCGACAGCTGGATTCGATACCAGTGTCTCTGCGGTGGTAGGCAGGCGCTTAGTCAGCTGGGCTACCCAGCCACCTCTGAGTAACACTGTTCTTGAAGTGTGTTATGAGATTAAATACCTCTGCCATTGTATTACAGATGATTTGTCTGATGATAAAGACATTCAGAGACAGCGTTGTAAACTATACAGACAGGGAAACATGCTGATACGTACATTTCATATGTGCACTTCAGATGTCAAAATCTCACTGTTCAGAGCGTATTGTACGCCGCTGTATGCTGCTCACCTGTGGGTCAGCTACAGGAATAACAGCATGCTAAGACGAAATGTGGCTTATAGTGACGCTCTACTTGCGTGTCCCTAGATGGCACAGTGCCAGCCAGCTGTTTGTCAGTATGGGTATATACCTACATTTTTATACCTCCGGTACACGAGGAGGCAGCCGTCGCATCTTTTCACCTGCACAGCGTGATCTCTCAGCGGCGAGGGTCTGCGTGGGAGGGACACGCCGCCCCCGTCGCTTCCTGATTCTGCTGCGCAGGCGCACCAACGGACCTGTAGGAGTCGCTGTCCACAACGTCCGATCCCCACCCACCAGCTTTCCACCCCTAACACTGCCAATTGTGTTAGTATGAACGGCCTGCCAAGCTGGTAGCAACGCAGAGAGCTGGGCTCGAACCCAGCATCTCCTGCATTAGTGGCGAGCGCCTTGCCCACTGCGCCACTTAGCCGCCCTGGGTATACCTACATTTAAGGCACTTGTAAGAAACCTTATGTACAGGTTTATGTGTCGGTTAGATGACTCATTGAACAATGTTATTGTGGCCTTAATCCTGTCAAAAGTAACACCAGGTTCAACTCTCTCGATTTGATTGATTGATTGAAAACTTTATTAACAGATTGCAGAATGGGTACAATACAGTACAGCTCAATACACACAATTGTTAAGGGGATGCAGACCAGAGAAAGACTTTCGTCTTGTTTACATCAGGGTCCCCCATTTTCAATTCAGAGGGACATTTATTTATGACATACACAACATACATGACATCATGACATTTATGGCATAGGGAGGACATACATGACATACAGGTATATAGTATATAGTACTTACTGTTACATTTTCCTTTATTGATCCCCTTGGGGAAATTCTCAAAAATTCAACAAGATGAAAGTCTTTCTCTGGTCTGCATCCCCTTAACAATTGTGTGTATTGAGCCGTACTGTATTGTACCCATTCTGCAATCTGTTAAATAAAGTTTTCATTCATTCATTCATCATTCATCATTCACGTTCCGTTTGAGCAGGCTGTGGCGTACGCGTGATATTTTTCCGTAGCCTATGTTTGCGAAGACGCTCTCTGATTGGCTAGCCGCGTACAGCGCAGACCCCTCTGATTGGTTTAGCGCCGAAGGGTCTCTTCCGCATATTTAACAACAATTGATATGTTCTTCCCTAACCCTAACCTTAACCCTAACTCTAAGCAAAATCCACTTCGAAAGAGGGCCAAAGCATAACCACTTTGAAGCAGAGAATATGTACAAGGCGGAAGAGACCCTTCGGCGCTAAACCAATCAGAGAGGGTCTTCGCTGTACGCGGCTAGCCAATCAGGGAGCGTCTTCGCAAACATAGACTACGGAAAGAAAATCACGCGTGGCGTACAGGCCCACGTGATCTCTCTCTCTTTTTTAAAAATACAGCCAATCAGGACGTGCGAGTCTATTTGCGTGGCCAATCGGGACGCACGTTCCCACAGAGGCAGGAGGCTCAAAACAGGAAGTTCGACTTTTTTTTTTGTTTTGTTTTGTTTTCAAGCTACAACACATTTTAGCATGTATCATGTGTTTTGGACATAATAACCACTACCTTCTAAGTTGATACATTGTGGTGGACAGGTAAGTGGCATGGTAAGTTTGAAAATTTATAATTTGTTGTGTTTTTCTCTTTGTTTGGTAAACATTTTCTTGTTGCTCTGCATATCTTAGTAGTACCTGGCTAAGTTAACGTTACGGAAATCGAGCTAAACTAAATAATTTTGCGAGTAGTAGCGCCCCCTTCTACTAATAACATTAGCTTGATTGATTGATTGATTGAAAAGTTTATTAACAGATTGCAGAATGGGTACAGTACAGTACAGCTCAATAAATTGTTAAGGGGATGCAGACCAGAGAAAGACTTTCGTCTTGTTTACATCAGCTACAGTACACACACACACACACACACACACACACACACACTTTAAATATTAGCACATCAATATCACATGTACAGTAGTCGGAGCAGAGATACCACATAGATAGCCCCTTTCGTGACTTTCGGTTTGCAAGCCTGGGGCTTTTGTGACCGGAGTCACTTGCTCACACGCCCCGATTACCCAGTAGAGAAACGACCAAGCATTTACATTTACATTTACATTTAGTCATTTAGCTGACGCTTTTATCCAAAGCGACTTACAAGTTCTGTACGACAAGCCATCAGGAAGAGCACAACTCTATCAGCTGAGTAACAATGTTCATCAAAGTGTTGAGTGCTACAGTGTAGGTTAGTTTATTAGGACAAGTGCATGACAGTATGGTTAGTTAGGGTTAGATTTTTTTTTTTTTTTTTTTATTCAGATAATGGTTGAAGAAGTGCGTCTTTAGTCGACGGCGAAAGATTGGACGTGTTTCGGCTGTCCTAACTGGGGTGGGTAGTTCATTCCACCATTGTGGGGCAAGGACTGAGAATAGGCGACTTCTCTTTGATGACCCTCCCGGAGCTTGGATAGGAGTAGGTCTGAGGCGTCATCAAGGGGCTCGCGGTGTGTCAAGAATACATCAGATCTGAATTTCAAAGATACCCAGCGTACAATATGGGTCTAACACAGCTTCACGATGGGGTCTGGAAGCTCGGAGTTGCTAATAAACAGTTTAAAACATTGTTACTCGACGAGTGGTATTTACAGACCGAACGTCCATCTCCGCCGTTGGTGTCACAGCGCATGCGCACCATGCCGCGTTCACGTTACTGGGAAGAAGCGGAAGAACCAGCTTCCGACTGGGAAAAACCATTCACGTCAGCCTCCTAGTGGTAATTCCTACTAGGACATATGGGATTCTTTTATAGACCCCATATCTCCCACTTCGCGTCACGAATTGCGGAAGTATGGATGTGGGCGTTTCATCCATAGATATATATAGAGTCAAAGCGTGAAGGCTTCCTAGTTGTAGCAACGAGATGTCCTCTGGTTCTTCCGCTTCTTCCCAGTAACGTGAACGCGGCTTTAGCTGCCTGGTGCGCATGCGCTGTGACACCAACGGCGGAGATGGACGTTCGGTCTGTAAATACCACTCGTCAAGTAACAATGTTTTAAACTGTTTATTAGCAACTCCGAGCTTCCAGACCAGGGGCGGAGCTAGGGGGTGGCTACCTGGGCTCAAGCCCCGGATGTATTCTGAAAAGCCCCGAATCTATTTAAAAAAAAAAAAAAAAAAAAAAATTAATTCATCATTGTTACATGAAAATATGTTTGCACCAGATTTAGCAGAAGCTAATTTCCATCTGTGGTCTATCCAGCTGCTAACTGTATTTGAGTGAGTTAAGTCTTGGTGTTATGGTAGACTCAGACCTAAGCTTTAAATCACAATCAACAAGTTGACAAAAACTTAATTCTTCCACCTTAGAAACATAGCTAAAGTACGGCCATTTATAAATCAAAAGGACGCTGAAAACCAGATCCATGCCTTTATCTCAAGCCAACTCGACTACTGTAATGCACTCCTTACCGGCCTCCCGATTAAATACGATGATAACTATTTTATTGCAATGCACTATTGCATTATTTTATTCTATTTTACTAACTATTTTATTGCACTGCACTATTTTACTTTGTATCAGTGAATCATAGACGCCTGGTCATAAGAGCATTCGGAGCATCTCTGCTCTCCCACTATTGAACCACTTTTTGATTATATGAAAAATATGATATATCCCCCCCCAATATATAAATCTAACCATAACTACGTTATGGTTAACTGAGTTTTATAGTGAAAAGAGCAGCTTTATTGGTCAAGATTGAAGGCTCTATATTGCAGGAAATTGCACGTACAGGTTCATTAAATTCAAATCTGTCGTGGAGGGGGTCTTGCCTGAGCCCATCCAAACCACCCCTTGCCTGCCCAAAAAATAAATAAATAAATAAATAAAAATAAATAAATAAAAAAAAAATTAAAAAAAGGGGGCCCATCTGGGCTAAGCCCCGGATCTCCTACAATCCTAAATCCGCCCCTGAGTTGGATGTGTTAGTTGGTTGGATGCACTTCAAGCTGCTTCCACATGAGGCAACTTCTCTCAATCATTCCAATAATACACAGTTGGATGTGTTAGTTGGTTGGATGCACTTCCGATCTGCTTCCACATGGAGGCAAATTGTCTTTTTTGTAGTTGTGGGAACAACTTTTTCTGGCGGATGGTTTTTTCAATAAATCTTCGATTAATGTGTGTTTATTGTATAGAAATAAGGTTGGATGAATGTGGCAGTTGTATAAAAGCTTTACACCACTTGCAGTCGTGATTTGTGAACAATAAACCATGCCTAGGGGGGTCTAACGACCCTCGGCTGCGCCTCGGGCCTAATAACCACTCCTTGGCATGGTTTATTGTTCACAAACCACTCCTGCGTGTGATGTAATGCTTAAGTAAAAAATAATAATAATTTGAAAACCGATACCGATATTTTCCGATATCACATTTCTATGCCAATATCGGGTAGGCCGATAATATCGGACATACTGTTTACCAATCGTATATTATCGTTTTTTTTGTTCCAAGTGTTATTTTTGATTACATCACTAACAAAATAATAAAAGAAAAAAGACTCATTTAATCAGATTAATCACTTTATTCAAATTGAGGATTTATATATATATATATATAAAGAATTTATAAAAAGAAAGAGAATTATTTATTTTTATTTAAAAAAAATTATTAAAAACGAAGGTTCGAATGTCCGTTCGAAAAACCCTGACGAAGTTTGAATAACTATTCAAATTGAGGATTTAGTTTGAGGATATATAATAATAATTTAAAAAAAAGTATAGGTTTTTTTTTTATTTTTTTTTTATTAAAAACGAAGGTTTGGAACTCGTCACAGTATGATGTCATGATAGGACATTCTAGAACATTTGTGTCACAGTATGATGTCATAATAGAACATTCTAGAACATTTGTGATGTCACAGTATGTCATAATAGAACATTCTCGAACATTTGTGATCTCACAGTATGATGTCATAATCAAACATTCTAGAACATTTGTGATGTCACAGTATGATGTCATAATCAAACATTCTAGAAAATTTTTGATGTCGCATGATGTCATAATGGTACATTCTAGAACATTTGTGTTCTATATATATTCAACAATTGTGCATCTTGAGACAGGATAGAGAAGACTGTCTATCCTACAACACATAGACTGAAACCTGCATTTCTCAACCAAGGTGCCTTGCCTACCGGTTTGCTGTGGAAAGGTGAGTGTCCACAACAGCTAGCTAGCTGTTCTACTTGAATACTGAATGTTAATATTGAATCAGACAATATTGAATACTGAATGTTAATATCAGACCATATTGTATGACAGTGAAGTTATTGAATCTTTTTGTAGTGTCTCTTTTCGGTGTTGCACTTTTTAGACGTCCCTGGCTGCGCACTTGCCTCACAGCCGACTGCACATAGAGATCAATATTATTGTTGTGAAGGGCCAGATTAAACCGAATATATATATTTATTTATATATATATATTTAATTGTATTTGTATATTCTCTAATATTCCCTGATATCCCTTGTATATTCCTTGTACAATATGCATTGAATATCCATTCTAGCCTACTGAACATCCCATAATAGTCTCCATTCTACTATTGGTCGAGACCTTGGTGCCAGGCTGCCATACCCCTCAGACCCAGTTCAAACGTACCGCTCCACATGTACGAACAAGTCCTAGTTCCGCGTAGGAATCTGACTACCGCACCACTAATGGGACTATTTGTTCATAGTGCGTATATATACTGCGCTACTAAAGTAGGACTTCCTTTTCAGTCCAGTTTCTTACCCTCCAATAGAGTCACAGACGTAAAGCCTCCCCGCGACGCCACGTGTGGGAGTAAGGCCAAGTTCGCCTACCATCGGTATTGAGACATCGTGTATATTAATATTTGAATAGTCATATTTGGCACTATATCGTCGAGTTGGACGTAGTCTATTAAGCTAATAATAGTCTGTTAATATATAGTGCTTCGTGCGGTGAGAATACTACCGTAGTCAGTACCCCATCGTTTCGGGCAGAGAACTGGCTGCTTATCCAGGGTGGTTGACCCCACGTGAAGCTGCACCCGAGGAGCCCCAGAGCCGACGAGCGAGTGGACCTGTATACCGGATTATTCTACCGACGACAGCCCGCCTTCCCAGGCACGGATTATGCTTTGTATACTTTGATTATTCCATGGATAAAGACCCCCGACACTGCCGTGTGTTGGAACCCCCCCCCCTGGAGAGGACGCAAGGTGAGGAGACGCTCTGCAAGACGAGGTCGCTTCACGTCTCTCCTCCGTGGACCGGATGACGCCGGCCCACAAAGAGTCCACCTGCTTTCATCTGTGGTCCAAGGATCGCCGGCGCATTGAACGGCACTACAGTGGGTTCACCTGGGATACCCTTGGCCGGATGAGGCAGCCGGATTCTACCCCCCCCCCCCCCTCCTACTCCTGTCGGCTTACAAGCGACCGGATTAACCCCCCCTAGTGTATCCAGTATATAATCATTGAAGTATCATTGCTGTTATTCCTTAAACTATTCCAGGTCGTATATGTACCACCTGCGCCTTCAGAGATTGGACATTCTCTATTGATATACCGACGAATACTCTTGCCATAAAAGTGCATACTAATTCCCATTCATAAATGTGATTGATTTGATTAAGTGCTTGCTCTACACACCATCGCTGTGTAGAAATAAAGACCTATTTCTAATTCGTACATTTGTGTTGGATCCGTTTCATCTACGTGACAGTGTTCATCATAATATATTTATGCCGTGTACTGGGTGGCCGAATATTAAGTACAAAGGTAGTGGTAGTAAGTATCATATCTAGTAATACAGTCAGGGAATTGTACCCCTCAGTTACAATTGGTCCTTCGAGCCGGAGCGTAATTAGTGTAATATTAATATAGTGTTATTAATATTGAAATGGCCTATGATGAACACTCCACGAAACGATCCTCCTAACCAACGCCCGCAGCGCGAACGACGGCTCCCTCAGTACTTAGAGGCTTACGCTGTCAGTCAACAACCTAGTCTTCTACTAACAGTAAACGCGGTAAAACTAGAAAGTAAAAGTATGTCTAACCCCAACGCCCAGACTACCCCGACCATAGAGGCCCCTACGGGCTCTAATGTAACTGACCAAGTGCACGGTGGGGACCAGTGGGAACCAGACATGACTTCACACCCCGCCAGTACTGAAGAAGTAGTCCCCGATGAGTCCCGGGAGGAATACAACGCTACCGAGAGAGAACTCGGCACGGAAGAAGACGGGGAGAGCACCGTGGAGATAGAGCTCCAAGGCTCCGCAAGGAGTACCCCGAGGGAAGGCTCCCCTATACAACCGCCTTCTCCCAGCGAGGCAGAGAGGACCCTACAGCAGGCCTTCCTCATCAGCCTGAACGCCGCTGCTGAACGCGACCGACTGCAGATCCAGCAGCGGAGCGAAGAAGAGCATATACGTCTAGAACTAAGACGCATTCAGAGAGAAGAGAATGTGGCCCGAGACCGAGCAGACAGCCAGCGAGAAGCTGCTGGTGCTCTACGGGACGCAGAGCGCGACAGACAGCAAGCGCAACTAATAGAACAGCTGATCAGACGGACAACACCCTCTCCCTCCGCCAGAGGCTCCAGGAACTCGTCTAGACACACCTCCAGGGCGGCATCCCCTAGCCGAGTAAACAACCCTGAACTTGACCAACAGACGAGGTCTATACCCCCCACAGACCACCTCCCCCCACCGGTCCAAGCGAGACCTAGCAACCGGGAAGGAGCAGCATATCCTGTGGAGAGGCTAAACCAGAGACTACAAGCACTGGATGACCTAACTGAAGACGAAGAGGAAGAGGAGGAGAACCACGCCCGACGACAGCACAGTACTCTACCGGACCAGGAGGTCCGGTACAGCCCAGGCTATACTCCCGCGGAGCTGCGCTACAGACCCCCGACTCTATACACGGGTGAGCACGACGCACGACCCGCACCGAGGAACAGCACCTGGACAAGCGGGCCATGGTACACTGCCAGTACCAGCCCATACCAAGGAGCGGGAGGAGACTCGCCTAGGAGGCCTCTCCCCCAACGCTCGCCGATGTATCCACAGTCAGCGTCATACATTGGCACGCCTATGGTACCCGACTTCACCCAAGAGAACCGGGCCCAGTATACAGAACTCCGCATGTGTCTGGAGACCATGTTGGTGGATGTATTGGATGAACGCCACAAATACGCCATCCTACTGAAGCACTTAAAGGTACCCCGCGCACATAATATAGCGCTCGCCTACGCGACTTCCACCACCCCATACACAGCAGCGCTGGTAGCATTGGACCAGAGGTATGGGCGCATATGGGATTACGTGATCCAGGAGATCCGACACATCGACCGCTTAACCCCAGCAATAGACAATCGAGCACTGGACGACCTGTCCATCAGAGTGCAGTCCCTGGTAGGGATGTTGGGAGCGCAGAGAGAGAAGGGGAGGCATGAACTTTACGCCAACTCAAATGTGGAAAGGATCTTGGAGAAGCTGCCGCCCGCTCGACAGGAGCGTTTTAGGCGACAGAGGGACCACCGAGACCCGAATGGCCCCGAACCGAACCTCCTCGATCTAGCAGACTTCCTGGCGAGAGAAGTCAGCAGCCTACGGCTAGATACATTCGGACGGAGCACCCCTGGCTCCAGAGAAGGAACCAGACGACTAAATGATGGAAGAAGATCGGTGACTGTGATGCACCAATCGGAGTCAGTACCGAGCAGCAGGAGCCACAGTACCCCCTCCAGAACGGAGAAGTGGAAGATAGTGTGCCCCTACTGTGAGAAAGAACACTGGCTAGCGCAATGTGACTCCTTCCCCAAGCTGAACGCGGAGGAAGCAAGTCAATGGATAAAGTCCAACAAGCGCTGTTTTCGCTGTGCGCGCTCACACATGGCAGCCGAATGCCGCTTAAAGAAAAGGTGCACCAAGTGCGATGGAGCCCATCTGGACATACTTCACGACAGTAACAGACGGCGCCCTTCACCCGCACCATCCAGCAGCAAAGCGAGCGTCATGTACATCGATCCCGCCAGCAGCAGTGGAGCCCGAGTACTCCTAAAAGTAGTGAGTGTGACACTAAGCTACCAGAATAAAGTCCTGGACACTTACGCCGTCCTCGATGACGGGTCAGAGAAGACCCTGCTGCTCGCCTCCGCTGCGGCCCAGCTAGGGCTGTGGGGAAGCGAAACCCAAATGACAATTCGGACAATAAGACGAGATTTGAAGACGATAAAGGGCGAAAATGTCTCATTCTCTATCGCAGCAAGCGGCCAGCCTGAGCGACGGTACCAGATTACAGACGCTTTCACCAGCCAAGAAATAGGACTGTCGCGGTACACATACCCCGTCGCCAAGCTGATGGAGAAATATGCACATCTGCGCAAGTTACCGATCCCGCTCATAGACAATGCTATGCCGACCCTGTTGATAGGCTCCGACCATGCAGACCTCATTGTCCCGATAGACCGGGTTCATACCGGACCCCGAGGCTGTCCTGCAGCAGTCGAGACCCGTTTGGGATGGACTCTCCAAGGCCCGCTCGCCAAATCTCTCAACCGAAGTACAGCCACTAGATGTCTCCACTCCCGAGTCACAGAGGGAGAAACCGCACTCCTGCAACACGTAGAGCGGTTATGGACCTTGGAACAAATGCCCTTTAAGAACGGAAAGAAAGACATTCGCTCTAAAGATGACATTTACGCCATTCACCTCCTCGAGACAGGGACCAAGAGAGTCCCGGTCAACGGCGTGTTGAGATACGCCACGCCACTCCTGCGGCGAGAAGGAATGCCTACTTTCCACGCCAAGACAGACGCCACAGAACGGTACCTGCTGAACACGGAGCGGCGCTTAGCCAAGAACCCCGCCCAAGAGAGTGTATACCGCGCTGAGATTGAGAAGCTCATCACAGCGGGACACGTCACAAAGATGGACATTAAAGAGGCTGACCAGACCACTGAATCGTGGTACGTGCCCCACCACAAGGTCCATCACAACGGTAAAGACCGCATAGTATTTAACTGCAGCTACCAGATCGGATCCCAAAATCTGAATAAAGAGTTACTGCCCGGTCCCACACTCGGCCCCTCCCTACTCGGCGTTCTACTCCGCTTCCGCCAGGAAAAGGTGGCCATCAGCGGGGACATTAAAGGAATGTTCCTGCAGGTGAGATTAGTAGAGGCGGACAAGCCCCTGTTACGGTTCCTATGGAGAGAGAAGCCAGGAGATGAGCACCCAGCCATCTACCAATGGGAAGTCCTCCCCTTCGGAACGACGTGCAGCCCCTGCTGTGCGACATTTGCACTACAGAAACATGTAGCAGAGGACCCAGCAGCGGACGAAGAGGTCCGACACAGCGTAAAGAACAGCTTCTACGTAGACAACTGTCTACAAAGCCTTTCAACCCAGGAAGAAGCCGAGGCTCTCCTGATTAAACTCCGCGCCTCATTGATCAAAGGCGGCTTTGATCTCAGGCAGTGGGCCAGCAGCGATCCGCAAGTACTGCGCAGCCTCTCCTCCGAGGACAAGGCAGCCAGCAGCGAGACCTGGATGGCTACAATCCCGGGAGAAGCCCAGGAGATGACCCTGGGATTGGTGTGGCGATTCAAAACAGATTCGCTTCACTACAGACACAAGCCCCTGACTACGGAGCAGGGAAGGCCGGCGGCGGCGCCGACCACCAGACGGAGTGTGTACACAACACTCGCCCGACAATATGACCCGCTAGGATGTATTCTACCGTACACCACCAGGGCAAAAATGATTGTACGAGCATTGTGGGACAAGGACCAGGGCTGGGACGACCCCATTCCCGCACACCTTGCATCCACCTGGAGAGAGTGGGAGATGGAGCTCCACTCACTCCCAGGCGTTAATATGCGCCGAAGCTACTTCCCACCCACGGTGAGGCCAGAGACATGTAAAATGGACTTACACGTCTTCAGTGACGCCTCAGAGGTCGCATACGGATCAGTAGCCTACTTGCGGGCCCAAGAGAAGGGGGGAGAGATCTACACAGCATTTGTCCTCGCCCGCTCGAGAATAGCCCCACGCAAGCAACAATCTATCCCACGTCTAGAGCTCTGCGCAGCCCTAGCCGGAGCGCACCTAGCCACGCTCATCCAACGTGAGCTCACCATACCGGTGTCTAGAACAATCCTGTGGTCAGATTCCACGACGGTACTCGCCTGGATCAAATCGGACTCATGCAAGTACAAAGTCTTCGTGGGAGTCAGAGTCACCGAGATTCAAGACTTAACCGAAGAGTTAACCGGAGAAACAGAGTGGCGCTACGTTGATACAAAACAGAACCCAGCTGACGTCATCACCCGGGGGATGCCCCTGGATGACCTCACCCGTCGCAATGTCTACAGTGACGGCCCCGCATTCCTAAGACTCCCGGAAGGACAGTGGCCCATGCCTATCCCGAGGGAAGCAAGTCCAGAGGAGGTGGAAAATAAGAAGTCTGTGTTCTGTGGATTGAGCACCGTAGCCTCCACCGACCCTAACATAGACGATTGCACGTCCAGAGAGAGTGCACAACAAAGAACATTCCTGCGGTACCACCCGGAGTGCAAGTCCCCCGCTGATATGTCAGCAGCTAACTACGAGGAAGCAGAATTGCTTCTACTGCAGCGAGCCCAGAGAGACAATTTGACAGAAGGAACAGTCGTCATGATTATTGATCAATCACTGCCCAGAGCTATGTGGCCGGCCGGCCGCGTAAGCAAAGTGATCACCGGTGCCGACGGCAAGGTCCGAGCAGCTGAAGTGCTCGTCCAGGGTCGCACTTACACCCGTCCCGTGGCGAGGCTCATAGAACTGCCCCGACTCCCAGACACAATCGATGATGACCATGACCCTATAACCCTATGACTTTGTGAAGTTGACTGACCCCTACAGCAAACCCTTATGTGTAAATAGACAACGCGATTAATCTGTCTCTGTTTAACTGATTAGGTCTGGGACCAATCAGGGGGTGGCTGTTGTGAAGGGCCAGATTAAACCGAATATATATATTTATTTATATATATATATTTAATTGTATTTGTATATTCTCTAATATTCCCTGATATCCCTTGTATATTCCTTGTACAATATGCATTGAATATCCATTCTAGCCTACTGAACATCCCATAATAGTCTCCATTCTACTATTGGTCGAGACCTTGGTGCCAGGCTGCCATACCCCTCAGACCCAGTTCAAACGTACCGCTCCACATGTACGAACAAGTCCTAGTTCCGCGTAGGAATCTGACTACCGCACCACTAATGGGACTATTTGTTCATAGTGCGTATATATACTGCGCTACTAAAGTAGGACTTCCTTTTCAGTCCAGTTTCTTACCCTCCAATAGAGTCACAGACGTAAAGCCTCCCCGCGACGCCACGTGTGGGAGTAAGGCCAAGTTCGCCTACCATCGGTATTGAGACATCGTGTATATTAATATTTGAATAGTCATATTTGGCACTATATCGTCGAGTTGGACGTAGTCTATTAAGCTAATAATAGTCTGTTAATATATAGTGCTTCGTGCGGTGAGAATACTACCGTAGTCAGTACCCCATCGTTTCGGGCAGAGAACTGGCTGCTTATCCAGGGTGGTTGACCCCACGTGAAGCTGCACCCGAGGAGCTCCAGAGCCGACGAGCGAGTGGACCTGTATACCGGATTATTCTACCGACGACAGCCCGCCTTCCCAGGCACGGATTATGCTTTGTATACTTTGATTATTCCATGGATAAAGACCCCCGACACTGCCGTGTGTTGGAACCCCCCCCCCTGGAGAGGACACAAGGTGAGGAGACGCTCTGCAAGACGAGGTCGCTTCACGTCTCTCCTCCGTGGACCGGATGACGCCGGCCCACAAAGAGTCCACCTGCTTTCATCTGTGGTCCAAGGATCGCCGGCGCATTGAACGGCACTACAGTGGGTTCACCTGGGATACCCTTGGCCGGATGAGGCAGCCGGATTCTACCCCCCCCCCCCCTCCTACTCCTGTTGGCTTACAAGCGACCGGATTAACCCCCCCTAGTGTATCCAGTATATAATCATTGAAGTATCATTGCTGTTATTCCTTAAACTATTCCAGGTCGTATATGTACCACCTGCGCCTTCAGAGATTGGACATTCTCTATTGATATACCGACGAATACTCTTGCCATAAAAGTGCATACTAATTCCCATTCATAAATGTGATTGATTTGATTAAGTGCTTGCTCTACACACCATCGTTGTGTAGAAATAAAGACCTATTTCTAATTCGTACATTTGTGTTGGATCCGTTTCATCTACGTGACAGTGTTCATCATAATATATTTATGCCGTGTACTGGGTGGCCGAATATTAAGTACAAAGGTAGTGGTAGTAAGTATCATATCTAGTAATACAGTCAGGGAATTGTACCCCTCAGTTACAATTATTAAATGTACAGCTCCGAGGACGGCTCGTTTAGGTGAAAATAAGGCTGTAGCTCATTGTCTACCTTACTACGATAGGAAAGAGGTGTCCTTTGTGTTTATTTCGCTTAAAAAAAACTAAGGTTCGAACGTCCGTTCGAAGAACCCTGACGAAGTTTGAATCCCAAAAACAGGCTTCGGGGACAGCCTTACCAAACACATTATTTATATTATTCAAATGGAACTCAAACATGTTCCGTTGTGATGCCACAGTATGATGTCATAATAGGACATTCTAGAACATTTGTGATGTCACAGTATATCAACCGATACCGATATATGCAGGGTTCCCCCCCCCCCCCCCAAAAAAAACGGAATAATTTCAGGTAATTAACATTACATATCTCTTGTCGTGTAATTAACACAACATTATGCATACTTTGACAATAAATAAAATAATAATTTGTTCTTACTTGCTTGCCTGGGTAAATAAAGGTTAAATAAATGTAAAAAATAATAATAATTTGAAAACAGATACCGATATTTTCCGATATCACATTTTTATGCCAATATCGGCCGATAATATCGGTCATACTGTTTACCAATCGTATATTATCGTTTTTTTTGTTCCAAGTGTTATTTTTCATTACATCACTAACAAAAGAAAAGAAAAAAGAAAAACGAAGGTTCAACTCATTTAATCAGATTAATCACTTTATTCAAATTGAGGATTTAGTTTGAGGATATATATATATATAAAAAAGAATTTATAAAAAGAAATGAGTTATTTATTTTTATTAAAAGAAAATTATTAAAAACGAATGTTCGAACGTCCGTTCGAAAAACCCTGACGAAGTTTGAATAACTATTCAAATTGAGGATTTAGTTTGAGGATATATAATAATAATTTTTAAAATAGTATATGTTTTTTTTTTTTAATTAAAAACGAAGGTTTGGAACTCGTCACAGTATGTCATAATAGGACAATCTAGAACATTTGTGTCACAGTATGATGTCATAATAGAACATTCTAGAACATTTGTGATATCACAGTATGTCATAATAGAACATTCTAGAACATTTGTGATGTCACAGTATGATGTCACAATAGAACATTCTAGGACATTTGTGATGTCACAGTATGATGGCATAATCAAACATTCTAGAACATTTTTGATGTCACAGTATGATGTCATAATAGTACATTCTAGAACATTTGTGATGTCACAGTATGATGTCATAATCAAACATTCTAGAACATTTGTGATGTCACAGATGATGTCATAATATAACATTCTAGAACATTTGTGATGTCACAGTATGATGTCATAATATAACATTCTAGAACATTTGTGATGTCACAGATGATGTCATAATAGAACATTCTAGAACATTTGTGTCACAGTATGATGTCATAATAGAACATTCTAGAACATTTGTGATGTCACAGTATGTCATAATAGAACATTCTAGAACATTTGTGATGTCACAGTATGATGTCATAATCAAACATTCTAGAACATTTGTGATGTCACAGTATGATGTCATAATCAAACATTCTAGAACATTTGTGATGTCACATGATGTTATAATAGTACATTCTAGAACATTTGTGTTCTACCGGTATATATATTCAAGAATTCTCATCTTGAGACAGGATAGATACGACTGTCTATCCTACAACACATAGACTGAAACCTGCATTTCTCAACCAAGGTCCTGTGCTTACCGTTTTGCTGTGGAAAGGTGAGTGTCCACAACAGCTAGCTGTTCTACTTGAATACTGAATGTTAATATTGAATCAGACAATATTGAATACTGAATGTTAATATCAGACCATATTGTATGACAGTGAAGTTATTGAATCTTTTTGTAGTGTCTCTTTTCGGTGTTGCACTTTTTAGACGGTCCCTGGCTGCGCACTTGCCTCACAGCCGACTGCAGAGATCAATATTATTAAATGTACAGCTCCGAGGATGGCTCGTTTATTATTATTATTATTATTATTATTATTATTATTATTATTATTATTATTATTATTATTATTATTATTGTTATAAAATACCTTACCCATGATAAAGATCAGCTCTAAGTGTGATTATAAAAAGGGCAGGGAAGCAGACCGGCGCAAGCAAACCTGCACTCCATTGCCAGGTGGTCTGGTAGTGGTTCATTTCCCACCCTGGTGGAGTCTAGGAGACATGTGTTTCCTGTGCAGGGGGTGCATTTCTCACAGGAAGATGTTTGGCTAAGTCCCAGAACTAGACTTGGCATTCATACCCAGGTAGAGTGTCTACTAGACTTGGCATTCTTACCCAGGTAGAGTGTCTAGAATAGACTTGGCATTCTTACCCAGGTAGAGTGTGTAGACTAGACTTGGCATTCATACCCAGGTAGAGTGTGTATACTAGACTTGGCATTCATACCCAGGTAGAGTGTGTAGACTAGACTTGGCATTCTTACCCAGGTAGAGTGTGTAGACTAGACTTGGCATTCTTACCCAGGTAGAGTGTGTAGACTAGACTTGGCATTCTTACCCAGGTAGAGTGTGTAGACTAGACTTGGCATTCTTACCCAGGTAGAGTGTGTAGACTAGACGTGGCATTCTTACCCAGGTAGAGTGTGTAGACTAGACTTGGCATTCTTACCCAGGTAGACTAGACAGTGACCCTTGCGAGGTGCATTTCCTTCGCATGTCTACTGACCACAAGGAGGTGACTCTGGATAGAAGAGATAACTGGATTTCTGATGAGCTACTAGTGTAGATGCACTCTTAGCGACAGTGGCTCAGGAGGTAGAGCGGTCTGGTAATCGTAAAAAGGTTCCCGGATCGGTTCCGGCTCCTCCCTGCGACATGTGAGCAAGACGCTTGACCCCTAACTGCTCCCGATGAGCAGGTTGGCACCAGGGGCGGATCTAGGGGGTGGCTACTGGGGCTCAAGCCCCGAATGTTTTCTGAAAAGCCCCGAATCTATTTAAATTTTTTTTTTTTTTTTTTTTTGACAATTCATCATTGTTACATGAAAATATGTTTGCACCAGATTTAGCAGAAGCTAATTTCCATCTGTGGTCTATCCAGCTGCTAACTGTATTTGAGTGAGTTAAGTCTTGGTGTCATGGTAGACTCAGACCTAAGCTTTAAATCACAATCAACAAGTTGACAAAAACGTAATTCTTCCACCTTAGAAACATAGCTAAAGTACGGCCATTTATAAATCAAAAGGACGCTGAAAACCAGATCCATGCCTTTATCTCAAGCCAACTCGACTACTGTAATGCACTCCTTACCGGCCTCCCGAAGAAATACGATGATAACTATTTTATTGCAATGCACTATTGCATTATTTTATTCTATTTTACTAACTATTTTATTGCACTGCACTATTTTACTTTGTATCAGTGAATCATAGACGCCTGGCCATAAGAGCATTCGGAGCATCTCTGCTCTCCCACTATTGAACTTGGGGGAGCAAAGGTATGCTCTTGCTCCACCACTTTTTGATCATATGAAAAATATGATATATCCCCCCCCAATATATAAATTTAACCATAACTACGTTATGGATAACTGAGTTTTATAGTGAAAAGAGCAGCTTTATTGGTCAAGATTGAAGGCTCTATATTGCAGGAAATTGCACGTACAGGTTAATTAAATTAAAAGAAAATCTGCCATGGAGGGGGTTGTGCCTGACCCTCTCCAAACCACCCCTTGCCTGCAAAAAAAAAAAATATAAAAAAAAAAGGAAAAAAAAGGGGGGGGGGGGGCACCTATCTGGGCTAAGCCCCGGATCTCCTATAATCCTAAATCCGCCCCTGTTCCAGACCCCATCGTGAAGCTGTGTTAGACCCATATTGTACGCTGGGTATCTTTGAAATTCAGATCTGATGTATTCTTGACACACCGCGAGCCCCTTGATGACGCTTGGTCGTTTCTCTACTGGGTAATCGGGGCGTGTGAGCAAGTGACTCCGGTCACAAAAGCCCCAGGCTTGCAAACCGAAAGTCACGAAAGGGGCTACCACATAGACTAACATCTTTCAAGCTGTTGGGTTATTAATATTATTCTCCTTGACTGGTCTGTAATCCTGCCACTACCAAATATCAAAATCATTAGCCTACTATAGCAAAGGCCTCTGACTTGTGAGGCCAAGGGCACACACACACACACACACACAGCCTTGGTGAGTTACTTATAGGTGCTGTAAGTGGTATTTATTTAGTTAATTTAAGTGGTCTATGTTCCAACAACAATCACTTGTATAGACCCAGTAACATGGCTCTCCCAGTCCCTATGCTCTGCAGTAAACGGGAAATGCATATTCTGGTATCCCGTTCCCACTTTATCTAATCAGGAGAGAGAACTCTACACTGCAACAATGGTCTGACAAAAAGATGTAATAAAACAGCACATACAACAAGTAAAATAGTCTGGCAGTGCAGTAAGCTAATTGGGCCTGGGCCGGGCAACGTTTCTTGAAATAAGTGAAAATATCTAGGATTCTCTCTCCTGATTTGGATAAAGTGGGAATGGATTCTGCAGAGCGGAGGGACTGGGAGACTCATGTTACTGACCAATGGCTGCCGTGAATGTAGAGCTATTTAATAATGGAATATCACTTGCAGCACCTTTTGTAACTTACTATAATAAACATATCCCATAGTCAGCCAGTCAGTACAGTTTTGCTTGTACAGTTGTACAGTGTCCCCCACCCACCCCTCCTACCCAACCTCCCCCCACTCCTACCCAACCTCCCCCCCCCCCCCCACCGAACCTCCTCCAACAGTTTCTATGTCAAATGTATATACCTTTTTTTCTGGACTCTTTTCGTATCACAAACAGTACTGTATTTGCAAATCTGGTATGTCATAAATGTATAGATGTAGCAGTACTGTCTATCTGTATGTCATGTATGTTATATATGTTACGATGAATTGAAAATGGGGGACCCTGATGTAAACAAGACGAAAGTCTTTCTCTGGTCTGCATCCCCTTAACTTGAGCTGTACTGTACCCATTCTGCAATCTGTTAATAAAGTTTTCAATCAGCCTTTGGGATGACTATGACCCAACTGGCTTGTGTTTGCCATATAAAATGTGCCATATAGAACTTATTAGCTATCTAACAAGTATACATGTTTTGACTTACTTTTCCCTCGTCAGCTATCACATCATCAGTCCAGAATTCAACTTCCCGTGCCCAGCTCCATGGAGGAGCTGTACACCCTGGAGAGGGAGGTGGGGCGAGGCAGCTACGGGGTGGTGTTCGAGGGGCACATGTCCAAGACGGGCCAGAGGGTGGCCATCAAGCGCCTGCCCTGCGGCAGCCCGGAGTGCATCGAGCTCTACCTGCAGGAGCTGTGGGCCATGCGGGCCACGGCCCAGAACCACCCCAACGTCATCACGCTCCACGACTGCCTCCTGCAGACGGGCCCCAGGACCCTGCAGCCGCTGAAGCCACAGAAGCTGCCTGTGGATCTGGTGGAGAGCGTGTTGAAGGGGAGCGTGGTCGGCGCTCCGGAGAGTACCGAGGATAAACTCCAGGATGAGACGACCACTGTGGTTAACTTGCCCCCGCAGCAGAGGCCTCTCGGCAGGCCCAGGAAGAGGCCGGCGCAGAGCGGGGACGCTGGGGAGGAGGAGCGGCGGGCAGAGGGGGCGCCGCGCCGCTGCTCGGCCCTGTGGCTGGTGATGGAGTACTGTGACGGGGGCGACCTGAACCACTACCTGCTCTCCAGGCCCCCCGACGGCCGGCGCGACCACAGCATCGTGCTGCAGCTCAGCGGAGCCCTGGCCTTCCTGCACGGCCTGGGGATCACGCACCGCGACCTGAAGCCCGACAACGTGCTGGTGTGTCTCGCGCCCGACGGCCCCGTTATCAAGGTTGGTTGGTGAATTTAATTCGGGCGGGGGCGACAGTGGCTCGGGGAGGTAGAGCCGTCGTCTGGTAAATCCGGAGGTTCCCGGTTCGATTTCCGGCGGGCAGCGTGTCGGAAGTGTCCTTGAGCGAGACACTTAACCCCTAAGTAACTGCTCCCGATGAGCAGGTTGGCACCTTGCATGGTTGCCTCCGCCGTCGGTGTGTGAATGAATGGGTAAAATGTGAGGAACAAAGTGTAAAGCGCTTTGGATAAATTAATTAATTAATAAAAAATTATTAATTAAATGAGCCTCAGGCTCACAGGATCGAGAGTGGGTTCTGATTTGAACGCATTTGTGGTACTTGTAGTCTGTTCTGACCTTCCACCTTTTTTGGTTGGGGGGGGGGGGGGGGGGTTGCAAAGAAGAGATGTTTGATGAAACGTAATATTTAGATGCTGCGACTCCAGAAATACATTACACTTTTATCTATTTTATTTATATTCAACAAAAACCTGCTGAGTTATGTAATAATTATGCATTAAATCTAGGGATGTTCGATATTGGCTTTTTTACCGATATCCCGATATTGTCCAACTCTTAATTTTTTCCGATACCGATATCAACCGATACCGATATATGCAGGGTTTATATTTTCAGGTAATTAACATTACATATCTCTTGTCGTGGAATTAACACAACATTATGCATACTTTTGACAATACATAAAATAAGAATTTGTTCTTACTTGCTTGCCTGGGTAAATAAAGGTTAAATAAATGTAAAAAGAAAAATAATAATATTAACCGATACCGATAATTTCCCATATTACATTTGAATGCCAATATCGGCCGATAATATCGGACATCCCTAATTAAATCCGATCTGATCTAATTGTTCCTAACTGTCTTTATCCACTGGCTTTCTCCTTGTTATTGATCTGCACCCACCTGCCCCTCCCACGGCTCCCTCCCGCAGGTGGCAGATTTCGGCCTGAGCAAGATGAGCGGGTGCGGCGCCGGCGGGGGGGCGGGCCCACTGACCCGGCAGTACTTCTCCTCCACCTGCGGCTCCGACTTCTACATGGCCCCGGAGGTGTGGGGCGGCCTGAGCTACACGGCCCAGGCCGACATCTTCTCCCTGGGCGTGATGTTCTGGGCCGTCCTGGAGAGGCTCACCTTCGTGGAGGAAGGGACCACGCAGGAACAGCTGGGTAGGGATCCTTTTGATTACCTCAGGCCGCGTGGCACAACTTTAGTCTTTGATAAATTATTGAAACTGAGGAGGCGGACGACATCAACCACCAAATGTTCGCTGTATTTCAGCAAGTGCGGTTAAGGTTGGGGGATAATGTAAGCGTTGGGTTTATAAACGCACATGCATAGAAATATGTGGAGAATTTAGGGCGGCTACGTGGCGTAGTGGGCAATGCGCTCGCCATGAAATGCTGGAGACGCTGGGCTTGCCTGTTCGAGCCCAGCGCTCCACATTTGCTTTCAGTTTAGCTGGTCGTCCGTACTAATACACATTGGCCGTATTAGGGGGTGGGAAACTGATGGGTGGGGATCGGGCGTTGTGGACAGCGACTCCTACAGGTCGGTTGGTGCGCCTGCGCAGTGGAATCAGGAAGTGTCGGGGGCAGCGTGAGCCTCCCACGCGTTACTCCTCGCCACTGAGAGATCGAGCTGCGCAGGTGAAAAGATGCGACTGCTGTTACCTCAAGTACCGGAGGGGACTTGTGCTATGTATGACTTAGTCCACATTGCAGCCGGCTTGTGGGAGGCAAGAAACAGCGTTCGAGACAGGGGAGGGTTGAATTGGATGATACGAAATTGGGATGGGAGAAAATATATAGAAAATGGGAGAAAAAGAGCTTCTGGTTTAGCTGCAATATGTAGCGCACGCATTTGGTAATAGCTCCGCTCCCGTTAACGTTAATTTAGTTTAAAAACCTTATTTGGACAATACCAAAAGAGATTAGACCACATCGTATGTATTGATAAGACCTTCTACTAACTATATCAAAAGACAACATGGTTAAGGATAGGGAAAAGACGGGAAAGAAACAAGAAACGTCAACTCCAGCGGCGCAGATTGAAACACGTTCAAAAAGAAACGTTCAAGGCGACGCTGCTACAGATCCGTTGGCGACAAGCCCCGACGAGGGGAATATAGAGGAGATTACACCGGGACCATCGACTATTGGCCCCGACAGGGAGACAATAGTTGTCAACATAACAGGAGCGACAGGAACAAGCTCTGTGAGAGATAAAGCAGTTGATTTTGAGAAGATAAAGACAAATCCATCGGTACCGTCACTGCACCCATACCACCAACTGACACAAGCAGTACAATTACACCACCCGACTTCAACTCATTGACTACCCTGATGAAAGAACAGATGGTCGCTTTCAAATTACACATCGAGGAACTCAAAGATGAATTCAAAGCACACGTCTATGCTAAACTCGAAGAGGTTATGAGAGCGGTCGCTGTACAGTCCGAGCGAATCACGACAGTGGAGAATACGGTGACAGATATTACACGGGCAGTCAAAGTGAACGAGAACACCATCAGCATTGGCATGACAGAGGTGACAAAAGAGATAGAAAGGGTGGAAGAGGCATGCCGGAGGAAAATACAAGAAGTTAAAGATGAAGCGATGGAGACAACTTTCCAACAGTGCTATCAGTGATTTTGGGTAACAACTTTCTAAACACAGTGCCGAAAGTGGACCAAGCTTACAGAATCGGTTCTCGGGAGCAAAGAAGCAACGGGCCAAGAGTCATCATTGTTACTCTGCGGAAGACGGCAATAAGAGATGACATCATCAAAATTGCTCGCATCCAACGGGGGAAGCTGAAACATGGTGAACACTCAATATTTATCTATGAGGATCTAAGCAAAGAGGCCATCGTTCAACGTCTACCCTACAAGGAGGTGATGCAGAAATTGTTCATGTCTGGCCTCAGACCAAGGCTAACATACCCGGCGCTGTTATCGATCGTGGGCAGGGACAGCCGTAGGATTGGATTACACACACCTAAAGAAGCTGAGGAATACTGGAATCGACATGGAGCAGAACCCCCAAGGCAGAACGAAACACAGTCTGAAAACAGATAAGCCGTCTCATCTCTCTCTTTCTCTGTGTATATCAGTATTAGAATGACTTTATTTGTGTTCATCAAAAGTAGCAGATGATATGCAGGCCGTCTACACCAATGCGTATTGTGTATAATACGATTCGTAATGCATTATGTTTTCAGACCTCTGGTCTCCGTGGGGACAAGAACATATCATTGACAATAAGAACAATCTGGAAGATTCTGGGCTTATCGCTCGACTGCTCTGGGTCACTTAGATCATTCTGGAACAACAGTCTATTAGTACTAGTGTATTCTACAACCTTCTAGAATATAATGCACCATAACAACGAAGGCTTGTAACTCTAACATTAACATCCGGTGGGTATAAACATAGCATATGATCAATTGACTGAAGTTTAATCAGGCCTTAATAAAACTTTAAAAAAATCAACCACACCTAAACGTATGAGCACAACAAGGTTATTCTAACAATTTAAGTAATCACTCTACTGATGAAGAGATTGGCACATTGTAGCTCTAAAAGGCTCTGTTTTTCTATTTTATCTAATTACTCAATTCTGTTCTAATGGCTTCTTCACGTTGAGTATTATTCTATCTCTCACTCCTTATTTTTATCTTTTTTTTATTTTTGTTATTTTTTTTTTTCTCTTTATCTTACATTGTTCTTTTCCATTGTTCTTCATATTAAGGTGTTAATATTTCTCTACAATCTTTTCCTTTTTCCTGATGTTTCCTACATAAGTTAGTAGAGGGTTCAAATAGAGCTGCCGCGATTACCGCATTACCGCGGTATCGCTGTTACATCACGTCCACCGCAAGTGTAGGCTGAATACCGCGTCACCGCTGTTTTTTTATAATAATAAATAAAGTACCCTCCTCTCGTTGGGCTTGCGGCTCTGCAGATATACCCTACTCCTCTATCGAGGTTCCAAGCGACCCTATTGGGTACCAGAAAAGTCACGTGAAACATTGCAGACCACTGATTGGTCAGAAGAGAGACGCGTCACACTTTGGAGCATCTTCCAGTGCTTTTACTTCCTGAATCTCAGCCATTGATCAGAGCTCACAGTCACAACACGGCTAGTAGTACGTTAGCTAGATAGTACGTTAGCTCCCACCGGAGACCGGAGTCGATTACCGTCGCTCCTCAGGGAACGAGGCATAATGATTTTACTGCAACGAAATGTTATAATAAAAGCCCTTCGTTCTATACACTTGTCTGATTGAAAACTTTATTAACAGACCGCAGAATGGGTACAACTCGGCACGCTCTGAGCAAAGAAAGGAACTGAGATATGAATTGAGTAACGCTTGCCTTGCTATGGTCCGGTAAATACGAACGTGTAACTATATAACGTCAATGCCACAAAACGAATGCCTTTGTAATCATAAGTAGTAACGTTATAATAATAATAATAAGAAGAAAGGGTCGGGGGGGTAACCGGCGGGCACGCCGCTACCACACCTGCCCGCGACACAGAGGGGAGACTTCGAATCCGTGTTTCACTTTTAATAGCGAATGCGTGCATGCCGAATCCCAAACAATATTCATGCTGCAAAGTCATCCTCTAAATATAGACATTTAGACTAGAGGCAGGCTATATGCTATAAAGAGTAGACTACAAAAAAAAATGCATTCAAACTTTTTTTTTTTTTTTGTGTGTAATAACCGCGGCGGTAGGAAATATTTTGCAAATTTGTGCGGTAAGGAAAACATCAATACCGCGGCAGCTCTAGGTTCAAATGAATATGTCGATGAAAGTTTATTCTCTTTTTTTTCATTTTTCATAATATTTCATTACAGTAAGGGAAGGTGCAAGACCAAAAGCGACATTCTATTGTATTAGAATGAAAATGTTAGATCCTATGGCAATTAGCATAGGAAGATTAGGATTACAAAGCTCAGTTTGGGCAATCCGGTGGCCTAAGGGAGAGAGTCATACGCGGAGGATGTGTTTTTGGAACACAGGCCTGTACAACTCTGGGTGAGGGGAAAATAGGGGATTTTTATTTGTATATATATATGTTTTTAAGCTCGGCTCTCAACGGGACCTCAATAATTGGATGTAAATCTATTGTAGCTTCGCACTCCAGAAGCATTACCAAAAACATGCATAGATTATGGCTAGTTTGAATATAATGATATGGAACACTGGTGGGATAAACAAACAACACAAACGCAAAAGCGTGCTCACACTGATGAAAAAAGAACATGTGGACGTGGCTCTACTAAGCGAAACGCACATTTTAGAGGAAGACATAGATACGTTAGCGGATAACACATACCATAATATTAGTCACTCTTCTTTTGGTACGAGGTGTAGCCATAGTCGTCAGACGTAAATTAAATATCGAATTAAAGGGGGTATGGTCGGATGCTGAGGGGCGTATAACTATAGCTAGGATTGTACACAATAACAGGAAAATAGCGTTGGCAGCGGTATATGCCCCAAATTTGTACGAAGAGGGTTTCTTCACTTCACTAACCGATGAAATGTTAAACCATCCCGAGTACTCATTTATAATAGGTGCGGATTTTAATGCCATTTGGAATCCAAGGATGGACAAATCTTACCTCGCCTTTTCCAGCGAACAAAAAAATTCATCTAAAGCATTAAAAGATTGGTCAAAGACTACAGGGGTAAATGATTTATGGCGTTCACTTAATCCCACGACCCGAAAGTACTCCTGTTGATCGACGAGACATAACACATTATCCAGAATTGATGATGTCTTTGCATCCCCGAGACTATTTGATAAATATGAAGTGGAAATGATACCCAATGCGCTTTCAGATCACTGTTATTTACTCCTAAAAGCAACATTTGGTATACTATCTTCCCGGGCCCCAAGATGGCGTTTTAATACGATGCTGCTTAACAACAAGGAATTCATTACACAACTCAAAGAAGCTCTCACAGTATTCCTACGGGAGAATGCAAACGCGGTGCAAGACCCCAGAATAATATGGATGTCGGTAAAGGGTATGATCAAGGATTTCACGGATATATTTTCCTCCATATTGCGCAAGAATCAATGCACAAAACTGTCTGAACTGGAAACGCTTTACTCAACGTTATTTAATTCTTTAAAATACAACAACTCAACTAGACTAGAAAATCAAGTTAACGTACTAAAAACAGAGATCAATGCCATATACAGACAAAAATCGGAAATGCAAATACGCAGCACAAGACAACAGCAGTACTCCCAAGGTTCTAAACCTAGTCACCTATTAGCCATGCGATTAAGAATTAATGCAAAATTTGCAGATATAACTGCCATTAGAAAACAACAAGTACTTGTAACAGACCCCAAAATAATAAACGATACATTCAAAGAATTCTACTCCGACTTATATAAATCAGAAACGACCTTTGATCAAAACAAATTGGACACATATCTTAATCAAATTATTCTCCCTAAACTTTCGGAGGACGACGCTAAACAGTTAGAAGCACCGATCACATTAGAGGAACTCAAGAAGGCCATATCCAAAATGAAAAATGGTAAGGCTCCTGGAAGAGACGGTATCCCATCAGAAATGTACCTTTCTTGTTGGGACATATTTGGACCCTTATTACTAAATATGATCTTATACTCAGTCAAGGAGGGGAGCTTCCATAAACACGACAATATTGCACTCATTTCAGTCCTTCTCAAAAAAGACAAAGACCCCACCGAGTGCGGTAGTTACAGACCCTTAAGCCTCCTCGGAACCGATGTCAAACTGTACTCTAAGGTATTAGCCATCAGATTACAAAAGCATATGACGTCTTTAGTTCATCCGGACCAAACTGGCTTCATAAGAGGTCGCCTGATCAATGATAACATAAGACGAATACTGCACGTACTAGATGCAGACAAAGAGGACACCATACCTAAGGCGATGCTGTCCCTGGATGCTATGAAAGCATTTGACAGGCTGGAATGGTCGTTTCTATGGGCAGTATTAGAAAGGATGGGGTTAGGAAAAGGATTCATTGATATGATTAAAGTATTATACAAAGACCCATCGGCCATGATTACAACAGGTACATTCATCTCTAAAATCTTTCCGGTATCACGCTCAGCCAGACAGGGTTGCCCTCTTAGTCCCGGACTATTCGATCTATCATTAGAGCCTTTAGCACAATATATAAGACAATCCCAATACATAGAACCAATCGTAATCAAGGGCACACAACATAAAATTAGTTTATATGCGGACGACGTAATATTGTTCATGCAAAGCCCCAACACCACATTGCCTCATCTACTCAAGTTGATAGAGAACTTTGGTGATTTATCGGGATTTAAAATAAATTGGCCGAAGTCGGCTTTCCTTCCACTTAACACCCATGCAAAAAAAGACACAACCCTCCCAGGTGAGATACCCATGGTAAAACATTTTAGATGCTTGGGTGTGGAAATATTTCCCACCATAAGACAAACGGTGAAGCACAATTACACAAAAATACAGAACAAAATCAAAGACGACCTGGACAGGTGGGCAAAACTTAAAAACTCAGTACAGGCAAGGGTATCAATAGTTAAGATGGATGTACTACCAAGAATCAACTTCATCAGTTCAATGCTACCGTTACCCCCTCCAGAGGGTTACTGGAAAAGATTACACTCCTCCACATACAAATTTATTTGGAATAACAAACCACCTCGCATAAAAAGATCCACCGCACAGAGAAATAAAGCAGACGGTGGCTTGGCAGTTCCAGATTTTTTCCAATATTTTAAGGCATACACATTAAGACCATTGACAATATGCTTTGATCCCCAGGCATTGGCATCCTGGAGAAAATTGGAAGAAAACATAGTAGCCCCACATAGACTGAAGGACATAGCACACACTAAACTACCAATCAAGCACTGTGAGCGGAAATTTGGCCCCATAATTACCCATGCAATCCGGATATGGCGTGAAACACAAAAAAAATATCCTAACCCTCAAAAATGGCATAATCATACTCCCATATTCAATAACAATGCACTCTTAATGGAAAAACGTCCTATAAGATTCCCTATATGGGAAGAGCAAGGCATACACTCATTAGGGGATATTTATAATAACCAGGGTTTTTGTAGTTATGGAGAAATATGCACAAAGTTTAACCTCACCGAGTCCACATGGCTTTTTTACATACAGTTACGCCTATGTTTGAGGTCTCACGGTGTTCCATTAGACATACCAGTTGAACACCACAGATACCACAAATTCTTCTATGAAAGAGATACATTGAGAGGTTTTGTATCAGGTTTTTATTATCAATTACTAACGTCCTCGTATGAAACCCTCCAACTAGACTCTGTCTGGAGGAGGGATATACCAGACCTGGAAAGTGACTTTGATTGGCAAGAAGCATGGGCAAATGTCCGTCTTACATCAAGGAACCCGGACCATCAACAAATCAATCTTAACTATATTCACAGGACATACTTGACTCCTGTAAGACTGAACAGAATGGGCCTTAAACAAGACTCAAAATGCTCCCAATGTACAAATGGAGACGAAGGGACATTTATGCACATGTATTGGGACTGCCCACCAGTTAAGGCATTCTGGAAAGATGTGACCCATCAATTATCAAAACTCGTATCTTGGAATATACCAGTACATCCCTCTGTATTACTATTGAATGATGTTTTTGAGTTTGCAGTAAATCCACAGCTAAAGAGATTGGTTTTATCGGGTATCACAGTAGCTAAAAAAACTGATCGCATCACGCTGGTTTCAACCGGAAAAAATGTGCAGGAAGGTTTGGTCTCTTACATATCTCGATGTGATTTATCAAGAAATATCTACAGCAAGAATTCTGGGTCTCAACGAATCCAAAATGTCAATGTGGTTAGAAGTGGTGGAGAGAATAAAAGCTAGCTTATAATGGTAGTGTCTGGTTAGAGTGAGGGATAATGGAGGTACTATCCAAGGAGGGGTCCGGGAGGGGGGGGTTCGAGCTGGAGCATATGTGTGTAGGGTTTTAGAAAATAGGTATTAGGGGTATATCCTGTATAAGGCATTTGTATAATTGGTAATTTCGTTGGATATACACTATATACGTTAAAATATTATTATAGACTTTTTTTTTGTTTTCTGTTCTGTACTTTCATGTCATTTTAGCCACCTTGTCTGTTAGTTTCATTATGATTATGTGTTGAGTACTGACTTTTAATCATTTTTGTTTTGCAATAATAAAAAAAAAAAAAAAAAAAATGGGAGAAAAAGTGGATAAAAAAAAAGAAATATGTGGAGAATTTATCAATTAGGATGTGGTCACTAGTCTGTTATATGTTTCTATGTGGTCACTGGTCTATGTTATATGTTTCTATGTGGTCACTGGTCTATGTTATATGTTTCTATGTGGTCACTGGTCTATGTTATATGTTTCTATGTGGTCACTGGTCTATGTTATATGTTTCTATGTGGTCACTGGTCTATGTTATATGTTTTTTTTTTTTTTTTTTTTTGATCTTTTTCCCCCTCCATTTTCCTCCGATTTTCTCCCATCCCAATGTTAGTCGTATGCCAATTCCCAGTCCCTTCCTGGTCGCTGCGCACTTACCCCCCACAGTCAGATCATCTGGGAGAGTGGAGGCTACCACGTGCTTCCTCCGACACACGTCCAGCCAATCACCGCTTCTTTTCACCTGGCAGCGCGGATTCTCATCGAGAGGGCGTAGCGTGTGGGAGGACCACACTATCCCCCTCAAGTCCTATCCGCGCTTAGCAGGCGCCCCGACCGAACTGTAGGAGTCGCTGTTTACAACGACCCGGACCCACCCCGCCAGCTTCTCCCACCCTCTAATACAGCCAATTGTATTAGTGCAGACGGCCAGCCAAGCTGGTGACAACCCCGGAGCTGTGAGCTGGATTCGAACAGGCGAATCCAGCTCACAGCTCCGGGGTTGGTGACGAACGCAATCTCCGCTCGGCCACCTAACCGCCCCCTATGTTATATGTTTCTATGTGGTCACTGGTCTATGTTATATGTTTCTATGTGGTCACTGGTCTATGTTATATGTTTCTATGTGGTCACTGGTCTATGTTATATGTTTCTATGTCGTCACTGGTCTATGTTATATGTTTCTATGTCGTCACTGGTCTATGTTATATGTTTCTATGTCGTCACTGGTCTATGTTATATGTTCCTATGTGGTCACTGGTCTATGTTATATGTTCCTATGTGGTCACTGGTCTATGTTATATGTTTCTATGTGGTCACTAGACTGGGTTATATGTTCCTATGCTGGTGAGTCATGTGTATCCCTGCAGCAAGGTTGAGCTATGGTATAAATCAGGCTCAGGTGATGATGCATTGCACTCTTAATGGGTTCAGAAGTGTATTCTTTAAAACAGTCTAAATGGCTCTGAGTTGAAAGCGGCCCCGTTCTTCTGGGTTCTTGATTTGATCTTTTTGCCGCTCGTCTTTTGTTTCTAAGTGACGTTTAGGCGGCAGCGACGGAGCTCTGCTTCCACGGCCGATTGGACCCATAAACCCTGTCTGCTCCTTAGTCGGGTGCAACGTGAAAGATAAGAGATCCTCTCTCCGGGAGACACGGGATGTCTGGCCAGGGGGCATAGTGGCAAAAAGACCATTAACGTTTTCCTGTCCGCCTGTCAGAAGGACCCCGGGTGGCTGGGGATAGGAGGCGAGGCGTCTTAATGCAGGAGTGCGTAGGGGCCCATCTGGGATCCACCTCCTCCCCCGCTGGCAGGACAATAAGAAAATGGCTCCTAATGCACACGATTTTATTCACATCAATGGGCCCGACCAGGCACTGGTGCCGGTTTTAAAAGATCTACACCCAGGTTTTAGTCCTTCAAAACCTTCCCCACCTTGTTTTAAAAGATCTACACCCAGGTTTTAGTCCTTCAGAACCTTACCCACCTTGTTTTAAAATATCTACACCCAGGTTTTTAGTCCTTCAGAACCTTCCCCACCTTGTTTTAAAATATCTACACCCAGGTTTTTAGTCCTTCAAAACCTTCCCCACCTTGACTTAAAAGATCTACACCCAGGTTTTTAGTCCTTCAAAACCTTCCCCACCTTGACTTAAAAGATCTACACCCAGGTTTTAGTCCTTCAAAACCTTCCCCACCTTGACTTAAAAGATCTACACCCAGGTTTTAGTCCTTCAAAACCTTCCCCACCTTGACTTAAAAGATCTACACCCAGGTTTTAGTCCTTCAAAACCTTCCCCACCTTGACTTAAAAGCTTTACACCCAGGTTTTAGTCCTTTAGAACCTTCCCCACCTTGACTTAAAAGATCTACACCCAGGTTTTAGTCCTTCAGAACCTTCCCCACCTTGACTTAAAAGATCTACACCCAGGTTTTAGTCCTTCAGAACCTTCCCCACCTTGTTTAAAAATATCTACACCCTGGGGCGCTCTAGTAGCACGCCATGTATCGCGCTGCGTCGCGAAGCGGCCGTCCCGGGTTCGCTTCCCACTCCCGGTGACTCCCGTTTGTCGCATGTCTTCCCCGCCTCTTCTCCCGTTCATCCCCTCCTCATCTGTCGGTCATGAAAAGCGATGAACGCAAAAAAATACATCTTTAAAAAAATCTACACCCAGGCTGTTAGTCCTTCAGAACCTTCCCCACCTTGTTCGCTACTCCGTTTGGCTGAAAGAGAAGAGAAGCAGGCTATTCTCAGTCCTCGCTCCACAACGGTGGACCGAACTTCCCGCCACGGCCCAAACCCGCCCAATCTTCCGTTGTTGACCTAAAAACACACTTCTTTAGCCAATACCTGAAGGGAAAAAAACGAACCTTGTACTGTCTTTTACAAGTAAGTCTGCTACTAAGCAATCTACCTTGCCTACTATGCTAATATACACTCAAGACTGTAGCACTCAAGTTCAACACTGTTTGATGAACAATGTTACCTTACTTACCCTTCCTGCTGACTTGTACACAACTTGTAAGTCACTTTGGATAAAAGCGTTCAACTAAATGTAAATGTGGAAAGTGGGTAAGAGTCGACCCAAAGACTTATTGGCGGATCTGAATAATAATAATAATAATAATAATAATAATAATAATAATAATAATAATAATAATAATAACAGAAAATAAATAAATAAATGGGGCCTAGTCCTCATCTTTTGGTAGTGAAACGGGGGAGAGAGAGAGAGATGTTTCACAGACTGTTCAAAGCAGGGGTGGGCAATTATTTTTCCCGGGGGGCCGAATGAGCAACTGAAAATATGTTGGAGGGCCGGGCCAAAATTCCAAACTCAATTATGCATAATATAAATTTAATTTCTATATAAAAAGCAGTAAATGGCATTGTTTTGACCCCTGGTAAGAGTGTATGTTATTATTTGGCAATTAAAAGGTGAGGTTAGCTTTCAAAAATATAATTTATTCAAATAGAATTTATTTCCAAAATGATAAACAAAATGTGAAACATTAATAACAAAGGGCATGTATGAAAAGGTGCTATACAAATAAAGTTATTATTTTGAGTTTCATATACTATTGAAACAAGGATTTTCTTAGCTTTCTAAAGACATCACATCATCTTATAGCCAAAATAAACAAGACATGTCACTGAACTGTGTAAAGAAAAGTGTCCCAGTAGCCTTTTTTACTTTTCTGAGCATGTCTCCTCATGTTTGGAAAGTTCTCCTCCTTGAGAGCAGAGTAGAACTCTAGCAGTGATGCTGACTTAAAGTGCTCTTTCAAGTGAATCAGACTGCAGGTCAATGAGTTCAAGCTGAACATCAGTGGGTGCACTATCAACACTGCAGGTAAAGGGAGAGGAAACCAGCTGCATTTCATCCTCAACCTTTTTGAAATCTTGAAAACGCCTTGAAAATTCATCATGCAGTGCTCCCAACATGGATGAGTACCTGTGCCGGTGATCAGCTGATGGTTTGACTTCTTTCAGGGTTTTCATGTATTTAAGATTGTTGCTGCCTAGTTGCCTTGAAATTAATTGCAACTTTGTCATGAAGGCTTTCACATGGCTATGCATTTCATGAGCAAAAATGCCCTTGCCCTGCAGTTGTGTGTTCAGTAGGGATGGGTACCGTTAACATTTGAACCGATACGGTACCGGTACCTGTGAATTGATACCGGTACCCAACGGTACCTTTTTTCTGTACTTTAGTCTCTAAAAATTTAATCTACCTACCTCAGTTGTGAAAAAAGAAATCCAAACTTCAAATAACCACACTTTCCACCGTTTTCGGCTTGCCCTGACTGCTTTGTTGTTGAATCAAGTCAAATCCTAGGTAAGCGTATATATAAGTATAAGTGTGTGAACGTTGACATGAAAAGCGTGTGAACGTTGACATGAAAAGAAAAAAGTAAAAAAAAAATTTAAAAAAAATATTAAAAAAAAAATATTTTTTAATTTTTTTTAAATTTTTTTTTATTATCATGTAATCTTTCGCGGGCCGGTCAGAATCATCCCGCGGGCCGTACAATGCCCAGGTCTGGTTCAAAGGGTCCATTATTCTCCATTGTCCTGACTCAGACCCGCAGGCGGACTCATTTATTGGTCCAGTCGGAGGCGTGATTATTACAGTCCAGCCGTGAGATCTTTGGTCCTATTACCAAGAGGCAGTTAAAAAAAAACGGCTTTAGGGTTCGTTACTCATTCATCTAGTTAGGAAGTCACTGATGGGACTTCGGTCCGGTCATGCTTACTACTTGCACTGGATGGTTTCTCTCTATACACTTCGCGACATGACGTCATTGATCTATTGCAGGGTAGGGACTTTAGAAACATTGTTGAGGGGCAGATTCTGTCCCTGGGTGACCCATTCTCCTGGTATACGTTGTTAAGCCAGGCTCATTCATCCCCTGGTATAGGGTTACTGGTCCTGGTGGGGCAATTAGCTTATATTTGTAACACAAATATAGCGTAAATCCTTTTCCGCGCTTCAAATACTTTTAGTATAAAAAAAAAGTATCCAGAGATTATGATTGGCATACCTCAGTTTCACATTCTGTAATATTGTTGTTGGGATGTTTTGTGTGGCAAATGAGATCTTTAATTAGCATGAAATGACTGAATTAAAATATCAGACTAGTGTTAATATCTGGGAAGATTTTGGGGAACCCCCCCCCCCCCCCCCCCGACAATTTAACCCCTTAGTTTCCCACACTGACCAATAGGAGGTTGTTATTCCCACCGACCCCGTGATCCCCTCTCACGACACGGCGGATGCAGTTTCCATGTTTGCTGCTGCCGTCCTGCCTGCTGGGGGTTCCCTACTAATGCCCCTCTCTCCCCCCCCCCTCCCCCAGGCGGCTACGTGTGGAAGGCCGGTTCCGGCTGGCTGGTCCCGCTGGGCGAGGCGCTGTGCGAGAACCCCAAGCTTCGGCTGAGCATCCCCATGAAGGGCCGCAGCCGCAGGGCCCCCCCGCTGCCCCCCCCGCCGGGCCCGGCCACCAGCCTCCTGCTGCTGGACATGCTGGCCTGCGACCCGGACGCCAGGCCCACCGCGGGGCAGCTGGAGGCGCGCGTCCGCTCCGCCGCCAAGGAGGACGGCTGTTGGGCCACGGATTAATAAATGTGTTGTGCGTTGTGCTGCAGCAGAGGCCCCCCCCCCCCGCTGTGGGAAAGTGGCTGTATCGCGTGTCTGTATTGGCTGCGGCAGCAGGGGTCCACGGGTCCACGGGCACCTGACGAGTTCAGACGGAATGTAGTGGAGTAAGAAATACAATATTTCCTTTGAAAATGTAGTGGAGTAAAGTAAAGTTCCCTAGAATGAAAATACTCGAAATTGTACTTAACATTACTTGAGTAAAAATTAGGGATGCTCGATATTGGCTTTTTTACCGATACCGATATACCGATATTGTCCAACTCGTAATTTCTGATACCGATATCAACCGATACCGATATATGCAGGGTTTCCCCCCACCAAAACTGAATAATTTCAGGTAATTAACATTACATATATCTTGTCGTGGAATTAACACAACATTATGCATACTTTGACAATAAATAAAATAATAATTAGTTCTTACTTGCTTGCCTGGGTAAATAAAGGTTAAATGTAAAAAAATAAATAAAAAAAAATTAAACCGATAGCCTACCGCTATTTTCCGATATCACATTTTTATGCCAATATCGGCCGATAATATCGGACATCCCTAGTAAAAATATTTACTTACTGTCCACCATTGCTATACCACCCCCTCGGGCCCGTGGTGGACCCCTGCTACTGCAGCCAATACAGACGCACGCGATATACAGCCCACTTTCCCCCTCAGCAGGGGGGCCGGTGCTAAGTGGCTCGGAACGTTTGGAAGACAACATTTAGAAGTATTATTGGTTTATTTGAAACGATAGCCCAGCTTATAGGAATAATATTTGTAGGCAAACGCATGGGGAGGGGGGGGAGGGGAGGGGAAAGGTCACCAAAGAAAAAGGAAAAATGTTTAGAAGGGAATTTAAATAGTTCACCCTGTAAAAGGTCCCTGAGCGGAAAGCAGGCCATTACTGACTGCAGCCTGTGTGAGTCGTGACCGGGGGGGGAGGTCGGGCGGAGGACCCAGCAGCCGTCTCGGTTATTGTTTTATTGTGGATCCCCATTAGTCTACACCAAACTGAGACTACTCTTCGGTTGAATGGGGTTCAACTTCTGACACGTTTTCTTTACCGTTAGCTTGGAATCTAAACCATTTGAATCCCTCATTTGATATTACCGGTGATGTATTTTGTGCCACGATTTCGATATATATATATATTTTTTTGCCTACTTTTTCTCCTCCTTTTTTCGGTGATTTTTCTCCCATCCCAATTTCCTCTCGTGCCAATTCTCCCTGTCCTGATCGTTGCTCGCATGTGCCCCCCCACTGGCCGGTCGTAGGGAGGATAGAAGCCCATCGCATGTCCCCTCCGATACATGTGAAGGTAGCCAGTCGCTTCTTTTCACCTGCCACCGCGGACTCTCGTTGGCGCGGTGTAACGTGTGGGAGGCTCACACTGCCCCCGCCATCTCCTGTCTTTGCTGTGCAGGCGCCCTGACCGCCCTGTAGGAGTCGCTGTTTACAACGACCAGACTACCACCCATCGACTCCCCTCCCACTGACTCTGCCAATTGAGTCAGTATGACGGCCAGCCCTGCTAGACGAGTAACGGCCACCTGCTAGACGAGTAACGGCCACCTGCTAGACCAGGGGTTCCCAAACTTTTCAGGCCAGGGCCCAGAAAATAAGGCGTCAGAGAGCCGCGGCCCAATGCACATCGTCAGGCTTTTTTTTTTTTTTTTTTTTGCCAGGCGACCGATTTTTTAAGCCAAATATCACTTCAATCCTATTAAGTTAGTTCAAGTTAGTTATTCATTTATATGTGCTATTTATGAGAGGGCTAACTTGTTGCAAAATAATAATGATAATAATAATAGCCTCATTAAAATACTATTGTTGCTTCGGTTGTTTTCAGCGTTTTATGTGCATAATCTGTTATTTAGTTTGAAATGTTCGTTGAAATAAGTAGATTTTTCATTTTTGTTTATTTATTAACTTAATATAAAACCATATAGTCACATTTTAGAATACAATAGAATAGAATTTTAGAATACAACTAGAAACACTGTCCTGGCCTGATTCTAAGTTCAGTGGCCTGACAAAAAAATTATAATAAAAAAATAAAAAAAATATTTTTAAATCAGTTCGCGGCCCACCCGTGGCTGCTCGCGGCCCACCTTTGGGTCGCGACCCCGACTTTGGGAACCACTGTGCTAGACGAGTAACGGCCACCTGCTAGACGAGTAACGGCCACCTGCTAGACGAGTAACGGCCACCTGCTAGACGAGTAACGGCCACCTGCTAGACGAGTAACGGCCACCTGCTAGATGAGTAACGGCCACCTGCTAGAGGAGTAACGGCCACCTGCTAGACGAGTAACGGCCACCTGCTAGACGAGTAACGGCCACCTGCTAGACGAGTAACGGCCACCTGCTAGAGGAGTAACGGCCACCTGCTAGACGAGTAACGGCCACCTGCTAGACGAGTAACGGCCACCTGCTAGAGGAGTAACGGCCACCTGCTAGACGAGTAACGGCCACCTGCTAGACGAGTAACAGCCACCTGCTAGACGAGTAACGGCCACCTGCTAGACGAGTAACAGCCACCTGCTAGACGAGTAACGGCCACCTGCTAGACGAGTAACGGCCACCTGCTAGATGAGTAACGGCCACCTGCTAGACGAGTAACGGCCACCTGCTAGACGAGTAACGGCCACCTGCTAGAGGAGTAACGGCCACCTGCTAGCGGTTCTCAAATCTTTTCATACCATGACCCCATTTTATTTAGGATTTTCTTTGGGGACCCCACATTGCGTAATTTCAGCGTCAAATTAAGGAATATCAAAATAAAAGCACACGTTGAACTTGATCGTGCATATTATTTATTAGAAAATGTAATTACAGCACTTATCAATACACATTTATAAAACGAGGCATATTTGGCCAAAATATGTTGCCAGAACAGTAAAAAAATAAATAATTATAATTTGTTTTACTTTCCAATGCGCAACCCCACTGTCACCTACCCGCGACCCCAATTTGGGTCGCGACCCGTAGTTTGAGAACCACTGTGCTAGACGACTACAGCCACCTTGGGATTAAAATGGTTTGCATTTCATTTTAAAAACATTATTGCGTCTGATTTAAAAACCCCAGAGATTGTTCCTGGGTCCTCTTCTTGTCACGGCCCATTGGCATTCAGACTGCTTTATATGGAAGGGATTAAATTGAGAAAAAGATTTGCAGTGCTGCGTTGTTAGTGATACTAGTGAACAAAAAAGTCGTATCCTTATTGTGTGTGTTTTGGTGGATGGAGCTCGCTTGAATTGAACGGACAACCCCCCCATTTTGTCAGCACTGGACTTGATCGGGTAAAGACGCACTTTGACTCATACAGGGAGGGATGCTACTACTGCTGCTGCTGCTTAAAGTGGACAAATGTTGTTTTTGATATTAACTTTAATGGGAGTTTTTTTTTTTGCTTTTGCCCACGGTGCTTTAAGAAGTCACCAGCCTGGGTGCTCATTAGGCCTGGGTGCTCATTAGGGTGTCACGGGGGGTGGGTTGTGGAGGTGTTGTTATCCTGGCCTGCAGGGTCATGGCGCAGTATCATTTCAGAAATCATTTAATGATAAATCTGACTTAATATTTATTTAATGATTAATTTAAGACTACAAAATTGTGTTTTTTTATCCCATTATGTTAAGATCCATGATGACAACATGTAAAAACATTTCACTGATCCAATGTTCATCCATGTAAACTACTTGAAGTTAATTAATACCTGCTGCAACTTGTCTTGTAAAGGATGTATTTGGAGGCATTTTCCGGCTTGATTCCAGAGAAAAATGTATTTGAATAAATGCTGAATACTGTATTTTCTGAGTCTCTCGCATCCCATACATTTTTCCTTCAACTACTCGACTTGTACTGTGAGCTACGTCAGGAGCACATACTGTACTGTGAGCTGCGTCAGGAGAACCTACTGTACTGTGAGCTGCGTCAGGAGAACTTACTGTACTGTGAGCTACGTCAGGAGAACTTACTGTACTGTGAGCTGCGTCAGGAGAACTTACTGTACTGTGAGCTACGTCAGGAGAACCTACTGTACTGTGAGCTGCGTCAGGAGAACTTACTGTACTGTGAGCTGCGTCAGGAGAACTTACTGTACTGTGAGCTGCGTCAGGAGAACCTACTGTACTGTGAGCTACGTCAGGAGAACGTACTGTGAGCTACGTCAGGAGAACGTACTGTGAGCTACGTCAGGAGAACCTACTGTACTGTGAGCTACGTCAGGAGAACGTACTGTGAGCTACGTCAGGAGAACGTACTGTGAGCTACGTCAGGAGAACGTACTGTACTGTGAGCTACGTCAGGAGAACCTACTGTACTGTGAGCTACGTCAGGAGAACCTACTGTACTGTGAGCTACGTCAGGAGAACCTACTGTGAGCTGTGTCAGGAGAACGTACTGTGAGCTGTGTCAGGAGAACCTACTGTGAGCTACGTCAGGAGAACCTACTGTGAGCTACGTCAGGAGAACCTACTGTGAGCTGTGTCAGGAGAACCTACTGTACTGTGAGCTGCGTCAGGAGAACGTACTGTACTGTGAGCTGCGTCAGGAGAACGTACTGTGAGCTGCGTCAGGAGAACCTACTGTACTGTGAGCTGCGTCAGGAGAACTTACTGTACTGTGAGCTGCGTCAGGAGAACGTACTGTGAGCTACGTCAGGAGAACGTACTGTGAGCTGCGTCAGGAGAACCTACTGTACTGTGAGCTACGTCAGGAGAACCTACTGTACTGTGAGCTACGTCAGGAGAACGTACTGTGAGCTACGTCAGGAGAACCTACTGTACTGTGAGCTACATCAGTAGAACCTACTGTACTCTGAGCTAGGGCTGCACGATTCTTGCTAAAATGTGAATCACGATTTTTCTCTAAGAATTGAGATCACGATTCTCACACGATTCTTATTTCTTCAAAAATCATTTATTGCACTCTTTCTTAAACTTAAACATAACATATATCAAAGTGCTTGACTTAAACTTAAACAACATTATATGAAAGTGCTCGACTTAAACTTAAAAGGCTCTTGTAACATACAAAATAACTAGTCAGAATTTGTACCCATTCTCCAATCTGTTTTTTTTTTTATCCACTTTTTCTCCCATTTTCTATTTTTCTCCCATCCCAATTTTGTATCATCCAATTCAACCCTCCCCTGTCTCGAACGCCGTTTCTTGCCTCCCACAAGCCGGCTGCAATGTGGACTAAGTCATACATAGCACGAGTCCCCTCCGATACTCGAGGTAACAGCAGTCGCATCTTTCCACCTGCGCGGCTCGATCTTTCAGCGTCAGGGGTCTGTGCTTTGGAGGGGCGCCGGCCCAATCGCTTCCTGATTCTACTGTGCAGGCGCACCAACCGACCTGTAGGAGTCGCTGTCCACAACGCCCGATCCCCACCCATCAGTTTCCCACCCCCTAATACGGCCAATGTGTATTAGTACGAACGACCAGCTAAACTGAAAGCAATGTGGAGCGCTGGGCTCGAACAGGCGAACCCAGCGTCTCCAGTATTTGTGGTGAGCGCCTTGCCCACTGCACCATGTAGCCGCCCCCATTCTCCAATCTGTTAATAAAATGTTCAATCAATCAATCTTTCCCACAATGCTAGTTCTGTCTTTTGCCCATAATACTGTAAAGGGTATTTCTTTTCTTTATATATATATATTTTTTTTTAAACCATCCATCCATGAACAGGAAATTAAAGCCAGGCATTTAGGTTACTTTTTAGTTTTATATAATCTTTATTATTACAGGCCATCGGTCACGCTCAGCCGCACAGCCAGGGTCACATGACCACACAGATTTCATACAGTATGGTAAATGGACTGCATTTATATAACCGCTTTTATCCAAAGCGCTTTACAACTTATGCCTCACATTCACCCATTCTTCTTCTTAGCCTTTATTTAACCAGGTTTGTCCCAATTGAGATCCAGGATCTCTTTTACAGGGGAGACCTGAAAGTGTCATGCTCAAGGACACTTCGACACGCTGCCAGGAGGAGCTGGAATCGAACCGGGAACCTTCTCTATACCTCCTCTCTCCTCGTATACCAAGACCTTAACCAAGGACTTGTACTGTATCACCCACGCAGCGTTACCCAGAAGCAGTGTGTCATTCACGTCGCTGTTAAGAATCCCGGGTGTTCCCGGAACGGTTTAACGGTGGCCGTGTGTCACCTTGTGAGATTAGCAGTGCATACGTCACTCTGCAGGCGTGTGAATTATTATTTGATATTCATAGTATTCTCGTGACACGTGACGCGATGCCGTAAAACGCGGATCAGCGCTCACGGATGCCATTTCGCAAACAACCGCCTGTTGTTCGATTACAGTCGCCTGTCGTCGGCGTACCAAGACATCTGCTCATGTAATTACTACGGTATGACTAATCTACACGCCACCACCTTGACACACAAACGCTGCGCAGGGTTCGCACAAGGTCCTTGAAGTGCTTAAATTAAAGTGCTTGATTTTTTACAAAAAAAAGTCGACGCCTGGAATTCCTTGAAAACAGCCAATTCTTTAACAAGGTGGTTAAAAAGTAATTGAAATTCAAATCAACCCTTTGCATTGAAAGTTTTGTTCATCCATGATGAAATTTTTCTCAATCAATACATATACTTTTTTTATTTAAAGTGTATTGGATCAGATTTTCCTATAAAAAAAACAGCATTTATTAAAAGTGAATTGTATCCTTTTAAATGCCCTTTTAAAATGAAAAATAGTGCTTGGAAAAGTACTTGAAAGTCCTTGAATTTCATTTTGCAATGTCTGTGGGAACCCTGATGGAGATCTACAGCTGGTGCTCTTCATACCGACCAGTTGACGAGGTTGCTTTCTGTGTTTCATACACTGCCTTGTCGGAGATAAACTTAAAGGAACACGCCAACTTTTTGGGAAATTAGCTTATTTGCCATCTACCCTGGAGTTAGACGAGCAGATGCATACCCTTTTCTTCTCTGTGCCTGCATTAGGCTTAGGGAACAGCCGCCGCACCGTTAGCCTAGCTTAGCGTCATTCACTGGAAGTAGGTGTGCCAGTGTAGCCTAGTTCCCAACAGTCACGAAATACACTCCAAATACAACTCGAAAACGTTCCCGTAAACATGTTGTGATCTGTGTATTTACCACATGAGAATACATTTGTTTTCTAAGCAGATATATACTCTGAAAAATCTTTTTTGCCGAACCACTGCTGCCTGGGCGCAGTGATTTCATCACCTCAAAAGCCCTGTTGTTTTTTGAAAAACTGGGCTTTTGAGGTGATGAAATCACTATGCTAACTGAGCCTAATGCCCCCAAGGACCTCTGGGAGCCCCCAGACCCCACATTGAGAACCACTGCTGTAACTGAGGGGTACAATTCCCTGACTGTATTAAATAAGTATGGTATCATTAAACCACTACTGTCTTATGTAACGGAACGTAGGCCAAGTGCGTCCACATTTTTATAGGATTCTATCACATTTTCATAACAATAGCACCCTGCGCCGTTTTCATTGAGGTTTCTTACAAATTAACGATGCTTTATCTTGTCCTTTATATGCCGATTATCATTAGAATCTTAAATTGTACCATATGTCCCCCTTTAGACAACATATGTAATGCTACCAGCGCACTTTTGTTAAGATAATTAGTTGGCCATTCGCGGTCGCTATACCGAGGTCGCAGTAATAGTTTAACGCTGTTCAGATCACGACGGAGAATATAGACCCATCCCAGTGACCTGCGACCTGTGCTAACGCTCTTGGGAAATGCAGTGTTGTAGTTCTCAACATTTTCAGCCTTTAATTTTAAACCAATGCTGCCATCTACTGACAACAAAAAAGTGTTGTCTAATCGTCACCTTGAGAGCTACTTCCGTATACAGCGCCGCCCCAAACCCATTCTAGAGATTCCCACTTTTTGCTGGGAGTGGGGCGTGGCCGTATTTGGTCCCAGACAATAAGAGTGGCTGCAATTGGTCACCGTGACGTTACATTACTACTGGCCATACAGTACACAGGTATATGAGATGAACACCTCCACAATGACACGGTTCCACACAAATCTTGGTTAGAATAATATTTATTAGCAGCAATAATAGTATATTACATTACTTTACTTAGAGTCGCGCTTGTAAGGCGAAGAATGTGCGTGAGTAAGTCAAGAGCGTAAGTCCATTAGAATATTACGCAGGAGATAATGAATACCACCTGTATCTTAGGAATTATATCTATGGTACACTAGTAGGGCAGCGGGAGATACTAGTAGGGTCCCTCCGGTTGTAGGCCAGCAGGGGGGAGGATTTGTCGGTAACGAAAGTCTGGGTCAACGAAGAATAAGGAGACTCCAGGTACAGGAGACGGTGCAATAATCTCTTGATCCGCAGACGAATAACAGCTATTCTCCGGTATGCAGCTCCGCATGGAAGAAAGCTAGCCAGCCTCAGGCGTCCTAGAGGCGGGCTCGACGTTGCTCCTCACAGGGTAAATCCCACACAATTGTGGGTGTAGACGATTCTCCGCTCCATCAGCTACAGGACCAAAGCAAATATAATCCAGCCGAAAAGGGCTATGTAGTCGTCGGGTAGGTTATCCAGTGTACATATCCACACGGTCCTCGTCTAGGGCTCCTCGGATGACGGCACCAGGTTAAGCCGCCCAGCCTGGATAAGCACACTAGCTGGTACGAGGAAGCGTTGGTAATGCTGGTCACTGTAGAACGGTAGCCGCACGATACACTATACATAAATAGACTATTACTGAAATAATAGAATAGGTCGAACTCGACGGTACAGCGTTAAACTCTGATACTTCAGCTATCAATTCGCACGCGGTCTCAAGGCTCTATTTTGGGGCCAAACGGGCCCTACTTCACAGCACGTTGTATCGTGGTGTGAGGCTTCACTTATTGGGTAACTCTACTTCTGTATTCACCTGCGCCGTATTTATACGTTAGGTGAACAAACTAGTACCAGCCTTATTCCTGTCTCGTATTCTTGCGCAGAGCCGGTCATGTCCAGGCATGTCTTTGGCGGTGACTTTGAACTAGACCTTGGGGGTATGGCAGTGGCGCCTAAGGGACCGCTGTCCAATAGGAGAACGAATTATATATTTTTTTTTTATCCACTTTTTCTCCCATTTTTCTATATTTTCTCCCATCCCAATTGCGTATCATCCAATTCAACCCTCCCCTGTCACGAACGCTGTTTCTTGCCTCCCACAAGCCGGCTGCAATGTGGACTAAGTCATACATAGCACAAGTCCCCTCCGGTACTTGAGGTAACAGCAGTCGCATCTTTTCACCTGCGCAGCTCGATCTCTCAGTGTCGAGGAGTAACGCGTGGGAGGCTCACGCTGCCCCCGACACTTCCTGATTCTACTGCGCAGGCGCACCAACCGACTTGTAGGAGTCGCTTGTTCACAACGTTCGATCCCCACCCTTCAGTTTTCCCTCCCCGTAATACGGCCAATGTGTATTACTGCGGACGACCAGCTAAACTGAAAACAATGTGGAGAGCTGGATTCGAACACGCGAATCCTAGCGTCTCCACACTGGTGGCGAGTGCCTTGCCCACTACACCACCTAGCCGCCAGGAGAACGAAATATTATGGTCTGTACTAGGTAAAGGGATATTCCGTGTATATGTACAAAGAATATACAAAGGATATCAGACGATATACAAATATTATACAATATATATCGAGTAATAAATATATATATTCGGTTTAATCTGATCCAACAACTGCCCTAGAACATTTTGAAAGAGAGAAATAAAACTGCCAAATAAATGGCTTGGTGAACCTCCTGCTGCCCCAGCTGTCAGGTTAGTTGAGAGCCAGAGGCAGGAGGTCAGCCAGCGTCGGCACCCGGCTCTCTGCTGATCGAGTGAGTCCTTAAAGAACGGCCTCTGACATTTACTGGTGAGCGACTTCTGGCCTTTTGTCTCACGCTCCACTGACTTGCCAATAACACCCCCGGGTGCCCTTTGACCTCTCCACCGGGTATTTCGTGTCCTCGATGGCACTCCGCTGGCTCTGACCAGGGTGGCATCTTTTCTCTTTGAGTTTGTTTTGAACTTTGTGGCACTTTTTTTTTTTTTTTTTCGAGGTCAATGGTGCATTTATATAACGGCTTTTATCCAAAGTGGTTTACAATTTGTTCCTCACATTCACACACCGACGGCAGAGGCGAGGTGCCAACCTGCTCATCGGGAGCAGTTAGGGGTTAAGTGTCTTGCTCAAGCACACTTCCGACACGCTGCCCGGGAGGAGCGGGAATCGAATCGGGAACCTCCGGATTACCAGACGACTCATGCTCTACCTCCCGAGCAGGGGCGTTTTTAGGGTTAGAAAACATTTTATAACATTTTATTTAAAATACGCAATTTTAGAGTAATTAGAGATGAATACTGAATAACTAGAATCATTAGAGGTTCTCAAAGTGAGGTCCAGGTCCATGAGAGGGATCTGGGCAGTCCCCATAGAAAATTCAAAGTTAACAGGACCAAATCATCAGTTTCTTATTTATTTATTTATTTATTTATTTATTTATTTATTTATTTAGCCAGATAAAACATTGATCTGGTCCAAGAAGCCCCAACAGGAGTACAAATATACATATATACACATATATATACATATATAATATATATACATATACTGTACATACATACACGTATACACCAATAACAAAATAAAAACACAGTTAAGAATCATACACATAAGCAAATAAACAAACAAACAAACATATGCACAGCCTATGTACAAAATAAATAAACAGTTCATCTCTAGTCTTTACAGTTTTCTTCAATTGCATAAACACTCAAATCAAAAGTATTACACAATTATCAAAACCTTACACTCAAGGAGCAAAATATAGGCCCAGATTTGCACCCCTACAATGTCAGCCTCACTTTTTGCAAAACAATACACAGTGATTTGCAAAACACTAAACACACTTGCATTACATTAGAATAGACACAGAATGTCAAATTACCACACATATGAGCCAATTGGTTAAACACAGCCATCAGATGCACAAACACACCATTGCTTGTAGATACATCATATATTGTAGATACACCAATCAGGTTTAAGCACTATAAAAATGCAGCAGGTGAGTTCACCTGTCTTCAACCAAAATGGAAGGAGAGTGAAGTACTGTACACAGAGAACGTGAAAATATACAATACATTCACCAAACACTACACAAGACAACCAATGATGCAGACTGATGAAAATATACATTTTCTCCCATTTTCCCAAATCAGTCAACATGTCAACATGGAGAATCGCAACAAAAAATTATCTTGCCAGATCCAGCTAGGCAAAGAGATAATGTCTAGTATTTTCTGTTTAAATTTTTTCAACAAAAAAATTGTGTTACTGTAATTTTAACCTGTACTGGATACAGTATTTTACGTTTGTCTATTTGCTGAGCTTACAGTGTTATGCACATAGTAGCATGAAAACTGGGACATGTATTGTTGTGATTCTCCATGTTGAAATGTTGACTGATTTGGTTATATGGAGAGAACATTTATATTTTCATCAGTCTGCATCATTGATTTGGGTATATGGAGAGAAAATGTTATTTTTTTCATCAGTCTGCATCATTGATTTGGGTATATGTAGATACATAAATTATATTTTCATCAGTCTACAGCATTGGTCTTGTGTAGTGTTTGGTGAATGTATTGTATATTTGCACATTCTCTGCGTACTTCACTTACAGTACTCTAATCACTGAGATGTAGAATTGCTAAATGTGTTTTAGGTTAAGCACAGCAGTGTGTGTAACTGGTTCAAACAGAATTAAGTCATATGAAACGTGTGTTTCATATGGTAACAAAATTAGTGTATGGTTTTGACAAGTGTTTAATTTAGCAAAGGATCTGAGGTGTTCTGATAATTGTGTGTGTGGTTGTGCTAATTGTGTGTTTTGAAACACCGGGCCCCGTTTTCACAATCATGCTTAGGCAATCGAAAAAAAACTGTATTGTGTGTTTCATTATATACATATGTTTCAGTCTTCTCATAAAAAAAAGATTAGATCTTTGGGTCTTTTCCTGCCTTTGGTCCGCTTTGCATTCACATCTCAAATGAACCGCAGCAGGGTTCACTTGCAAGAGTGAATGAGCTTTCACACCACCCCAAACCAACCGGACTATCCGAGGTTCGATTAAAGCTTATTATAGGACACTGGACATGGGTATGGATGGCTCCAGGTGCTGCTGCGTTAAAGTGCACATCTTCAATATCTGTACTATTTAAAAGCACAGTGCAGGACACACTCAAAGGTTATCACATATGTAATGGCCTTTGGATTGAGGAACATACTACCAGCCAAAGGAGGAAGCAGAAAAGGATGGACGAGTATGTAGTTGAGTCATCTTGTGGCACAAGCTCAGACCTCCGCTCAGAGACTGTTCTATCCAGTCCTTGACAGAATGCTGCAAGAGCTTGAGAGCAGGTTCTCATGAGTTGGATAACAACTTATGAGAGGCATACAGGCATGTTATCCAGCCTCAGACCAGTTTCTCTCAGTGGAATTGCTGCAACCCCTCGCCACACATTACAATATCCAACTATTGCCAGAGGAGATCACAGTTGCAAAGTGTTTCCTGGTCAGGACAGGCAGAGATGCAGTCCCTACTATCCAAAGTGTCTTTTCCCTCCTGGATGATAATAATAATAATAATGCATTTGATTTATAAGGCGCCTTTCAGGACACTAAAAAAAAAGTCCACAAATCGGTGAATGAAAAAATTATAGGATCAAATGAGGAGAAAAACATCCGGGGCTAAAGCCCCGGAAGCCCAGTGCTAACGACGCCACTGCTTCCGAGCCACTGTGAAACTCGAATTATGACCTTATGAAATAAAGATAGTACTGACAAAATCCTTTGAGAAACTGGACTGTTTTTTCTGGATGAAGAGGAGCAACTGTGATCCTTAGAATTCTTTATTTGTTATCAAGTTCAATATTTGTTGACATTTGTTTACATTTACATTTAGTAATTTAGCTGACGCTTTTATCCAAAGCGACATTACAAGTTCTGTACGACAAGTCAGCAGGAAGGGTACAACTCTTTCAGCGGAGTAACAATCAAACAGTGCTGAAACTTGGGTGCTGCAGTGTTGAGTGCATAGTAGTCAAATACATAGTATAGTAGGAAGAGTGCATGATAGTATAAGACAATAAGAAGGTTATTATAATTTTTTCATTTCAGCTATTGATTGAAGCGGTTTACGTTCAGATCGGATTGCGGCGTCATTTCTCCGAGCTCAGCGACCACTCCACTTATATATTAATTACGACGTTAATTTCACAACATACATTCACATAATACTTCACAGAGATGGTGAATCAAATATCGAATAAGAAGGGGACATTAAATGAGGTGGCCGGTGAATTCATCAGGACTTTGTTCCGTGCTGAGCTTGATGCTAGCATGCTCCAGCTAACCAACAGACTGGACTCGCTGCTCCAGGAGGAGGTAGCTAGCGCGACCACGTGGCTCTCTATGGTGGAAGAAAGGGTGGCAGAGGTGGCAAGCGTAACTGAAACCAATTCCATGGAGATTTGAGATCGAGGATAAATTGCTTTTTTACGAAAATAAGATCGCTGACCTGGAGGACCGGAATAGAAGGTGCAACGTTAGAATTTACGGCTTGCCTGAGGACATTGAAGAAGATGCGACGATTCTATACCTCGAAAAGATGATTCCACATTGGTTTCCGTCCATCCCTAAACCGGAGATTGAGCGGGCACATAGAATTTTTAGGAATGGCCCCCCGGAGAAGGCCGGACGTCCACACGCTTTCATCTTTTGCTGCCTGCGGTTCCCTACACGTCAGGCTATTCTACGAGGCCAGAAAACACCCTCCAAAAATGGGTAACTATACCCTCAGATTCGCTGCGGACTTCAGCGACCATACCGCCAGGCGTCGCAGGGCCTTCTCTAAGGCTATGGGGATTGCTCGGGAGAGGGGCATAGAAGTGTACCTATTATACCCTGCGACTCTGAAGATCAAGGAGGGCTGCGGAGCTGTCTCCTGCAACCACCCGACCGAGGATGGTGAGCCGCCCCCGGCGGGGCAGGCTGCGGGCACCGGGGAGTGACAGGACTCGGGGCCTTGGTTTGCTAAGCGCAAGTTATGCTAACTATCGGGCTCTTTCAGCTAACTCTAACGTTCCACTTGCCCTCCACGGCCTTTCGGTCCAACAGAACGGTAACATTCATGGTTTATCTATGCTGTATATTTCCAGAAATGGGTATGCACATTGACTATTTTCAAGTATAATTCAGACGACTTGTGCTTTTTAACGCATTGGTCTTTTTATTGTCTGAGCATTGAACTTCGCAACTGGACTTCGCATTGACTGTTATGCATATTGTCTTTTTTCGAGTTTGTATTTGGACGAACTGTACTTCATAGTTTTCACTCGAACAAGCTATGTGCTAACGTATCTGCCGGTCGAGAGGGATGGCCCTCTCTTGGCGGAGATATCTACGTGAATCAGGCTAACAGGCCTTAGCCTGATTAAGCTAAACTCAAGGCTTGCCGGTTGACCAGCTCTCCTAGCTAACATTACCATCGCCACGTGTTTACTGTGGCTCTTTTGCTCCGGTTGCACACTGACTTTTTTCAAGTATAATTCAGACGACCTGTGCTTTTTAACGCATTTGCCTTTTTATTGTCTGCTCTAGTTCATCTCAGACGAATTGTGTTTTAATGCACCCGTTGTTACCGTCTGCACTTTAAACTGCACATTGAACGTTGCATAGATTTCTTCTCTCAGTTGAGTGAAGTGGGTTCTTCTTCTCTAATTTGTTACAATATACCTTACAAGTTATTAGTATGGTTAAGATACATATTGTTGTTGTGGTTGCTGTGCTCGGTCAGGGTTGACCAACTGATGTTTGATCGATACCGGACAAGTATTTGGAAGGGGGAGAGGGGGGTGGGAATGGGGGATTGTGTGGTTTTTTGTTTTTCTTTCCAGTCGACTCGCTCTGGTTTATGTTTGTTTTCATGCTCACGCTCGGATCTCAATAGGACCTTAACAAATGGATATATATCTGTTATGATGTGCTACTCCAAACGAATTACATTCAGTCATACTGCAGCCTTTTTAGACTATGGCTAATTTGAATATATTGATCTGGAATACAGGGGGTCTCAATATACCGCATAAACGCACAAGTGTACTAACATGGCTAAAAAGGAAGGAAGTGGACCTTGCACTACTGAGTGAAACACACCTTTTGTTGGCGGATATCGCAAGACTGGTAAATAAATGTTACCATAACATAAGTTATTCTTCTTTTGACACCAAGGCCCGTGGGGTAGCCATAATGGCGAAGCGGAAATTGAATATTAAACTGTTAGATGTGTGGTCCGATGCAGATGGCCGAATCTCTATTGGTAAAATAGAATGTTCGAACCAAAAATTCCTGCTTACGCCCCTAATTTGTATGACGCTAACTTTTATGATGTACTCACTGCAGCAATGCTGAAACTAACTGATTACTCATTAATAGTAGGAGCGGATTTTAATGCAGTTTGGGATCCATTGATTGATAGGTCCAGTCACGCTGAAACCTCTGATCAGAAGCAAGCTACCACGGCCCTACAGGCCTGGTCTAAGGACACGGGGGTAATCGATATGTGGCGATCGCTCAACCCATCCGTGAGAGATTATCCCTTCTTCTCATCGAGACATAAGACTTTTTCCAGGATTGATTATGTTTTTTCTTCCCCACGACTCTTTGATAGCTTTGATGTTGACTTATTACCCATAGCACTTTCAGACCACGAAGGTATCCTACTTAAGGTTTCACTCAGTAAAATAACGTCCCATGCCCCTAGATGGCGCTTTAACTCTACACTGAAAAACGGGGAGTTTAACTTGCAATTTAAAGAGAAGCTCACTGAATTCCTACCGGCTCAGTGGCCTCGTGGGTAGAGTGTCCGCCTTGAGTTCGGGAGGCTGGGAGTTCAAGCCCTGGCCGAGTCATACCAAAGACTATTTAAAAAATGGTACCCATAGCCTCCCTGCTTGACACTCAGCATCAAGGGTTGGTTTGGGGGGAAGTCCTTGCGACATACTAGCGTCATGTCCAAGGGGTGTACTTAAGCATTACATCACGCGCAGGAGTGGTTTGTGAACAATAAACCATGCCTAGGGGTGGTCGTTAGGCCCGAGGCGCAGCCGAGGGTCGTTAGACCCCCCTAGGCATGGTTTATTGTTCACAAATCACGACTGCAAGTGGTGTAAAGCTTTTATACAACTGCCAGATTCATCCAACCTTATTTCTATACAATAAACACACATTAATCGAAGATTTATTGAAAAAACCATCCGCCAGAAAAAGTAGTTCCCACAACTACAAAAAAGACAAGTTGCCTCCATGTGGAAGCAGCTTGAAGTGCATCCAACCAAACTAACACATCCAACTGTGTATTATTGGAATGATTGAGAGAAGTTGCCTCATGTGGAAGCAGCTTGAAGTGCATCCAACCAACTAACACATCCAACTGTGTATTATTGGAATGATTGATTGAAAATTTTATTACCAGATGCAGAATGGGTACAATACAGTACGGCTCAATACACACAATTGTTAAGGGAATGCAGACCTACTTTCCATAGAACTTCATTCTTAGATGCTTCTATATAAAGTAGGTAAAACAAATTAAAAAGTTTTCTTTGCCCTATAGGAAAAAAACGTTTTCTTCGCCCTATTCTTTTATTTATTTTTTTAAACCTACTGTAGAGGGCCTAAACATAACCAGTTGGAAACCAAGCGTACAGTAATAAAATTAGCAATCAATCAATCAATCAATCAACTCAATAGGCCATGCTCACTTAGAACAGCGCAGCACCCAGCTCTCTGACTATCCCCCGTGTTGCAGGCAGAGTGTGTGTGTGTGTGTGTGTGTGTGTGTGTGTGTGTGTGTGTGGGGGGGGGGTGTGTGGCGGTGGGTGGAGACTAGAGCGAGCGCTGACAGTCGAAAGGAAAAAAAAATTGAAAAAAAAATTGAAAATTAATCAATCAATCATTTTTTCCCGATTTTTCTTTAGTTACAGAATGATTCAAGACCCATCAATTACATCATCCAACATTGTTTAAACGACTAAGACATTCGCTGTGACAGAATCGCTTGATATTTAGTCGTTTAGTCGCTATCAACATATCCATTTGTAAAGATTATTGTCCACCTTCTTGTGATCCGGCGGAGTGATGTGATGTGGTTCGGTTGTGGGCGGGTCCTGGGCCAGCAGCGTGGAATTGTTGCCAATAAAGACGTGTAAAATGACTGTTTCAGCCAATCAGAATCGAGAAATTTGCATGCCGTTGTATAATTGTACATCAAGCTGGCTCGAGAACCATTGCACACGTTGGGGGATATCTTCGATAACTCTGGTCTCCGTTCATTCCAAGATCTATCCAACGAATATGATCTCCCCGGAACCTCCTTTTATTTACAAATAAGAGCAGCCCTGAGGGCTCATGGTGTTTCCATGGGATGTTCCACTGGAGCGTCACCGCTTTCACAAATTATTTTATGACAAAGAGACATCGAGAGGCTTAGTTTCTGACTTTTATTGCCATTTACTTACGTCCTCGTATAAGGACCTCCCCCTGGATACGATTTGGAGAAAGGATGTCCCGGAGTTGGATGTAGATTTTGATTGGGATGCAGTATGGGAAAATGTCCGGCTGTCCTCACACAACCCAGATCACCAACAGATTCATCTAAATTTTGTTCATAGGACTTATTTGACCCCTAGACGATTGAATCTAATGGGTCTCAGACCTGACTCTCGATGTACCTTATGTCCAAACGGTGCCATCGGAACATTTATGCATATGTACTGGGAATGTCCTCCTGTTGAGCTCTTTTGGGAAGAGATTACCATCCAGCTATCCGATATTTTCTCTCTGACCATACCTGTTCTGCCTTCTGTATTATTATTGAATGAGGTTTCTCACTTACCGACCTCTACACATGTGAAGACTCATTTTAGCCGGCCTCACAGCCGCCAAAAAATGTATTGCTTCACGATGGATACACCCAGACAAGCTATGCCCAAAGGTATGGATTCTCACTTATCTCGATGTGATATATCTGGAGATATCCACTGCACGGGTTTTAGGGGTTAACGAGTCGAATATTGCAATCTGGTTGGCAGCAGTTGAAAAACGTAAAGAGCGCATATAACTTTCGATTGCTGGATAATATATTATATATTATGTATTTAACTCATGTTGAGGTCCTGGGGTGAGGGGGGGGAGAGCGAGCGAGTGCCCATGTCCACTTGTTTTTTCTTTTTTTTTGTAATTTTAAATATGTATATTTTTTTTAGCCCCTTTAGCTGTGGGTCTGGTGGTCGTGGGCTCGGACTGGGGGGGGGGCGTGGTTCAGGGGCTCTGCGGGTCGAGGCATTAAAGAGGTGTGATGCTTTGGCTCTTGGGGGCGCCGGACTGTGGGTCCTCCGGGGTTGGGGTTCGCAGCTGCCGGGTCTGGAGATGGAGGGGGCTCAGGAAGCCTGTTATATAGTAAATGTTTTATTTTCCCTATTCCTTTACTGGTATATTTTGTGGCAACTTATTTTATTTCATACTTGGTTTTTATTATTATTCTTGTTATTTTAATTTGTTGTCATTGTTGTTGTCATGTGAAGTCCTGTCTATTATTGCTGTTTATTATTGTTATTACTTGAAAAGCTACAGGTCGCCTCTATATATCTCAATCACCTACTCGAGATATAAAACCCGCGGCCGCTCGATATCCCCCGGCGAGGTGCTAAACTCGCCAAGTTCTTCGAGTCAATTACTATTTCTGTCTAGATTACTTCAAGTCACTGGTCTAGTTATATCCAGTTGATATGAAATGTAATCATGAAGAGTTGTTAATCTCTTCTTGTTTGTAATAAACCGAATGTATTGTCTAGGAGAACTCTTATAGACTATAAAAACAATTATTTTGTTATTATCATCATCATTATTATTTTACGACAGGGCTTGTAATACTGCTCAATTGAAAGCTTGGTTGTATTACTACTTTGTTGACAAGTATTGCCACTGTGCTAACTCGTAATCATTGTTTGCACGTCCCAGCACCTCCTGTCTCCCCCTCCTCCTCCGTCAGCGGAACCGACCGTCTAACCCTGCAGTGATTCAGACGGTCGAGGTCCCACATAACTCTACAGAGTCCGTTCTGGACACAGAGATACCGGAACGTGCAAACAACACATGTTTCCATGTATAGTATTTCTACAGTACATAGCATATACATATATATATATATATATATATCTTTTAGCTGAAAAGCATTAACCAGTCAATTGATTCAATCTGTAGTACTTGCTGCCAGTACAAATAGTCACCTTCAGAGGAAATCAGGGCGCGGCTGGTGTTTGCTGGCATTGCTGGCAGGAATCAGTCCAAGAACTCAATGGATTATAAAAAGTCATTTTTATTTCAATGAAGTTACAGAAAAAGACTGTATTGGAAATATCCCTTACAGTTTAAAAGATTATATAAAACAAAACATGTCATCTCTTAATATCGGCTTGTGCCTGCCAAAGCCAAAACCTGCATCTTGTCTTCCAGAGTAACACAATGGTAAAATCTTCAAAATCTGACTGTGATCTGGCCAGTTGGCCTTTATAAAGGGCCCCAGATCTCTTTGCTCATTGGTCCAAATACAGCGATGTCACTGTGATGTCATTTCACCAGCCAGTCAATGCACGGTCTGTAGGGACCAGCTCTCCTCCCATCCTACTCCACTGGGCCGTAACTTGAAAAGTAATTGTAACATTTTTGCTGGAACAGAGCATGTCTGTTCTGCTGGCTCACTGTAAGGGTTAACTTCCTGACTCCCCTTCTTCCTCCCTTTGTCTCTGCTGTGGAAAGTCCCTTCTTGAGCAGAGAGGCCCTCGTACATTCCTCTGGGCTGTAGTCATTATTGAGAGGGAATAAGACGAGGGAGTTATTTGAATAACTGGCCTGTGTTCCTACAATACACAATATACCTGTACTACATACTACATACCTGTAATACATCAATATACTATTGTATATTGCATTGTATATATTGTATATATATATATAAATATACAATACACCTGTACCAATCATTGGTTTTATTCTATGCAGACAGGACAGGTTTATACTGTGCCGACTTGCTCTCAGCTCGGGCCTGCTCTTAACTCCGGGCCACAGATATACAGGTCACATACATAGCTCCAATCAGAGGAGGAGGAGTGTTTACACATAACGTGTTTCTATTCCATTGTCCAGGAAGAATCTACAGACATTCCCCATAATCATATATAAGATCAGGATGTCATACTACCCAGTGTCACTTAGTTGGCTGTGACACTTTACACCCCCTCTGTCATCCTGGTCGGTCATTTTCCATTGTCTTAATAGCGTCTGTACTGGGGGACGAGATGGCGATTGTGGGGTCACGTGGCTGTGACTCTCCACACCCCCTCTGCCATCTTGGTTCCCTGTTACCCTGGTAGCCGGCGGGAAGACTTGCATCTGTTGTTCCCTGGCTGGACGGCTCGACAGGATAGGGGTCACGTTGTTGCTTGGTATCCGGCGGGAAGACTTGCATCTGTTGTTCCCGGCCAACGCACCTGAAGACAACACCTGGTGGTCATCGTGTGGTCACCTTGGTCATCTTGGTCTTCTTGGGGTCACCCCCTCTGACCTCTTGGATCTCTCCCATAGTTTGAGGTAGGTTGAATTGTCACTTCTCGGGCGACCCCACGGGTCCCCGAGAATTGTAGCAGCAGTCCTTTATTGAAGGGTGGTTGGCCTGGTCGTGTGACCCTGTCCATAGGCCTCGCAGGACATCACAGATACAGTTCACAGAGGACTCATTTTTTTCTCTCTTTCAGGTCCATTCAGGGCTCTCGTCGCCCTGTAATCTGGGTCCAGGCCGATGTCTCTCCGTCCGGTCTAGGAGGTCTGGGAGGTCTGGGAGGTCTAGGAGGTCTGGGAGGTCTGGGAGGTCTAGATGAGGACCTTGAGGATGCTCTGGAGCTTGACCTATCCCGGTCTTCCTCCATTTCCGAGTTCTGACCTGAGTCAGTATATTCCTTCTTGCCATTCGCTGCGTCGTCCGCTGACTCCGGGGGACCTCTCCCCCCCCCCCCCCCCCCCGTCTAAGAATGCTCCTGGCCCGAAATAGGGCAGGTTCTGATCCTTCCGGTCCGAACTGTACTGTCGGTCTCCTTGGTGTATCCTAAGGAGGGAGGTCGGTTCATTCCAGGATCGCAACATATTCACTTTGATCATCTGATCCTTCATATTGCGTACGGCTCTCTCTGCCACCCCGTTCGTATCGGGCTGGTAGGGTACAGAGTATTGGGCCATTACACCCGCTTCCTCCAGTAGTTTCAGTCCTGCTCTCAGACACTGCTATTCGTCTCGATGGCACTGGTTCAGGTTTTGTCCCCCTTACCAGCGCACATTGTTCACAGACCTTTCGGACTGTTGTTTCCGTCCACTTCCTTCTTGCACAGGGGGTCTACCCTGTGTTGTGCTTGTCTCGGTCCAGACTGGGTAGTTAGTTACTGTTTATGTCTGGTATTAGCTCCGGCTAGTTAGCCAGCTTGTAGATTCAGGCTTTGTAGCCTCTTATAGACTCAGCTCCTGCTGATAACACCAGCCTGTATTATTACGCCGGTTCCACTTCCGTCACAGTAGCAGGACTTATGCAGGACTTATTCTGATTTTAAGTAAACATTAGGTTATTTCTAGTTCAGGTGACCTGGTACCTATTTTTCTACTTAGGTTTCGACTGTAAGTAAACATTACGTAACTTTTTAGTCATGAGTGATCTTTCACTGCAATCACAAAAATATACTTTAAGTGTGATTCTTTCTTTGAGTAGAACCTTCTACGTTTTTGACTGTAAGAAAACATTACGTAACTTTTTAGTCATGAGTGATCTTTCACTGCAATCACAAAAATATACTTTAAGTGTGATTCTTTCTTTGAGTAGAACCTTCTACGTTTTTGACTGTAAGAAAACATTACGTAACTTTTTAGTCATGAGTGATCTTTCACTGCAATCACAAAAATATACTTTAAGTGTGATTCTTTCTTTGAGTAGAACCTTCTACGTTTTTGACTGTAAGAAAACATTACGTAACTTTTTAGTCATGAGTGATCTTTCACTGCAATCACAAAAATATACTTTAAGTGTGATTCTTTCTTTGAGTAGAACCTTCTACGTTTTTGACTGTAAGAAAACATTACGTAACTTTTTAGTCATGAGTGATCTTTCACTGCAATCACAAAAATATACTTTAAGTGTGATTCTTTCTTTGAGTAGAACCTTCTACGTTTTTGACTGTAAGAAAACATTACGTAACTTTTTAGTCATGAGTGATCTTTCACTGCAATCACAAAAATATACTTTAAGTGTGATTCTTTCTTTGAGTAGAACCTTCTACGTTTTTGACTGTAAGAAAACATTACGTAACTTTTTAGTCATGAGTGATCTTTCACTGCAATCACAAAAATATACTTTAAGTGTGATTCTTTCTTTGAGTAGAACCTTCTACGTTTTTGACTGTAAGAAAACATTACGTAACTTTTTAGTCATGAGTGATCTTTCACTGCAATCACAAAAATATACTTTAAGTGTGATTCTTTCTTTGAGTAGAACCTTCTACGTTTGGTTTTTTCAAATCTGTAATTAATTCTACTCCAGAGGCACCTGACAGCAGTCATTTCGGTTCATATTCTTTCGGCTTTTGATACCTATTTAAATAGTATAAAGCCCAACTCACTTGAACTCATGTTCTTAGCCCCCGAACCTCCAATCCGTTTTGACAGACCTATAAACCAGTGACTTGGCCGCCTAAGCACCACAGCGTCCTGTGTGCTGAGGCTTCCAAGTCCCCACAAATCTGATAGGCCCGTCGGATACAGAGACCCTGATGCTCGCTCTGTCCCCCCGCGTCAAGGTGCTAAGCTTGATGAGAGTTTGCAGAGTCTCAATTTTTTACCAATAGGCGCTGGTGAGTGTACATCTCATGCAGCTGATATGGCTGGTAGGGTGCTAACCCACCAAATGGTTGCTGTCAGGAAATCCCTCCTGAATGAAATAGATTACAAATTCACTTTACTTTACTCTGGGTTTAGAGCAAGGACGGACATCTTTACATATTATACTTAGAATATATACAAAATGCATGTAGTATTCTATGTCATGTTTCTTCCTAAATGACAATAACACTTTATATTATTCCTCTTGACAGATGAGCTGTATGTCAAGTGCAGTTTGCACTTGCTTGAGTCACTTGTGTCAGGGCCCCAGAGGGTAAGGATACTATTGATTCTCCTTCCGGGCTTTGAATTCCTCCCTTTTTGTCCTCACCTCTGCTTGCTGTTCTGGGGTTAGTGCGGCCCACTCGTCTGCAGGTAGGTATTGGTACTTCTTTTTCCCTGTTCTGTCCTTGGTTGTTTTCGGGGGGAACTCCTGGGGGGCCCCCCTTTTGTCAGATAGCATTTTAACTTGGTCATACAGCATACATTCGATACGTAACTGGTCTTGTGACCATGCTGCGCATCGGGCTGCCAGTGGGTTACCCCCTGGGACTCCTCTGAATAGCTTTTCAAGCAGTAAGCATGATCCTTGCATAGGTGTTCCATTCATGACTGATCCTGCTGCATCATTGAGAGACATGCTCCCGTCTCGCACCTGTGGGATTAGTTTCTCCACCATCTTATCCCCTGGATCTTGACCGGGGGTCCTTACTTCTCTTTCCATCAGTTGGTCCATTGAGGCCCTTTCGGGGATCTCTAGTCCTTTGAGATGTCTCAACATGCGAGCTAGCGTCTCGTGTGCTTGCATCTCCTGAGCGAGCATCTGCTGCGCCAGCTTCTCATGAGCTAGCATCTGCCGCGCCAGCCTCTCATGAGCTAGCATCTGCTGCGCCAGTTTCTTCTGAGCTACCCGTGCCAACTTCTCCTGAGCTAGCATCTGCCGCGCCAGCCTCTCCTGAGTTAGCGTCTGCTGCGCCAGCATCTGTTGTGCTAGCTTCTCTTGTGCTAGCTTCTCCTGAGCTAGCGTTGGTTGTGCCAGCTCCTCCTGAGCTAGCTTCTCTTGTGCTAGCTCCTCCTGAGCTAGCGTTGGTTGTGCCAGCTGCTCCTGAGCTAGCTTCTCTTGTGCTAGCTCCTCCTGAGCTAGCATTGGTTGTGCCAGCTCCTCCTGAGCTAGCTTCTCTTGTGCTAGCTCCTCCTGAGCTAGCATTGGTTGTGCCAGCTCCTCCTGAGCTAGCATTGGTTGTGCCAGCTCCTCCTGAGCTAGCTTCTCTTGTGCCAGCTTCTCCTGAGCTAGCATTGGTTGTGCCAGCTCCTCCTGAGCTAGCTTCTCTTGTGCCAGCTTCTCCTGAGCTAGCATTGGTTGTGCCAGCTCCTCCTGAGCTAGCTTCTCTTGTGCTAGCTCCTCCTGAGCTAGCGTTGGTTGTGCCAGCTCCTCCTGAGCTAGCTTCTCTTGTGCTAGCTTCTCCTGAGCTAGCGTTGGTTGTGCCAGCTCCTCCTGAGCTAGCTTCTCTTGTGCTAGCTCCTCCTGAGCTAGCGTTGGTTGTGCCAGCTCCTCCTGAGCTAGCTTCTCTTGTGCTAGCTCCTCCTGAGCTAGCATTGGTTGTGCCAGCTCCTCCTGAGCTAGCTTCTCTTGTGCTAGCTCCTCCTGAGCTAGCATTGGTTGTGCCAGCTCCTCCTGAGCTAGCTTCTCTTGTGCCAGCTTCTCCTGAGCTGGCATTGGTTGTGCCAGCTCCTCCTGAGCTAGCTTCTCTTGTGCCAGCTTCTCCTGAGCTAGCATTGGTTGTGCCAGCTCCTCCTGAGCTAGCTTCTCTTGTGCTAGCTCCTCCTGAGCTAGCGTTGGTTGTGCCAGCTCCTCCTGAGCTAGCTTCTCTTGTGCTAGCTTCTCCTGAGCTAGCGTTGGTTGTGCCAGCTCCTCCTGAGCTAGCTTCTCTTGTGCTAGCTTCTCCTGAGCTAGCATTGGTTGTGCCAGCTCCTCCTGAGCTAGCTTCTCTTGTGCTAGCTTCTCCTGAGCTAGCATTGGTTGTGCCAGCTCCTCCTGAGCTAGCATCTCCTGGGTGTTAGCAATGGCTCGTTGGCCGATGGTGGCTAGTTAGCCTGCAATCCTGTGAACGGCCGTTTTGGCTGCGTGTCACGTAGCTTTGTGCTAGGTAGCCTTCCAGGGAACATTCAGTGAACGGCCATTTTGGCTGCGTGTCACGTAGCTTTGGGCTAGGTAGCCATCCAGTTCGCCTTTCTGTGAACGGCCGTTTTGGCTGCGCTTCACATACAGTAGCTTTGGGCTAGGTAGCCATCCAGTTCGCCTTTCTGTGAACGGCCGTTTTGGCTGCGCTTCACATACAGTAGCTTTGGGCTAGGTAGCCATCCAGTTCGCCTTTCTGTGAACGGCCGTTTTGGCTGCGCTTCACATACAGTAGCTTTGGGCTAGGTAGCCATCCAGTTCGCCTTTCTGTGAACGGCCGTTTTGGCTGCGCTTCACATATAGTAGCTTTGGGCTAGGTAGCCATCCAGTTCGCCTTTCTGTGAACGGCCGTTTTGGCTGCGCTTCACATACAGTAGCTTTGGGCTAGGTAGCCATCCAGTTCGCCTTTCTGTGAACGGCCGTTTTGGCTGCGCCTCACATACAGTAGCTTTGGGCTAGGTAGCCATCCAGTTCGCCTTTCTGTGAACGGCCGTTTTGGCTGCGCCTCACATACAGTAGCTTTGGGCTAGGTAGCCATCCAGTTCGCCTTTCTGTGAACGGCCGTTTTGGCTGCGCTTCACATACAGTAGCTTTGGGCTAGGTAGCCATCCAGTTCGCCTTTCTGTGAACGGCCGTTTTGGCTGCGCTTCACATACAGTAGCTTTGGGCTAGGTAGCCATCCAGTTCGCCTTTCTGTGAATGGCCGTTTTGGCTGCGCTTCACATACAGTAGCTTTGGGCTAGGTAGCCATCCAGTTCGCCTTTCTGTGAACGGCCGTTTTGGCTGCGCTTCACATACAGTAGCTTTGGGCTAGGTAGCCATCCAGTTCGCCTTTCTGTGAACGGCCGTTTTGGCTGCGCTTCACATACAGTAGCTTTGGGCTAGGTAGCCATCCAGTTCGCCTTTCTGTGAACGGCCGTTTTGGCTGCGCTTCACATACAGTAGCTTTGGGCTAGGTAGCTATCCAGTTCGCCTTTCTGTGAACGGCCGTTTTTGGCTGCGCTTCACATACAGTAGCTTTGGGCTAGGTAGCCATCCAGTTCGCCTTTCTGTGAACGGCCGTTTTGGCTGCGCTTCACATACAGTAGCTTTGGGCTAGGTAGCCATCCAGTTCGCCTTTCTGTGAACGGCCGTTTTGGCTGCGCTTCACATACAGTAGCTTTGGGCTAGGTAGCCATCCAGTTCGCCTTTCTGTGAACGGCCGTTTTGGCTGCGCTTCACATACAGTAGCTTTGGGCTAGGTAGCCATCCAGTTCGCCTTTCTGTGAACGGCCGTTTTGGCTGCGCCTCACATACAGTAGCTTTGGGCTAGGTAGCCATCCAGTTCGCCTTTCTGTGAACGGCCGTTTTGGCTGCGCTTCACATACAGTAGCTTTGGGCTAGGTAGCCATCCAGTTCGCCTTTCTGTGAACGGCCGTTTTGGCTGCGCTTCACATACAGTAGCTTTGGGCTAGGTAGCCATCCAGTTCGCCTTTCTGTGAACGGCCGTTTTGGCTGCGCTTCACATACAGTAGCTTTGGGCTAGGTAGCCATCCAGTTCGCCTTTCTGTGAACGGCCGTTTTGGCTGCGCTTCACATACAGTAGCTTTGGGCTAGGTAGCCATCCAGTTCGCCTTTCTGTGAACGGCCGTTTTGGCTGCGCTTCACATACAGTAGCTTTGGGCTAGGTAGCCATCCAGTTCGCCTTTCTGTGAACGGCCGTTTTGGCTGCGCTTCACATACAGTAGCTTTGGGCTAGGTAGCCATCCAGTTCGCCTCAGTAGCTTTGGGCTAGGTAGCCATCCAGTTCGCCTTTCTGTGAACGGCCGTTTTGGCTGCGCTTCACATACAGTAGCTTTGGGCTAGGTAGCCATCCAGTTCGCCTTTCTGTGAACGGCCGTTTTGGCTGCGCTTCACATACAGTAGCTTTGGGCTAGGTAGCCATCCAGTTCGCTTTTCTGTGAACGGCCGTTTTGGCTGCGCTTCACATACAGTAGCTTTGGGCTAGGTAGCCATCCAGTTCGCCTTTCTGTGAACGGCCGTTTTGGCTGCGCTTCACATACAGTAGCTTTGGGCTAGGTAGCCATCCAGTTCGCCTTTCTGTGAACGGCCGTTTTGGCTGCGCCTCACATACAGTAGCTTTGGGCTAGGTAGCCATCCAGTTCGCCTTTCTGTGAACGGCCGTTTTGGCTGCGCTTCACATACAGTAGCTTTGGGCTAGGTAGCCATCCAGTTCGCCTTTCTGTGAACGGCCGTTTTGGCTGCGCTTCACATACAGTAGCTTTGGGATAGGTAGCCATCCAGTTCGCCTTTCTGTGAACGGCCGTTTTGGCTGCGCTTCACATACAGTAGCTTTGGGCTAGGTAGCCATCCAGTTCGCCTTTCTGTGAACGGCCGTTTTGGCTGCGCTTCACATACAGTAGCTTTGGGCTAGGTAGCCATCCAGTTCGCCTTTCTGTGAACGGCCGTTTTGGCTGCGCTTCACATACAGTAGCTTTGGGCTAGGTAGCCATCCAGTTTGCCTTTCTGTGAACGGCCGTTTTGGCTGCGCTTCACATAGCTTTGGGCTAGGTAGCCATCCAGTTAGCATTCCTGTGAACGGCCGTTTTGGCTGCGCTGATGTCTCTCTAAACTGCCAGACATTTTAGAGAGAGGGTTTTCTTTACCTTTTTTTTCCCTTTAATCCAATTTTGCGGGCTCAACCGCTCCACCAGCAATGCCCCCACTATGCAGATGCCCTTAATTTGCCACTGCTCTCCATCGAGGGCCATACAGATCAATATCCTTTGACTGGTGTATTCTAAAGCTCGGTTCTCCGTTTTTTTTTTCAATATTTCTAGTTTATTTTATTTTGGCTGTTATCTTACCGATCTCAGCCCTAACCCAAGGGACGCCATGAAAAGCTACAGGTCGCCTCTATATATCTCAATCACCTACTCGAGATATAAAACCCGCGGCCGCTCGATATCCCCCGGCGAGGTGCTAAACTCGCCAAGTTCTTCGAGTCAATTACTATTTCTGTCTAGATTACTTCAAGTCACTGGTCTAGTTATATCCAGTTGATATGAAATGTAATCATGAAGAGTTGTTAATCTCTTCTTGTTTGTAATAAACCGAATGTATTGTCTAGGAGAACTCTTATAGACTATAAAAACAATTATTTTGTTATTATCATCATCATTATTATTTTACGACAGGGCTTGTAATACTGCTCAATTGAAAGCTTGGTTGTATTACTACTTTGTTGACAAGTATTGCCACTGTGCTAACTCGTAATCATTGTTTGCACGTCCCAGCACCTCCTGTCTCCCCCTCCTCCTCCGTCAGCGGAACCGACCGTCTAACCCTGCAGTGATTCAGACGGTCGAGGTCCCACATAACTCTACAGAGTCCGTTCTGGACACAGAGATACCGGAACGTGCAAACAACACATGTTTCCATGTATAGTATTTCTACAGTACATAGCATATACATATATATATATATATATATATATATCTTTTAGCTGAAAAGCATTAACCAGTCAATTGATTCAATCTGTAGTACTTGCTGCCAGTACAAATAGTCACCTTCAGAGGAAATCAGGGCGCGGCTGGTGTTTGCTGGCATTGCTGGCAGGAATCAGTCCAAGAACTCAATGGATTATAAAAAGTCATTTTTATTTCAATGAAGTTACAGAAAAAGACTGTATTGGAAATATCCCTTACAGTTTAAAAGATTATATAAAACAAAACATGTCATCTCTTAATATCGGCTTGTGCCTGCCAAAGCCAAAACCTGCATCTTGTCTTCCAGAGTAACACAATGGTAAAATCTTCAAAATCTGACTGTGATCTGGCCAGTTGGCCTTTATAAAGGGCCCCAGATCTCTTTGCTCATTGGTCCAAATACAGCGATGTCACTGTGATGTCATTTCACCAGCCAGTCAATGCACGGTCCGTAGGGACCAGCTCTCCTCCCATCCTACTCCACTGGGCCGTAACTTGAAAAGTAATTGTAACATTTTTGCTGGAACAGAGCATGTCTGTTCTGCTGGCTCACTGTAAGGGTTAACTTCCTGACTCCCCTTCTTCCTCCCTTTGTCTCTGCTGTGGAAAGTCCCTTCTTGAGCAGAGAGGCCCTCGTACATTCCTCTGGGCTGTAGTCATTATTGAGAGGGAATAAGACAAGGGAGTTATTTGAATAACTGGCCTGTGTTCCTACAATACACAATATACCTGTACTACATACCTGTAATACATCAATATACTATTGTATATTGCATTGTATATATTGTATATATATATATAAATATACAATACACCTGTACCAATCATTGGTTTTATTCTATGCAGACAGGACAGGTTTATACTGTGCCGACTTGCTCTCAGCTCGGGCCTGCTCTTAACTCCGGGCCACAGATATACAGGTCACATACATAGCTCCAATTAGAGGAGGAGGAGTGTTTACACATAACGTGTTTCTATTCCATTGTCCAGGAAGAATCTACAGACATTCCCCATAATCATATATAAGATCAGGATGTCATACTACCCAGTGTCACTTAGTTGGCTGTGACACTTTACACCCCCTCTGTCATCCTGGTCGGTCATTTTCCATTGTCTTAATAGCGTCTGTACTGGGGGACGAGATGGCGATTGTGGGGTCACGTGGCTGTGACTCTCCACATTACTGTATTGTGTGTTGTCTTGTTATGAAAAAAAAGAAAAAGCAATAAAAAGATTTGATAAAAAAAAAGATATTGATTGAAGAAGTGTGTTTCTAGTCGATGGTGAAAGATTGGTCGTGTTTCGGCTGTCCTAACTGGTGGGAAGTTCATTCCACCATTCCACAGGAATAGGCGGCTTCTCTTTGATGACCCCCCAGGAGCTCGGATAGGAGTGGGTCTGAGACGGCCAGAAGATGCAGAGCGGAGGGGTCTTGAGGGTGTGTAGTTAGAAGATGCAGAGTGGAGGGGTCTTGAGGGCGTGTAGTTAGAAGATGCAGAGCGGAGGGGTCTTGAGGGCGTGTAGTTAGAAGATGCAGAGCGTAGGGGTCTTGAGGGTGTGTAGTTAGAAGATGCAGAGTGTAGGGGTCTTGAGGGTGTGTAGTTAGAAGATGCAGAGCGTAGGGGTCTTGAGGGCGTGTAGTTAGAAGATTCAGAGCGTAGGGGCCTTGAGGGTGTGTAGTTAGAAGATGCAGAGGGGAGGGGTCTTGAGGGTGTGTAGTTAGAAGATGCAGAGCGTAGGGGTCTTGAGGGTGTGTAGTTAGAAGATGCAGAGCGTAGGGGTCTTGATGGTGTGTAGTTAGAAGATGCAGAGCGGAGGGGTCTTGAGGAGGGTGTGTAGTTAGAAGATGCAGAGCGGAGGGGTCTTGAGGGTGTGTAGTTAGAAGATGCAGAGCGTAGGGGTCTTGAGGGCGTGTAGTTAGAAGATGCAGAGCGTAGGGGTCTTGAGGGTGTGTAGTTAGAAGATGCAGAGCGGAGGGGTCTTGAGGGTGTGTAGTTAGAAGATGCAGAGCGTAGGGGTCTTGAGGGTGTGTAGTTAGAAGATGCAGAGCGTAGGGGTCTTGATGGTGTGTAGTTAGAAGATGCAGAGCGGAGGGGTCTTGAGGAGGGTGTGTAGTTAGAAGATGCAGAGCGGAGGGGTCTTGAGGGTGTGTAGTTAGAAGATGCAGAGCGTAGGGGTCTTGAGGGCGTGTAGTTAGAAGATGCAGAGCGTAGGGGTCTTGAGGGTGTGTAGTTAGAAGATGCAGAGCGGAGGGGTCTTGAGGGTGTGTAGTTAGAAGATGCAGAGCGTAGGGGTCTTGAGGGTGTGTAGTTAGAAGATGCAGAGCGTAGGGGTCTTGATGGTGTGTAGTTAGAAGATGCAGAGCGGAGAGGTCTTGAGGAGGGTGTGTAGTTAGAAGATGCAGAGCGGAGGGGTCTTGAGGGTGTGTAGTTAGAAGATGCAGAGTAGAGGGGTCTTTAGGGTGTGTAGTTAAGAGACCATTGACCGGAGGTAGGCAGGAGCCGTTCCCTTCGCTGCCGGATATGCCAGGTTGTGAACAGGAGGTACTCTCTCTCAGGAGGTACTCTCTCTCAGGAGGTACTCTCTCTCAGGAGGTACTCTCTCTCAGTCTCTCTCAGGAGGTACTCTCTCTCAGGAGGTACTCTCTCTCAGGAGGTACTCTCTCTCAGTCTCTCTCAGGAGGTACTCTCTCTCAGGAGGTACTCTCTCTCAGGAGGTACTCTCTCTCAGGAGGTACTCTCTCTCAGGAGGTACTCTCTCTCAGTCTCTCTCAGGAGGTACTCTCTCTCAGGAGGTACTCTCTCTCAGGGGGTACTCTCTCTCAGTCTCTCTCAGGAGGTACTCTCTCTCAGGAGGTACTCTCTCTCAGTCTCTCTCAGGAGGTACTCTCTCTCAGGAGGTACTCTCTCTCAGGAGGTACTCTCTCTCAGTCTCTCTCAGGAGGTACTCTCTCTCAGGAGGTACTCTCTCTCAGTCTCTCTCAGGAGGTACTCTCTCTCAGGAGGTACTCTCTCTCAGGAGGTACTCTCTCTCAGGAGGTACTCTCTCTCAGGAGGTACTCTCTCTCAAAGCCAGAAACCAGAGATGTAAACATCAAGCTTCTGATGTCATGAGATATAAAGTCTGGAGCTGCTCCGTTGACAATGAACGGGAGAGCGATTCTGTGGACCACAGAGCGTTGGTTTTATTTTTTAAATTATATCCAAATGAGCTTTATTCTATAGACCACCGCAATACTTCCGGTATTCTGAAATCATGGAAGAGAGAAGTGGGGGGGGGGGGGAATGAATGAATGTGGATGAGAGCCTCGACATTAAGTGGTTGTAGCTACAGCTGTGGGGGCGCTGGAGACCTGATCCAGTAGACTTTTATACGCCCGAGTCTCCTGAACACGGAGAGACCAATCCCAAGTCACTTTCCCGCACCTACTCCCGAACTCTGCATGCGCAGATTGCCCACAGAGTCTCTCTGGATTGTCCAGAGATCTAGATTTATCAATCAAAGAGTTCGAGAGTGGTTACCTAGAGACCAATGAATGTAGACGTCTGTACTGAGTTGATTGACACCTCCCATAAGTCTCTAGATAAGAACAAACGGTTCATGATATATAAAAGGGGTGTGGCGTATGCACAGCGGCATGGTTAACCTAGACCAATGAATGTAGAAGTCTGTACTGCAGTTGATTGACACCTCCCATAAGCATGTGTGTGTCTTTCTCTGAAAGTGTAAGAGGCTCATTCATGTGCCTGTCCCTTGAAAGTTGTTGTTTTTCATGTGCATGGGACCCACTGCCAGCCTTAATTGATTAAAATCCTAACTGACACACATCCACCCTCAATACATTTCAATGAAGCATCACTCACGGAGTACAATAAAAAGCAAAACCACGAGAGATAAATGTGTAATTCGGTCAACAATTGTGGCCTCTGTGGTGATCTGAAAAAACGTGTAAAAACTGTGAAATCACACATTTCAGCTAGAGCGAAACGTCCATTAGTGTGTATGTGGAGAGTGACTTGTCAAATAAATGGCCCAACGTTGAGATTGAAATGTCCAATTCCAATATCTTTTAGGCGAGGGGACAGTCATGGCATCGGTTTGATGTCTTAGTTTTATATATCTATGTGCAAAATTGAGGCCAATGTCACGAGTTACAAAACACGCTTGCAAAAACGTATGACTGCAGCTGCCGCTCTCTTGTTTTGAACATTCTTCCGTTCATTCCTAAGAAGCTAAATTGCCCGTTTAAAGTAGATTTCGTTTCCCCAAACCGTGTGGTGAAACTTTCCAAAAGGTAATAGCAACTCGAGTTGGGTGTGTGTGTGTGTGTGTGTGTGTGTGTGTGGTGCAAAAGCTCTGGGAGGAGTAGCAAAACAAAAATAAATGTTGGAATAAAAATATAGAGTTTCATGGTATCCTGTTCCTACTTTATCCAATCAGGAGAGAGAATGAAAATACTAAGTTTAAGCAAATGTGTCCTTGAAACAAGTACAATTATCTACCAGTGCAGTAAACAAATTTGGCTTGGCAAGATTTCTTTATATAAGTAAAACTATGGTCTGCCTGTCTGTGTTCTGCCTGGACCAGTGTTCTGTGTCTATGTTCCAGTGTCTATGTTCTGCCTACATGATCTCCGAGCCTCGACACTTAGCCGTTATCCTATTATCACACTAGGGCTCGTCTCCCTATGCTTTCTCTCTTGTTGAGTGATTGATTGATTGAAAACTGTATGAACAGATTGGGTACAATACAACACAATTGTTAAGGGGATGCAGACCAGAGAAAGACTTTCATCTTGTTTACATCAGGGTCCCCCATTTTCTATTCATCAGACATTTATGACATACACAACATACAGATATACAGTACTGTTACATCTAGACATTTATGACATACAAGATATACAATATAGAATACTGTTTGTACAGCAAATATTGTTGCTGTTCTCAGCTCTATTCTATTTAAATCTCTATAAAAATGTTCTTATGTACCCCAGTTGCTATTGCATGTACATATTTGTGTTTTATTACACGTATATGTTCATACATACCAACAATTTTGCCTGTTTTATTCTCCACCCATTGATCATCCTTAGCAACACTATACCATCACCGACATCCAAGAAGGGGGATCCCCCCTTGAACGGCCCTTCTAAGGTTTCTCTCCTCCAAATTGCCTGTGGTGCTTTTGTCCTTTGGGACCATGTTGGAAACAAGTCGACAGACTTTCACATGTTATCCTTGTACCCCTTGTTTTTATACTTTTGTATAAATTCTAAGTACTAAATAAAAATAAAATTAAATAAAATCAGTCCTATTGCTAGGTTTTCCCTCACCCTCACCGTATGTCTGGGAGTGTTGTTTTGGATTTCATGATGGGTTTTTTTTGTTCTTGATTTATTGTGATGTTTCTTCTTGACTTGTTTAAAGACTTGTCCAGCCCATGGGGACATATTAACCTGTGACCGGTGAAGGTGAAACAGCGCCTCTACCACCCCGAGACAACTCAGGAGATTCAAAGTATCAGGAAGATACTCCAGTCCTTCTACTCTGGGGCTGTAGAGAGCATCCTGACTGGGAACATCACTGCCTGGTTTGGCAACTGCACCGCCCAGGACAGGAAGGCTCTACAGAGAGCGGTGCGCTCAGCAGAGCCTACTAGGGGTATTGCACTACCAACCCCTGCAGGACCTGTACACCAGGAGGTGCAGATCCAGAGCCTGCAGGATAATGAAGGACCCCCATCATCACCCCAACAATAGCCTGTTCAAGCTGCTGCGGTCAGGCAAGCGCCTCCGCATTCATGTGGCAAGAACAGAGACTCGGACTCACACATGAACACACACATCCTAACCTGCACTCTCACACACACAAACACACTACAAAAAAGGTCACTTTAAAAACACATAACTGTATATTGTATATTATTGCACAGTGTGTTACAATGCTTCTTAGCTTAGCACTGTATTGTATTTAATATTTATTACTTTATCATGTCTATTTTTATTTATTCTATCTTATTATTGTATATTTTTTTGCAGTCAGGTGGGCATGGCCACCTTCATTTCACTACATGTCTGGATGCGTATGTGACAAATAAATCTCTTGAAATCTTGATTGCGGTTGATTTGATTTCTTTGATCAGCCTCTCTCTCTCTCTCTCTCTCTCTCTCTCTCTCTCCTCTCTCTCTCTCTCTCTCTCTCACTCAATCTAAACCGTGTCTAGTCTGTATTGACCATCTTAGTCGGCAAACAACAGGTGTTTGTTACCAGATAATTGCAATCGTAATGAAATTAAAAGTCTATTGACCACATTCACACGGTGGCCATTTTGCTTTATGTCGTGCTCAGGTTGGGATTCCTTTCCACCCGCAGGTCAGTGGTCAGAATAGCACATGGCAATGTATCATGTTGGCAGGATATGCATCATGGTGCATAATGGCACTAGTCTGAGTTCACCATTGAACAACACAAGCTCTCTGGATTTATATGAATGTGATATAAATGCCTTTAAAGGTTATATATACATTTATATATAAAAGGTTTATTCATGCCGATTGTTAAAATGTTTCAGTATGTTGCTAAATCATGTTTTTACAGACATGTAGTTATATATATATCTTTATCTACAGATCACTAGATCTTTCCACAGTTAGTTATATATATCTACAGATCACTGAGTTTTAAAGACATTTAGTTTTATATATATATATTAGGGATGTCCGATATTATCGGCCGACCGATATTATCGGCCGATATCGGCAGTAAAATGTGATATCGGAAAATATCGGTATCGTTTTTAAAAAAAAAAACAATAACAATATTTGTTATATATCCAGTGAATTATTAGTTACCTGAAATTATTCAGTTTTTTGGGGGGGGGGGGGGGGGGGGGAACCCTGCATATATCGGTATCGGTTGATATCGGTATCGGAAATTAAGAGTTGGACAATATCGGAATATCGGTATCGGTAAAAAAGCCAATATCGAGCATCCCTATATATATATTAGGGATGTCCGATATTATCGGCCGATATCGGCATTAAAATGTGATATCGGAAATATCGGTATCGGTTTTAAAAAAAAAAATATATATATTTTTTTTGTGACATTTCTATAACCTTTATTTACCCAGGCAAGCAAGTAAGAACACATTCTGATTTTATTTATTGTCAAAAGTATGCATAATGTTGTGTTAATTCCACAACAAGAGATATGTAATGTTAATTACCTGAAATTATTCCATTTTTTGGGGGGGAAACCCTGCATATATCGGTATCGGTTGATATCGGTTGATATCGGTATCGGAAATAAAGAGTTGGACAATATCGGTATAAGTAAAAAAGCCAATATCGAGCATCCCTAATATATATATATATATATATATATATATATATATATATATATATATAAATATAAAACAAAATGTCTTTAAAAACCCAGTGGTCTGTGCCAGGAGGCTATGGGCGGATGATTTAGCAATATACTGAAACAATGATGACATTTTAACAATGAGCATGAATAATACACCTTTGATACAAGTTAATTTCTTCCATTTTCTGACCTTTCCTCTAGGATAATACTGCATCTACATCTACATCTAAACACACACACACTCACACACTCAAATGCTCGTACGCGTTTCTTTTCAAAGTTACCTCCACCGCTGACCTGAGGGACTGGCGCGTCATCGCAACCTTTCCGTACCTTCGTGAGCACGCAACACAGAGCGCTCGGAGCGCCGTCTGGAATAAAGCGGAGAAATCCAACCGAATCCCCGGGCGCTTCGACCACAGCGCAGGAGAATACCACCTCAGAATAGACTCCCTGACTTGTTGGTGTGCGTGTGGGGGGGGGGGCTGATAGCAGGAGAGTGAGTGAGTGAGAGAAAGGACTATATTGACCTATTCCTCCACCCTAGTAGTAGTATTAATAGTAGTAGTAGCAACAGTAGTAGTAGTATTAGTAGTAGTATTAATAGTAGTAGTAGCAACAGTAGTAGTAGTATTAGTAGTAGTATTAATAGTAGTAGTAGCAACAGTAGTAGTAGTATTAGTAGTAGTATTAATAGTAGTAGTAGCAACAGTAGTAGTAGTATTAATAGTAGTAGTAGCAGCAGTAGTAGTAGTATTAATAGTAGTAGTAGCAGCAGTAGTAGTAGTATTAATAGTAGTAGTAGCAGCAGTAGTAGTAGTATTAATAGTAGTAGTAGCAGCAGTAGTAGTAGTATTAATAGTAGTAGTAGCAGCAGTAGTATTATTAATAGTAGCGGCAGGAGTAATATTAATAGTAGTAGCAGCAGTACTAGTAGTATTAATAGTAGTAATAGTAGTATAAATAGTAGTAATGGTAGTAATAGTAGTTGTTACAAAGGGTCAGATTAAACCGAATATATATATTTATTGCCTGAGATCCCATGTATAATATTTGTATATCGTTTGATATCCCTTGTATATTCTTTGTACATATACACGGAATATCCCTTTACCTGGTACAGGACAGACCATAATATTCGTTCTCCTATTGGAAGCGATCCCCTAGGCGCCAGTGACTTACCCCCTAGAGCTGACTTGAAAGCTACCGACATGACTTGTCTTAACATGCCCGCTTCTGCTCATGAATACGGCTACCGAAAGCAGAGCGGCACTATTTGTCCACCGTACGTATAAATATGACCAGCGAATACAGAACTTCCTTTTCAGTTCGCCTTCAGTTCAGTCTGGTTCAGTTACCAAGTAAAGCCTTACCCACTACGCAACGTGCGGTACAGCAGGGCTCGTATTGCCTCAAATAGAGTCGTGTTTATCCTACTACGTTTGTTTAACGTATCGTTCGCTCCTTACTAGTAAAGGCCTTCATTACGAGTCAAAGACCACGTGAAGTGGGTAATTGTGCGTCTACATAGAGCACTTATTGCCGCGTGCTGATAGGATAGTAACGTCAAGTTCAATTGTGGACCACCGCGCACCACGGAGGATACCTACACCGGTGATTGCAGAGCCACCTGGCAGGATTATTATTCTTCATTCTTCACTGTGGCTGCTGGAGCAGAGAACCGCCTACCCCGCTGCTACTGTGGGATCTACATATGCCCTTGAGGACATCACTCGAGCCCGTCTCTGTCGGAGCAGAGACTCCACGGCTTCATCTGCGGCGCGCACCCTAGGATTACAGCTGCTGCTTTCCCCGCTGACACAGGGGTGATATCGCCTCCGTGGACCCTTGACTTTCATAGAGCATTGCCTCCCCCTGCTGGCTTACAACCGGTAGTACACCCCTTCCCAGAGTACAATAGAGAATTCCTAATATTCAGTATTGACTTGCCTACGCACATTCTTTGCCTTACAAGTGCATTCAAATGATAAATGTAATAATACCTTTTGATGTAATAAATATTCTAAACGAGTATTTGAGTGGAAACCGTGTTATTGTGGAGAAGTTCTCATCATATACCTGTGTACGGTATTGGCCAGTAATGTACATAGACGGTAGTAGTTTAATGATACTAATACTTGATTAATACAGTCAGGGAATTGTACCCCTCAGTTACAGTAGTAGTAATAATAGTATAAATAGTAGTAGTGGTAGTAATAGTAGTAGTAATAGTATAAATAGTAGTAGTGGTAGTAATAGTAGTATAAATAGTAGTAGTGGTAGTAATAGTAGTAGTAATAGTAGTATAAATAGTAGTAGTGGTAGTAATAGTAGTAGTAATAGTATAAATAGTAGTAGTGGTAGTAATAGTAGTAGTAATAGTAGTATAAATAGTAGTAGTAGTAGTAGTAGTAGTAGTAGTAGTAGTAGTAGTAGTAGTAGTAGTAGTAGTAGTAGTAGTAGTAGTAGTAATAGTATTATAAAAAGTGAGTGAGAGAAAAGAGCAGAAACTATATTGACCTATTCCTCACTGCGTCAGCGGGCCAACAACCGGAGTGCTTTCCCCGACGCACGGTCACGACACACGTGCAGGAATCATCACGCACACTCCATCATCACGACGAGCGGGCGTCTCTCTTTATGGCCGCCCGTGTTTCAGATGACAGGCCTTCTTCTACAGAATCCAACTGCAGGTCCAATAGACGGGTGACTGATGACAACGTAATTGGAACGGCCGTGTGTCAAATGAGCCGGGAAAACACTATCGCGGGGCAATCATCTGGTGGGGGGGGGGGGGTCCCGCAAGTGCTGGTGACCCTTGACCCCGGAGGATGAGGCGGTGGAGGAAATACTGTCATCATTGGCAGTAACTTTGCAGTAACTTAGTCTAGTCTAGGGGGAGGGGGGGGGGGGGGGGGGGTGAGTGTCCATAAAACAATGTAATCGTGACTCGTTTTGGAATTGTGGTGGGATTGACTATTTGATCTTCTCTCATGTTGGAAACAAAGATGGAACCAGAGCAAAGAGAAAACTAGAGCTAGAGATAAAATGTGAAAAGCCTTTCTTTTCTGAAATAATTTAAGAATCGTGAGAAATGTAATTGAAACAAGACTATATTTTATTCCTGGAACGAAGGTGGCGAGTAAACTTTCTTGACAGCTGAATACATGTAACCCCCCCCCCCCCCCCCCAAATAAGACACATTATTATACCAAAAAAGATGAGGACTAACAGAGATGGTTTTAAATAAAGCAATTTTACTAATATAAAATGTCCTGCCTTATGAAACAGGAGTTGTATGATTATATAAGGGCTGCCCAGTGAGGACCCATAGAGAGAGAGAGAGAGAGAGAGAGAGAGAGAGAGAGAGAGAGAGAGAGAGCGAGAACGAGAACGAGAACGAGAGAGAGAGAGAGAGAGAGAGAGAGAGAGAGAGAGAACGAGAGAACAAGAGAGAGAGAGAACAAGAGAGAGAGATAACAAGAGAGAGAGAACAAGAGAGAGAGGGAGGGAGAGAGAGAGCGAGAGAGACAGAGACAGAGAGAGAGAGACAGAGAGAGAGAGAGAACGAGAGGGAGAGAGAGAATGAGAGGGAGAGAGAGGGAGAGAGAGGGAGAGAGAGGGAGAACGAGAGAGAGAGAGAAAGCGAGGGAGAGAGAGAGGGAGGGAGAGAGAGCGGGAGAGAGAGAGCGAGGGAGAACAAGCGAGAGAGAGGGAATGAGAAAGAGAGAGAGAACGAGTGAGAGAGAGTGAGAGAGAACGAGAGAGAGTGAGAGAGAGCGAGAGAGCGCGAGAGAGAGAGAATGAGAGTGAGAAAGAGAGAGCGAGCGAGAGAGACTGAGAGAGAACGAGAGAGTGAGAGAGAACGAGCGAGAGAGAATGAGAGAGAACGAGCGAGAGAGAGTGAGTGAGAGAGAATGAGAGAGAGAGAGAGGGAGAGAGTGAGAGAGAGTGAGAGAGAGAGCGTGAGAGATAAGAGAATGACCCTTCCTTCTTTTATAGTCTCCTTGGTTTACGTACGCTCCTGTTGTGAACCTCGAAAGGCTTCTGTTGAGTTAAAGCCACGTTTGACTCTTGTTTCAGCCAATAGGAGTCCATGCACGGCCAATAGGAGTCCATTAACCCTTTCACTGCCGCACTACCAAAACGGTTAACCCTTTCACTGCCACGCGACAGAAGGTTAACCCTTTACCATCAAACAACGACTAACTGTCGAGCGTTACCGTCACCGTCACCGTAACCAATCCCTACTGTCCTCACAGTCAGCTGTTTGCCCACCAGCACGTCTGTGTCGATGACGGTCACGCAACAATACGATGATCACTGAACACTATTCTCCACGTGTACTCTGGGCTCCGTACGCCCATTGATTCCAAAATCACACGTCCGTATCACATACATGGAGCACAGGGACGTAAAACCCAATGTAAATGACAATATGAAATATGAAATAAATGTGTGACCTATTTGCAATGATCAATATTAACAACTGGGCGGTAAAAAAACGAAACAAAGAGAAACAGCAGATCTCCAGGGCAGAGACACTCCTGAGCTCCTACGGAAAACATTCCAGCAATGTTGAAAATATCACTTTAATCCTCACATCCCGCCTCTCTGCCTCCTTATCTTAATGCACTAAGGGGGGACGGAGGATAGAGAGGGAGGGTGTGAGCAGAACTGCAGGAAATCCTCAGATTTGTGCGTGTGAAAAAAGCTTAAAAAAAAGTCTTGCATCTGCGGGGTCAAGTCCCGAGCTCAGTCCTTCCCACATCCGTACAGGTCCTTCACCATATACGGCCCCTGCAGCTCGTAGCCCATCTTCCTGTAGTAGTTCCTGGTTCCTACCCCTGCAAGAAAAAAAGAAAATGCACAGGGCATATTACACTACAGTCTGATTTGTAGATGAGAAATGCTTTTAGAAGACTTGGACTGATCTTCCAATCACCACTGTTGCTTCCCTCGGACAAACAGTTGTGATTGGAGGATCAAGAAAAGAGGGCAGGGTTCGAGATAGACACATTCTATTCTATAGCAGTAGTAATAGTAATAGTAGTAGTAATAGTAGTCGTCGTAGTAATAGTAGTAGTAGCAGCAGTATTAAAATTAGTAGTAGTAATAGTAGTAGTAGCAGCAGTAGTTGTATTAATACAAATAGTAGTAGTAGCAGCAGCAGCAGTAGTAGTATTAATAGTAGTAGTGGTAGTAATAGTAATATTAATAGTAGTATTAATAGTAGTAGTAGTAGTAGTAGTAGTAGTAATAGTAGCAGCAGTAGTAGTAGTAGTAGTAGTAATAGTAGTATTAATATTAGTAGTAGTAGTATAAATAGTAGTAGTGGTAGTAATAGTAGTAGTAGTAGTAGTAGTAGTAGTAGTAGTAGATCCCCCCCGGCTCCCCCACTGTAACTGCCCCCCGGCTTGGTCTTGAAATAAAGATGCGGTTATGTTTCGTACAGATGCTTTTATTTATTTTCTCTTTTTTCTCTTGCATTTCAGCTTAGCAGTACTGTAGCTTTTCTTTGGTACTTTGCACAGGTAGTGACGGTTGCCTCATTTGGTCCGTTTGTACCTCGTTTGCACCTCGTTTGCACCTCGTTTGCACCTCGAAAACGTATTCCGCTTTACCAAGGGTAGTTAATTTAACTGGAGTAAGGTCCTTCCATCATACAATTCGCTGCCTGCTCCGTCGTTATCTGAGTAACTGCCCCCCGGCTTGGTCTTGAAATAAAGATGCGGTTATGTTTCGTACAGATGCTTTTATTTATTTCCTCTTTTTTCTCTTGCATTTCAGCTTAGCAGTACTGTAGCTTTTCTTTGGTACTTTGTACAGGTAGTGACGGTTGCCTCATTTGGTCCGTTTGCACCTCGTTTGCACCTCGTTTGCACCTCGTTTGCACCGTGAAAACTGCATAGGACAGTCAAACACAAACATACAATTAGTTACATATTTCACATTTCAATATTGTTCACATGTCGTTCATTATTATACCAAAGTGTTCAAACAAACAATTGTATTAAAGATATTTAAAGGGTGAACTCGTCTTCCATAGCAAAGGCACTCAGGGAAAAACAATGATATATAATAACGTTACTTGTCCGGCAGCAGGTGCCTTTGATTAGAATCTGCTTCGTGAGTGCACCACTTTATATGTTTATAAATGTTTGGCGGTTACACACATAAATATACAACAACATATCTTCAACAACAGTAATAATAATAATACATTTGAGTGTTCGACATACCTTATTCCGCTTTACCAAGGGTAGTTAATTTAACTGGAGTAAGGTCCTTCCATCATACAATTCGCTGCCTGCTCCGTCGTTATCTGAGTTACTTCCGCCTTGGTCACACAGAAAGCTGTGACCTTTATACTAAAGAAAGACGAGCTCTGCCCCCATGTGGACACTAAATGAAAGTGCACAAGTGGCTCCGAAATATTATTTTCTTAGATAGATCAAATAGAGGGCTCAGTATTCTGAGCCTATACAGAGAAATTGATCATCTAGACCAACGCAAATCAAAGCTTACTGACAGTAAAGATGATAGGCATCTTTACCCTTGGCGGTCAGTTACACTCCCACCAAATCCTGCTATGACGGATAAGCACAAAAACAATTAATTTAGTCATACAGGATTTCCTTTTAGATTTCACATAGCATCAAAATAATATTTTTCAAGCATTTCTATACTAATTACTCTCGAGGAGGAGTACCAATTTCTGGATCGGTCGCTCGAGGACTGAAGGTCTGGTAGAGTGATCTTTTCGCTCCCCAGTCTGTATTTTTACTCGACGTACTAGACCGTCGCTCTCTGGAGTGGCTTCGACGACCCGACATAGTTGCCACTGGCTTCTTGGCAGGTTACTGTCCTTGAGGATGACTATGTCGTTCACCTTGAGGTTACGCCGTGGTACGTGCCACTTCTGGCGTGTAGAAATGTTCAGGAGGTATTCCTTCTTCCAGCGGCTCCAGAATTGTTCGATTAGGTACTGGACTCTGCGCCATCTCTTGGTTGCATACATGTCCTCTTTAACAAATCTCCCAGGGGGTGGAAGAGCGATTTTAGACTTCATCATGACGAGATGGTTTGGTGTTAAGGGTTCTAGCGCCATAGGATCGTTGATACCATCTACTGTCAGTGGTCGGCTGTTTACAATAGCTGTAGCTTCATAGAAGAGTGTTCTAAGAGAGGCGTCATCAAGTCTGCCTGGACACAGAGCGATAGTGGCGTTCAGCACATTTCTTACTGTCCTGATTTGACGTTCCCAGACACCACCTGCATGGCTGGCGGATGGAGCGTTGAAGACAAATTCACACTGTTTCTCTGCTAGAAAGATCTCCAGTAAACTGGCGTCACATTGTTTGAGTGCTTCTTTAAACTGGTTTCTAGCTCCCACGAAGTTAGTACCGTGGTCGCAATGAAGTTGCCGAACAGCTCCTCTGAGGCTGATGAAGCATCTCAAGGCGTTAATGAATGAGTCTGTTGATAAGTCTTCAAGCATCTCGATGTGGACAGCTCGTGAAGCTAGGCAAGTTAGTATCAGGCCATACCTTTTGTACTCCTTTCGAGCCTTTTTAATCAGAAAGGGGCCGAAGCAGTCCATGCCACTGTATGAGAAAGGCGGTGAGTCTTCCACACGCTCTTTAGGGAGTTCAGCCATTTGCTGCTCTTGAGTAGGTCGTCGGAGTTTCCTGCATCGTACACAGTTGTGAATCAGCTTGGCTACTAATTTGCTCCCACCAATGACCCAGAAACCATTTGCCCTCAGTTCCATTTGGGTTTGACTTCGGCCTTGGTGACAAACTTGAGCGTGGTGATGAGCCGTAATTAGCTTGGTGATAGGGCTGTCTTTTGGCAAAATGATGGGATGTTTCATTTCTTGACTGAGGGATGAGCGTCTCAATCTTCCACCCACACAGAGAAGTTCTTGATGCAGAATTGGATCAAGGGAATGGAGAGCACTTGAACTTGGGAGAGCATCTCCTTCCTGGCATCTCTTAATTTCCTGAGAGAAGGCTTGCTGCTGGACAAGCTTGATCACTATTTTGGCAGCTCTTTCTCGTTCTTCGACTGTCACCAGTTCGGTGTTGTGTACTTTTCCCGATCTTCCATTCCTCCCACCGTGGCTTTAAGTCATCTGGCAGTGGATCGTGTAACTGACCGCCAAGGGTAAAGATGCCTATCATCTTTACTGTCAGTAAGCTTTGATTTGCGTTGGTCTAGATGATCAATTTCTCTGTATAGGCTCAGAATACTGAGCCCTCTATTTATCTATCTAAGAAAATAATATTTCGGAGCCACTTGTGCACTTTCATTTAGTGTCCACATGGGGGCAGAGCTCGTCTTTCTTTAGTATAAAGGTCACAGCTTTCTGTGTGACCAAGGCGGAAGTAACTCAGATAACGACGGAGCAGGCAGCGAATTGTATGATGGAAGGACCTTACTCCAGTTAAATTAACTACCCTTGGTAAAGCGGAATAAGGTATGTCGAACACTCAAATGTATTATTATTATTACTGTTGTTGAAGATATGTTGTTGTATATTTATGTGTGTAACCGCCAAACATTTATAAACATATAAAGTGGTGCACTCACGAAGCAGATTCTAATCAAAGGCACCTGCTGCCGGACAAGTAACGTTATTATATATCATTGTTTTTCCCTGAGTGCCTTTGCTATGGAAGACGAGTTCACCCTTTAAATATCTTTAATACAATTGTTTGTTTGAACACTTTGGTATAATAATGAACGACATGTGAACAATATTGAAATGTGAAATATGTAACTAATTGTATGTTTGTGTTTGACTGTCCTATGCAGTTTTCACGGTGCAAACGAGGTGCAAACGAGGTGCAAACGAGGTGCAAACGAGGTGCAAACGAGGTGCAAACGGACCAAATGAGGCAACCGTCACTACCTGTACAAAATACCAAAGAAAAGCTACAGTACTGCTAAGCTGAAATGCAAGAGAAAAAAGAGAAAATAAATAAAAGCATCTGTACGAAACATAACCGCATCTTTATTTCAAGACCAAGCCGGGGGGCAGTTACAGTGAAAACTTACCGACCAGTGGTGAGCGAAGACTTACCCATACTCTGAAGATGATAAACAGTGAGTAAAAACCCATACTCTGAAGAGGATAAATGTATTATGAAACCTCATTCTGAAGTGGATAAATGTGAAATAGACCTTACTCTGAAGAGGATGGATGTATTATGAAGACTTTATTCTGAAGTGGATAAATGTACAATGAAGACCATACTCCAAAGAAAATGCATGTATGTTGAAGACCTCACTCTGAAGAAAATGCATGTACAATGAAGACCATCCTCTGAAGAAAATGCATGTACAATGAAGACCTCACTCTGAAGAAAATACATGTATGTTGAAGATCTTACTCCGAAGAGAACACATGTATGTTGAGGACCCTACACTAAAGAAAATACATGCATGAAGAGAAGGAAGAATGAACCTACTAATTACCCTCATGCTGTCTGGTATCCATCCCAGCAAACCCACGGACGTGTGGCAACTCCTGTATATCTAATTACCCTCATGCTGTCTGGTATCCATCCCAGCAAAACCACGGACGTGTGGCAACTCCTGTATATCTAAATTAACCCTATGCTGTCTGGTATCCATCCCAGCAAACCCACGGACGTGTGGCAACTCCTGTATATCTAATTACCCTTATGCTGTCTGGTATCCATCCCAGCAATACCACGGATGTGTGGCAACTCCTGTATATCTAATTAACCCTATGCTGTCTGGTATCCATCCCAGCAATACCACGGATGTGTGGCAACTCCTGTATATCTAATTAACCCTATGCTGTCTGGTATCCATCCCAGCAATACCACGGATGTGTGGCAACTTCTGTATATCTAATTACCCTCATGCTGTCTGGTATTCATCCCAGCAATACCACGGACGTGTGGCAACTCCTGTATGTTTAATGAATATTATGCTGTCTGATATCCATCCCAGCAAGTGGAACTCTTAAATACCATCTAGTTATTTGATATTTTGAGTGTATGTGATCAAGCACAATGTCGGCCCAAGAAGACGAAGCTGGCAACCTCTTGGAGTTGGAACAGAACAGAACGGGTGCTCGCCAAAGAACTCTAACCGAGAAAGGAAAAGAAAACCGTGAAGTGGAGGATAAGAGGAATGAGAAAGCTTTTAACAAAGCTTATCAGAAGTGGAAGAAGATAGCCAAGGAAGCAAGAGGGAAGCTAAGAACCTTCTGTCCAGCAGAAGAACTTGAAAGACTAAAACAAGACATTCAAGCAAGTTGTGACTTAGTAAGAAGTTTATATGAGTCCATTTTACGTAACCATGCCACGACTACTGAGATCGCAAATAAAATGGACGCCTGTATTCAGCTGACGACAGACACCCAAGAGCTTGTGTGTAAGCAGCTGGAAACAAAAGAGGAAGATTTTAATGAAAGACTTGAGAAGGAGAGGGTGAGAATAGCTCTGAACAAAGAAGAGTACAGATCTGTATATGGTCACACAAATACTGAAACAATTCACTCTCAACGTTCCAAGGCATCAAACAGGCGGAGGGAAGCTGAACTCGCGGCTAAAGTGGAAGAGGTAAAGGCCATGCAAGTGATCCAGGCTCAGCAAACCAGTCTCCTCCAACTAGAGGGGGAAGAGGCAGCCATGCTGATGGAAATGGAGAAGTTGAAGGTACAGAGTCGACGTAAGCTGGAGGAGGAGAGGATGAAGTTACAGCAGCTACAAGCAGAGAAGGAAGTCCAGGTAGCAGCAGCCCGAGTGAGGGCATACAGTTCGGGAAGTGATCTAGACAACGAAGAAGAAGAAGTCACTGACCATGAAATAAATACTGCTTACCAAAATCCTGAATATAGTGCTCCGCTACATCCTACAGCATCCCAACGTCAAGCATCTCCCAGCGCGACGGCAAACCAAGAGGCCTTCAGTCTAGCCGAAGTAATCACAAGTGCATTAAGCATGAATCGCCTACCTACACCAGAACCAACAATATTCAACGGTGACCCTATGAAATTTGTTGATTGGAAGATGACCTTCATGACCCTGATACATCGAAAGCCTCTCCCAACAAGTGATAAGATGTTTTATCTGAAAATGTACCTTACTGGAGAAGCTCGTGGGTCTGTGGAAGGATTCTTTTACAGAGACTCCGAGGAAGCATATAAAGGTGCCTGGAGAGTGTTGGAAGAGAGGTATGGAAACCCCTTCATTATACAAAGGGCATTCAGAGACAAGCTAATGAGATGGCCTAAGATAAACACAAACGATCCTCTGGCGCTCCGAGAGTTTGCAGACTTCCTACAGGGATGCACAGAGGCAATTCCACATGTCCGAGGGCTGGACATCTTGAACGACTGTGAAGAGAACCACAAACTGCTCAAGAAACTACCTGAGTGGATTGTGCGAAGATGGAGCAGGATCATCGTAGAAGAGCTAGATAAATCTGGAAGCTATCCAAGTCTTGCACACTTTTCAAAGTTTCTGAACAAAGAGGCACGAATAGCTTGTAACCCCATCGCTACCCCACTACTGCTGAACTCCAGAGCCTCAGACGAGAGGTTTTCCAAGAGAGCCAGAGCGTTGAATACAAGCACTCACATAAAGAGCAACATCGTGGAGACACAGTATTCACCCTATAGAGCCAGACCACCTTGCCCAATCTGCAAGAATGAGAATCATGGCATTGCTACATGCACTAACTTCGCATCAAGGTCTATAGAGGATAAGAGAACGTACATCTACCAAAATCACCTCTGCTTTGGATGTCTAAAGAAGGGACACTCCAGCAAGGACTGTAAACGGCGACATACCTGCAACACCTGCAACCGTCGTCATCCAACGTGTCTGCACGAAGAGAGGTCACAAGCACCAGAGACAACCCAGAGTGGCACATCTACTGCAAACTACCGGGGCCAAGAAGTCCGCAGAGTCGTGTCTCACACTACAACCCGATGTGCTTCTGCGACCTCAAGCATTGTCCCAGTCCTTGTGTCTTCAGTTCAAGAGCCACAGATAACGGTGCTCACTTACGCACTACTCGACACACAGAGTGATACAACGTTTATCTTAGAGGACCTGCTTAAGGAGTTAAGTGTGGAAAGTCAACCTGTGAAGCTGAGACTCAGTACAATGACTGCTGTAAATACAGTTATAACCAGCAAGAGTGTCAGCGGCCTACAAATCAGAGGACTCCATTCTGCAAACAACATCAGAGTGCCACAAGCCTACACTCGTAGCTTCATCCCAGTAGACAAATCCTACATTCCTACTGGTAAAACAGCGCTACAGTGGCCTCACCTCAAGCATCTCGTAAACAAGTTGCCAACACTTCTAGACTGTGAAGTGGGTATGTTAATAGGATGTGATTGTCCCTCAGCGCTAGCTCCACTCGAAGTCATCACAGGCTGTGAAAACGAACCTTTCGCACAGAGGACAGAGCTTGGCTGGAGCATAATAGGCTCATCTAACCCTCATCTGGACCGACAAGGGAGCCAGAGCTTTGTACATAGAGTGTCAGTAAAAGAAATACCAGCCCCGTCTACAACAGATGTCCTTAAAGTACTTGAGTCGGACTTCTCTGAAAGGAACTACGAGGACAAGTACGTGTCTCAAGAAGATGTTCACTTCATACAATTCCTCAGCGAGAACATCAGACAGAAAGAAGATGGACACTACGAGATGCCTCTACCTTTCAAGGGTAGCAGCCCACCATCCCTACCAAACAACAAGAGACTAGCTACAGTCCGCCTCCAGTCTCTAAAGAAGAAGCTAAAGACGGATAAAGAGTATCACGAACGCTATAAGGCTTTCATGAAAGACATCATCGAGAAAGGTGACGCAGAACTTGACCATACCACTTCATATGGAGAGACCGATTGGTACCTTCCTCATCACGGCATTTACCACCCTCAAAAGCCTGGCAGGCTACGGGTCGTGTTTGACTGCTCAGCTAAATTCTGTGCAGTTTCCCTAAATGACTGTCTATTGACCGGTCCCGACTTAATCAACTCCCTAATAGGAGTTCTATGCCGCTTCAGAAAGGAAGACGTGGCCATAATCTGCGACGTGGAAAGAATGTTCCACCAGTTCTTCGTCCACCCTGACTCTCGAAAATACCTCAAGTTCCTGTGGTGGAGGGAAGGTGATTTGGAAACGGAACCACAGGAATACAGGATGGCAGTTCACCTCTTTGGAGCTGCTTCGTCTCCTGGATGTGCCAATTTTGGCCTAAGGTACATGGCACACCAACATAGAGAAGACTACCCAGCAGCCTCAGCCTTCATTGAGAAGAACTTCTACATTGATGATGGGTTAGCCAGCGTTTCATCAGTCGAAGAGGCCAAGAAACTGATCATCGAGGCACAAAAATTGTGCAAACGAGGAGGCCTGCGCCTCCACAAATTCAACTCTAACCACAAAGACGTCCTCAACTGTGTGAAACCCTCAGAAAGAGCAACAATCACTGACCCTCTCGAACTTAAGCTGGAAGCGACCCCAACTGAGCATGCACTTGGCCTTCAGTGGTCTATAGACAACGACACCTTCAGCTTCAATGTCAACATGAAAGACCAGCCTTCAACCCGTCGAGGAATCCTCTCCATCGTCGCCTCTCTTTATGACCCACTCGGGTTTGTTGCCCCATTCACCCTAAGCGGGAAACGCATACTCCAAGAACTATGCCGCAGAGGCATAAGATGGGACGATCCACTGCCAGATGACTTAAAGCCACGGTGGGAGGAATGGAAGATCGGGCTACATAACTTAAAGGAATTCACAATCCCTAGATGCTATCACCCACATGACTTCGGCAACATCATCAAGACGGAACTGCATCACTTTGCCGATGCCAGCAGCATGGGGTATGGCGCTTGTTCCTACCTCAGGTACAAAAATGACAAAAATACAGTACACTCCAGTCTTGTGATGGCCAAAGCAAGAGTAGCACCCACCAAGGTCTCAAGCATCCCACGACTAGAGCTCTCAGCGGCAGTGGTCGCAACCAAATTAAGTGTGTTGCTGAAAAGAGAACTGCAGATGAAGATCGATGAAGAATTCTTCTGGACAGATTCACAAGTAGTTCTGGGCTACATCAATAATGAGGCAAGAAGGTTCCATGTGTTCGTCGCGAACAGAGTCCAACTGATAAGAGAAAACACTGACCCAAGTAAATGGCACTATATCGAAACAGCAGAGAACCCGGCAGATCATGCCTCCAGAGGCCTTCAGGTGTGACGGATCATACTGGGTCTGCGTTGTGTTTGATGTTAAATGAGAATGTCCCGAGGGGGAGTCGAACAGGGGGCTCCCGCGTCCGCGGGCGACGACACAGGCCGCTGCACTAAGAAGTGAATTCACTCCTAACTACCGTACCTATGCGTCTGTTAACCCTGTTATGGGGAAGTGAGTTTAATTTACCAGCCCGCACTGCCACAGTCACTCGTCAACACACCTGTTTCCGTGACTGTGGACATACCCACGGGCTTCCCCGTTACACTCACCTCCCTAAACTCACGCCCCTCAGGACATCCGGGTCACTGGGCACCACTGTGACGGATCATACTGGTCTGCGTTGTGTTTGATGTTAAATGAGAATGTCCCGAGGGGGAGTCGAACAGGGGGCTCCCGCATCCGCGGGCGACGACACAGACCGCTGCACTAAGAAGTGGATCCACTCCTAACTACCGTACCTATGCGTCTGTTAACCCTGTTATGGGGAAGTGAGTTTAATTTACCAGCCCGCACTGCCACAGTCACTCGTCAACACACCTGTTTCCGTGACTGTGGACATACCCACGGGCTTCCCCGTTACACAGGCATCTCACATTCCTTCAACAAACTGGATGTCAGGTCCTACATTTCTCTGGGAGCAAGAAGTACATCCCAAACTGAATCCCTTCGCAGACTTACTCGTAGGCGATCCTGAGGTTAAGGCTGTCCAAGCTTTCACAACCAAAGTTGACAGTTGTACAGACATTCTAAGTCGCCTAAATCAGATCTCTTCATGGTCAAAGATCCTGAAAGTAGTCGCAAGAATCAAGAGGCTGGGATCGGGAAAAGTACACAACACCGAACTGGTGACAGTCGAAGAACGAGAAAGAGCTGCCAAAATAGTGATCAAGCTTGTCCAGCAGCAAGCCTTCTCTCAGGAAATTAAGAGATGCCAGGAAGGAGATGCTCTCCCAAGTTCAAGTGCTCTCCATTCCCTTGATCCAATTCTGCATCAAGAACTTCTCTGTGTGGGTGGAAGATTGAGACGCTCATCCCTCAGTCAAGAAATGAAACATCCCATAATTTTGCCAAAAGACAGCCCTATCACCAAGCTAATTACGGCTCATCACCACGCTCAAGTTTGTCACCAAGGCCGAAGTCAAACCCAAATGGAACTGAGAGCAAATGGATTCTGGGTCATTGGTGGGAGCAAATTAGTCGCCAAGCTGATTCACAACTGTGTACGATGCAGGAAACTCCGACGACCTACTGAAGAGCAGCAAATGGCTGAACTCCCTAAAGAGCGTGTGGAAGACTCACCGCCTTTCTCATACAGTGGCATGGACTGCTTCGGCCCCTTTCTGATTAAAAAGGCTCGAAAGGAGTACAAAAGGTATGGCCTGATACTAACTTGCCTAGCTTCACGAGCTGTCCACATCGAGATGCTTGAAGACTTATCAACAGACTCATTCATTAACGCCTTGAGATGCTTCATCAGCCTCAGAGGAGCTGTTCGGCAACTTCATTGCGACCACGGTACTAACTTCGTGGGAGCTAGAAACCAGTTTAAAGAAGCACTCAAACAATGTGACGCCAGTTTACTGGAGATCTTTCTAGCAGAGAAACAGTGTGAATTTGTCTTCAACGCTCCATCCGCCAGCCATGCAGGTGGTGTCTGGGAACGTCAAATCAGGACAGTAAGAAATGTGCTGAACGCCACTATCGCTCTGTGTCCAGGCAGACTTGATGACGCCTCTCTTAGAACACTCTTCTATGAAGCTACAGCTATTGTAAACAGCCGACCACTGACAGTAGATGGTATCAACGATCCTATGGCGCTAGAACCCTTAACACCAAACCATCTCGTCATGATGAAGTCTAAAATCGCTCTTCCACCCCCTGGGAGATTTGTTAAAGAGGACATGTATGCAACCAAGAGATGGCGCAGAGTCCAGTACCTAATCGAACAATTCTGGAGCCGCTGGAAGAAGGAATACCTCCTGAACATTTCTACACGCCAGAAGTGGCACGTACCACGGCGTAACCTCAAGGTGAACGACATAGTCATCCTCAAGGACAGTAACCTGCCAAGAAGCCAGTGGCAACTATGTCGGGTCGTCGAAGCCACTCCAGAGAGCGACGGTCTAGTACGTCGATTAAAAATACAGACTGGGGAGCGAAAAGATCACTCTACCAGACCTTCAGTCCTCGAGCGACCGATCCAGAAATTGGTACTCCTCCTCGAGAGTAATTAGTATAGAAATGCTTGAAAAATATTATTTTGATGCTATGTGAAATCTAAAAGGAAATCCTGTATGACTAAATTAATTGTTTTTGTGCTTATCCGTCATAGCAGGATTTGGTGGGAGTGTAACTGACCGCCAAGGGTAAAGATGCCTATCATCTTTACTGTCAGTAAGCTTTGATTTGCGTTGGTCTAGATGATCAATTTCTCTGTATAGGCTCAGAATACTGAGCCCTCTATTTATCTATCTAAGAAAATAATATTTCGGAGCCACTTGTGCACTTTCATTTAGTGTCCACATGGGGGCAGAGCTCGTCTTTCTTTAGTATAAAGGTCACAGCTTTCTGTGTGACCAAGGCGGAAGTAACTCAGATAACGACGGAGCAGGCAGCGAATTGTATGATGGAAGGACCTTACTCCAGTTAAATTAACTACCCTTGGTAAAGCGGAATAAGGTATGTCGAACACTCAAATGTATTATTATTATTACTGTTGTTGAAGATATGTTGTTATATATTTATGTGTGTAACCGCCAAACATTTATAAACATATAAAGTGGTGCACTCACGAAGCAGATTCTAATCAAAGGCACCTGCTGCCGGACAAGTAACGTTATTATATATCATTGTTTTTCCCTGAGTGCCTTTGCTATGGAAGACAAGTTCACCCTTTAAATATCTTTAATACAATTGTTTGTTTGAACACTTTGGTATAATAATGAACGACATGTGAACAATATTGAAATGTGAAATATGTAACTAATTGTATGTTTGTGTTTGACTGTCCTATGCAGTTTTCACGGTGCAAACGAGGTGCAAACGAGGTGCAAACGAGGTGCAAACGAGGTGCAAACGAGGTGCAAACGGACCAAATGAGGCAACCGTCACTACCTGTACAAAATACCAAAGAAAAGCTACAGTACTGCTAAGCTGAAATGCAAGAGAAAAAAGAGAAAATAAATAAAAGCATCTGTACGAAACATAACCGCATCTTTATTTCAAGACCAAGCCGGGGGGCAGTTACAAGTAGTATTAATAGTAGTAGTAGTAGTAGTAGTAGTATTAATAGTAGTATAAATAGTAGTAGTGGTAGTAGTAGTAGTAGTAATAGTAGTAGTAGTAGTAGTAATAGTAATAGTAGTAATAGTAGTATAAATAGTAGTAGTAGTAGTAGTAGTAGTAGTAGTAGTAGTAGTAATAGTAGTATAAATAGTAGTAGTAGTGGTAGTAGTAGTAGTAGTAGTAGTAGTAATAATAGTAGTGGTAGTAGTAGTAGTAGTAATAATAGTAGTGGTAGTAGTAGTAGTAGTAGTAGTAGTAGTAGTAGTAGTAGTAGTAGTAGTAGTAGTAGTAGTAGTAGTAGTAGTAGTAGTAATAGTAGTATAAATAGTAGTAGTGGTAGTAGTAGTAGTAATAGTAGTATAAATAGTAGTAGTGGTAGTGGCAGCAGCACCAGCAGTATTAACTAGATCAGGGGTTCCCAAACTTTTCAGGCCGCGACCCCCAAATAACGGTGTCAGAGAGCCGCGACCCCCACTATTATAGGAGGTAAAAAAAAGTATTATAACTTTTTATTTTATATAAATGGAAATGTATGGTTGAAACATGCAAACGTTCAAACGCACACACACTAATAAGCATTGGAGGCTTTTAACCAGGGCCGGACTGGGGAAATCATTCAGGCCAGGAAATATAGTGCAAAATATAGCCCCAGTCAGGACATTTTTTGTTACACAGACTTCATTTCCTGCATTCTGGTGCAGTAATTTTTTTATCCACTTTTTCTCCCATTTTCTATTTTTTTCCCATCCCAATTTTCATATCGTCCAATTCAACCCTCCCCTGTCTTCGAACGTTGTTTCTTGCCTCCCACAAGCCGGCTGCAATGTGGACTAAGTCATACATAGCACGAGTCCCCTCCGATACTCGAGGTAACAGCCGTCGCATCTTTTCACCTGCGCGGCTCGATCTTTCAGCATTGGGGGTCTGGGCTTTGGAGGGGCCCCGCCCCCGTCGCTTCTTGATTCTACTGCGCAGGCGTACCAACCGACCTGTAGGAGTCGCTGTCCACAACGCCCAATCCCCACCCTTCAGTTTCCCTCCCCGTAATACGGCCAATGTGTATTACTGTGGACGACCAGCTAAACTGAAAGCAATGTGGAGAGCGGGGCTCGAACAGGAGGCATCCTGTTCGAGCCTAGTCTCCAGCATTCGTTGCGAGCGCCTTGCCCACTGCGCCACGTAGCCGCCCGCATCACAAATTATTGTTAAAAAACAGGCTAGCATATGTATGATTAGCAACAACACTGATTTTGATGGATTTTCAGTTTCTTTGTAATGTCAGATTGAGAAAAATACAATCTCAAGTTCAAGTTTCAAGTTTCTTTAATAGTTGTCATACAGAAGTACAGAATACTTTTATACAAAATGCTTCTTACTGTTACGCTCCAGAGACTGTGCTAGACAAGATAAGTATAAAATAAAATACTATAGCATGTAAAATAGAAGTAAAAATAGAGGTCACAGTGTTCAGTATAGACATATGTACAATGTTCGATGCAGAATAGAAGTAACTGAGTTACCATACAATATACAATATACTATGCAATGTACTAATATACAATACTATATAGTGCAAAGCAGAAATGGGATGAGGTACAATTTAGGTACAATTTACAGTAAGGTGTACGAGTTGTAGTGCAAATCCTTTACCAATAAATATAAAGTGTGTTTAGGTGATCTAAAGTGTGGAGAGTGGGTGCTGCAGTGTGTTGTTTGTTTAAAGTGAGTGTGTGCGTGTGGATGTGTGGATGTGTGTGCTGTGTGCATTTGATGGTTGTTGCATAGTGTTTATTGTTCGTTGATCAGCCTGATGGCCTGGGGATAGAAGCTTCTTCTGACTCTTTCTGTGCTCGCCTTGAGACTCCGGTATCGCTTGCCTGACCGCAGCAGTTCAAAGAGGCAGTTGTTCGGGTGGCTGGAGTCCTTGATGATTCTCTTAGCCTTACCCCTGCACCGCTTGTTGTAAATGTTCTGGAGGGTGGGAAGCCCCCCTCCAATTGTGCGTTCGGCTGAACGTGTCACTCTTTGTAGTCTGCTACGGTCTTGTGCAGTGCTATTCCCAAACCAGGAGGTGATGTTGCCAGTCAGGATGCTCTCTATTGTACATGAGTAGAAGTTCTTAAGGATCTTCTGACTGACTTGGAACTTCCTTAGGCGCCTGAGGAAGTAGAGGCGTTGTCCTGCCTTCTTCACAACACTGTCAATGTGTGTGGTCCATGTCAAGTCCTCGGATATGTGGACTCCGAGGTACTTAAAGCTGTTGACTCTCTCAACCGGTGCCCCGTCGATGCTGAGGGGGCTGTAGTCCTTTGTTTTGCTGACGTTCAGGGAGAGGCTGTTCTCCTGGCACCATCCCGCCAGGACCTTGACCTCTTCCAGGTAGGCCCTCTCGTCGTTGGCAGAGATCAGGCCCACCACCACTGTGTCGTCAGCAAATTTGATGATGGTGTTGTTACTCTGCTGAGCCACACAGTCGTGTGTGTACAGGGAGTAGAGGAGGGGACTCAGAACACAGTCCTGGGGGGGCCCTATGTTGAGGGTGATGGATGAGGGATGGATGGATGGATGGATGGATGGATGGATGGATGGATGGATGGATGGATGGATGGATGGATGGATGGATGGATGGATGGATGGATGGATGGATGGATGGATGGATGGATCTTTTATTCAACTTCAGCCCTGATCATAACACCACATATTAATTTTATAATGCTAACCCTTTAAATGCCAGTGTATGTGATGGCATATATTTGCAATATATCAAATGCAAAGTAGATTTTTCTGGGGGGGATTATTACAGGCTAGCATGTGTCAATGATTAGCAACAGTTTTTTGTAAGGGTCCCGCCTCCACCAATCACATGCGGCTCCCTTTGTGTGTGTGTGTGAGAGCAAGAGAGAGAGAGAGAGAGAGAGAGAGAGAGAGAGAGAGAGATTGTTCTCCAACTTGTGTGAGTTGCAGTGATCTCCTGGTTGTTCCCCACCTAGGTTATCTAACTATTGCGCTGCTGCAACTAGAAACACTGGCCTGGCCAGCTTCTAAGTTCAGTGGCCTGACTGCATAATTATTTTTATTTTTTATCATCTGGCAACCCCCCCCCGCGGCGGGTCGCGACCCCCACTTTGGGAACCCCTGAACTAGATGAATGAGGGCCTTCTGTACTCTGCAGGGTCTCACCTGAGATAACAGCCAGCTTCCCTGAGCCGTGCTCCTCTCTGGCGATTCTCTCAGCCTCCTCCATCAGCATCATGCCAAAGCCCTAAACAAGGAGGAGGAGGAGGAGGAGGGGGAGGAGGGGGAGGAGGGGGATGAGAAGGAGGAGGAGGAGGAGGAGGAGGAGGAGGAGGAGGAGGAGGAGGGTACAAGAGAGGAAACAATAATCAATCTATCTTTACACACATCACACAAGAGGATGGAACTGGACTTGCATTTAAGCTAATGACAAGTAACTTTGTGGCCGACAATGCTGTTAAGTAAATATGTTTAAAGAAAAAGGTTTGTGATAGGTGGTGTGTGTGTGGTTTGTGGTGGGTGGTGTGTTGTTTGTGGTGGGTGGTGTGTGTGGTTTGTGGTGGGTGGTGTGTTGTTTGTGGTGGGTGGTGTGTGTGGTTTGTGGTGGGTGGTGTGTTGTTTGTGGTGGGTGGTGTGTGTGGTTTGTGGTGGGTGGTGTGTTGTTTGTGGTGGGCGATGTGTGTTGTTTGTGATGGCATCACAATGAAATTGTATTTTCAAATCATAAGTCAACGGCAGGCAGGGTCTACATTCCATATCAGTCAGACGATGTGAATCAGCATCTTAGACCGTAGCAGCGCGCTCTGCATCCCTCCTCCTCTGAGTTATTGAAAGAAACGGCAAACAAACTGGGTGGCGTTGGGACTGAGATGATATAATCTTGAGTCATGTTTGATTAGGGGTAAACTGCTATGTATTTTCTTGGATTAATACGATACGACATGTATACTATACTGTATCGGTGTGGATGGAAGATGGTATAGTGTGGACATTTTCCTTTGAGGCCTCTGTTCACACCTTCCCCTTATCCTCCCTTTATCCTCCCCTCCTCTCCCCTCACACCCTATTCTTTGTTTCACTATAGTCAGGTTATCTCGCCAACCGTTGAGCGCGAGTATAGTCGGGTTTTCGATCGTTTATTCTTTTATTAGATTTTTTTTATACATTACAGTCTCACAGAACTCATTCTGAGACACAGAGAGTGCAATGCCGGCCGAATCCTGCTAGGTGGCAGTATCGCCCACCCTTTGAAACCTTATTTCACACTGTGTGTTACATTATATATGGTCCGGGCGGAGAATTTAGAACAAGCCAAATTAATCGCTTCATCCGAGCACTTTGAAACGCGTTTAGCACACTGCATGCATATTTTGTGCCAGTTCATGTCAGGGAGCCAATGGACATCAATACTGGACATCGCGATCAGACAATTGGAATATTCTTTTTGGGATACCTCCTACTAAAGGTAAGGACTATATGACATCAAGCCTACTTTGATCCAACAATGATTTCACATCGATCGCAACGATCAATGTATGTAGTAGGGCTGTCTTAAATACTTCGAAGCTTCGTTCGATGGGCATGGGATTCGAATATGAAAATAAAATTCGAATATATAAAAAGAATGTATTTTTTTATTTTAACACTTTAACTGCCGAAAACGCCGGAACTCGTCATTCCCCGCCATGCTCAAGTTGCAGAGGACGCCGTAACTCGTCTTTGATATCAATATTTCAAAAATCTGTGATCGAAATCATATTTCCGTTCCGGAGCCTTGACACACAGTGCTGATCTCCTCTCAACCCTCTAGCGGTTCAAGAGCGCCATCTGGTGGCCGATCGGCAGATCGAAACCGGATATCAACCTTTGAACCGGCAGGACTCACTCCATATGGGGTCCGGGCTCTCGCTAATGTTAGAGAGACTCTGTCTTCACACAGTGAACATTGATCGGTGGAAATAACTCGAAAAAACAACATGATTTGGACGTATATACTATTATACAACCTGGAAATAGATCGGGCATTTCAACATCCCATAATCGAAAACTGTCTACTCCACGCTGATCGCCCAACGGCCCGAGGAGACTGGGGTGAGTTTTAGCGTGTAGTATTACCGTGTTCGATATAAACTGCTATGATGAACATATGACCCACATTAGATGAATGGTATAACGTTGCCCACGGAATTATAAACGCCCCCTCGCCCATCCGGTCAACATCAGATGACGTGTAGTAAATTCTAGAAGTACGTCCAGTTGAAATTTTTGATCTCGCACAGATTCCTACCAAACTGTATTTGATCATCAATATAATGTATTTGGGGCTATAAATCACGTTCTGGAGAAAGCTGCAGAAAGAGATGAAAACATACTCATACTTTAGACCATATTTTAGTATGAATATGTGAATGAAAAAGTTTAACGTTGCTACACCATGAACAATACATATAGGACATTGAATGGGCCCTAATAATGGCAATCTAGCAATAGAATTTAAAAAGTTATAGCCCTGCAAAGAAGGGGAACTTCTCCATGTTAAATAGAGCTGGCAAGGGATGGTATATCATGAATTTAACCTTGGGCAATCAAAGTGTTAATTCTTTTGTGCAAAATCAACTCTGCCTCTCTTTGTTAACTACAACAAGCAATGCTGTTTGTTATTTAAGATGAGGTTGGACTCTGCACTGACAGATTTGTGTTCATTGTGCTGCTTTTATAAAGCCTCAAATGACGGCTTACAATATTTCATGAAAGCAAAGTGTTTCGTTTGTCTAAGATTTTAAAAGGTTTAAACTTTACAGCACTGACAAAGTTGAACAAAGTGCTGTACAAGTCCCACAACACAAAATATATATATATATATATATATATATATATAATTTATAATAATTTTTATTTTTTTTAATCTCGAAGCTTCGAATTAAAGTCGAATCTCGTCCCCGAAGCTTCGAATTCCAAAAAAAAAATTGAAGGTCAGCCATAATATGTAGTATTAAAAAAAAGCCGTTGCTGACGATCAGAGCATCAAAAAACAACCCCCCCCCCTTTGATGCATTCATGATGAAACATAATACCTATTATATACCTTTTTTCTTTCTTTTTTTATTATCTTTCTTCCCCTCCTTTTTCCTGATTTTTCTCCCACCCCACCCTTCCTGGTTGTTGCGTACTTTCCCCTACTGTTGGTCCGGGTGTGTGTGCTCTGCCGCGGAGCTCTGCCACGGCATTATTTAGCCGTAATTCCCCCTCTTTTAACATCGACGGTTAGCTCAACTGGTTCGCCGCCTTGCTGTGGATCCTGCGGTGCGGTGCGTTGGTGACATGTTCGAATCCCTTCAATTTTTTTTTCTTTTTCACGTGCATTCTTTCGCCGGTTAAGTTTAGGCATTGTTTCGGAGTTGGTTAAGGTTAGGGTTAAGTTTAGGCATTGTTTCGGAGTTGGTTAAGGTTAGGGTTAAGTTTAGGCATTGTTTCGGAGTTGGTTAAGGTTAGAAGGGTTAAGTTTAGGCGCTGTTTCGGAGTTGGTTATGGTTAGAGTTTGTCTTAGAGCATGGCAATATTCTTTCGGAGTTGGTTATGGTTATGGTTACGTTTAGGCATTGTTTAGGAGTTGGTTAAGGTTAGGGTTAAGGTTAGGCATTGTTTCGGAGTTGGTTAAGGTTAGAAGGGTTAAGTTTAGGCGCTGTTTCGGAGTTGGTTAAGGTTAGAGTTTGTCGCAGAGAATGGCAATAGAATGCAGCCTATTTCCGCACTGCCACTCTCTCGCACTGCCGTGGCCAATCAGAGAAACGCTGAACACAAGTTGGTTGCCTAAAATATTGACGCGTCCAGGCGAGCTAAATTCACATAGCGCTCCATAACGCAGCTTCCAGGAATTAGCCAGGATCACTCTGAAACTATACAATATTCACCACGGGATAACACGCGAACGTATACATGAAAACATTTACTCTTTTTTACATGTTGGACGATAGATAGTGACTGTCAAATGAGCCATAGTATTGTCTCCATAGCTATAATATAGAATATAGATATCGCCCTGCAAACATCGTGACGCACAGTGAAAATCCATATCTTTTAAAGCGTGGCCCATTGATTAGGCTGGTAAAGCTATGCCTCCTAAAGTGTCTAAACGGAGGTACAGGAAGTACAGGCTACAGGCGTCCCGGTTCCGGTCAGCCCAGATCTGTTTGTAGTCCCCAGCTAAACAAAGAACGAAGCAGACGCTCGTAAATCTCAAACCAAGAACATTTTAGTTATCAGTGGACATTTTCAACAAAACAATTATAGAAACGTGTGAAGTGCACAATATTTCCTCGTTTAAGCCACTGCAACGGCTTTGCCTGAAGAATTTGCTACATGACCGGGACGTTCTCACTTGTTTGCTGACAGGATTCGGGAAAAGGGACAGTCTCCTAAATCTCCCAGCCTTTTGTACATGTATGTATCGTGAGGCTGGACGAGGCGGCGATAACGAGGTTGTTTCTGGGGGGAATGCATTTTCATGAACACTGTGTCGTGATTGGTCCGTTCGGAGGCAGCTTCCAGGGGAGGTACATTCTACCCCCATACACACTTTCGGCCGTAGTGCTTTACCAGTCTTTATCTCACGGAGGAGATAAAACTGGGAACGCGGTTGCCCATTGACTACTAAGGATGGATAAACCGGCGGCCGGACGCTGAAAGGGTTAAGAGACAAGCTCACAGAAGTGAGGGGGACCTTGTTTCTTCTCCTGACCAGAGAATCAAGTCCTCCACCAAATTCCTGAACCTGAATTTAGATTTGATTAGTAATGCTTTAACAATAAAGTTGTATCGACCATGAAGATCTGACCAGGTGCATAATGAACCTGCATGAGCGGCAACACCCCCGAGCCCTGACGTGAACCCTGAGTAAAGACTTGGAGGGAGGGATGAACGTTCATAATGAACTAGATATAATAATACAGGCTTGTTTAACGTTAAGAAGAGTTGTGTGGACGTTTTCCTGAGGCCTCTGTCCCCCTCTCCCCTCCCCCTCCCCCCTCCTCTCCCATCACATCCTACCTTGTGTCTGACCCGCCCCCCCCCACCCCCCTTTCCCAGAAAGCTTAAAAGAAGCAAGCTCACAGAATTGAGAGAATCGAGTCCTCTACAAAACTCCCGAAGCTGAATTAGTATTCGATTGGCAGCGGCTTTAACGATGACCTTGTATCAACCATGACGATTTGACCGAGCGCATAATTAACCTCCACCACCACAGTTTGCCTTGGACTTTTCTTTCATTGGATTATTCCCCCTGAACCCTCGCTCCCTTCCCTTGTCTGTGTGTGTGTCTGTGTGTTGATGTCTGTGTGTGTGTCTGTGTGTCTGTGTGTGTGTCTGTGTGTCTGTGTGTGTCTGTGTGTGTGTGTGTATACTTAGTGTGTGTGTGTGTATGTGTGTATACTCTGTGTGTGTGTGTATGTGTGTATACTCTGTGTGTGTGTGTGTGTGTGTGTATATCTCTGTGTGTGTGTGTGTGTATACTCTGTGTGTGTGTGTGTATATCTGTGTGTGTGTGTATGTGTGTATACTCTGTGTGTGTGTGTATACTCTGTGTGTGTGTGTGTGTATACTCTGTGTGTGTGTGTGTGTGTGTGTGTATATCTCTGTGTGTGTGTGCGTGTGTGTGTGTGTGTGTATATCTCTCTGTGTGTGTGTATGTGTGTATATCTCTGTGTGTGTATGTGTGTATATCTGTGTGTGTGTGTGTGTGTGTGTGTGTATATCTCTCTGTGTGTGTGTATGTGTGTATATCTCTGTGTGTGTGTATGTGTGTATATCTCTCTGTGTGTGTGTATGTGTGTATATCTCTGTGTGTGTATGTGTGTATATCTCTCTGTGTGTGTGTATGTGTATGTGTGTATATCTGTGTGTGTGTGTGTGTGTGTGTGTGTATGTGTGTATATCTCTGTATGTGTGTGTGTGTGTGTCTGTATGTGTGTATATCTCTGTCTGTGTGTATATCTCTCTGTGTGTGTGTATGTGTGTATATCTGTGTGTGTGTATGTGTGTATATCTGTGTGTGTGTATGTGTGTATATCTGTGTGTGTGTGTGTGTATGTGTGTATATCTGTGTGTGTGTGTGTGTGTGTG
>NC_140169.1:57755558-57793058 GCF_963971535.1 Notolepis coatsorum
GGAAAACTAAGCTCACAGTACACTGTGATATATATATATATAAAGACACCATGACTGCCTATAACAAAGCAATATGGGTTTCAAGAAGGGACTACTTCTCTAAGATTATCACAGCAGGGTTTCCCATTAATTACCTATACTGTAATTCTTTTTTTAAATATAAAGTTTGCCAATAGAGATGTATCAGTAGTATTGGCAGTGGTAGTAGTCGTAATAGTAATCCACTATATTTTCTTATTTTCTAAAAAATAAACCAGTTCAACACAGGTAACCACTTTTGTTTCATTTCTTTGATGGCTCAAATGTCTGCTCTAGTCCAGTGGTTCCCAAACCTCTCCTCGAGACACCCCAGCCATTCCATGTATTTGTTAAATTCCACCACCAGCACACCTTGATTCAACTAATAAAGGGCTAGTTAAGTTGAATCAGTGTGTGCTGGTGGTGGAATTTAACAAATACATTGAACGGCTGGGGTGCTTCGAGGAGAGGATTGGGAACCACTAGTCTAGTCGATTTTGTGTTTTGAGCACAAAGTTCATCATAGATCTAGCCTCTTTATTTTGCTCTCAAAGTGCACCAGATTGATGCATTTAACTTTAAAATGTACAAACAAATTATCTTCCTGGGGGGGCATGCCCGCGGACCCCCCTAGAGGGTCGGAGGTTCACCCCCCATAGTCTCTGAAAATCCTGTGGGAAACACTGCACAGAGAATGCCGGATACTATTATTCCCCGCAATCGACCAGCTACTCAACACACTGTCATCCACAGTCCTCTGGTATGAAAGGTGCTATACAAATAAAGTCTATTATGATGATTATTAACTCCATGTGACTGACTACGCATGGGTAATGGACGCCTCCCTCACCTCTGTGCCCATGTCCTTCATCCTGGCCAGGGCCAGCTCACGCAGGTTACCATGCTCCACACCTGAGCTGACTCCAGGGGCATGGGGATGTCCCTGATGGGGGGGGGGGGGGGGGGGGGAGAGAGGGAGAGAGAGAGAGAGAGAGAGAGAGAGAGAGAGAGAGAGAGAGGGGAGAGAGAGAGATAGAGAGAGAGAGAGAGAGAGAGAGAGAGAGAGAGAGAGAGAGAGAGAGAGAGAGAGAGAGAGAGAGAGAGAGAGAGAGAGTGAGAGAGGGAAGGAGAGGGGGGAGAGACAGAGAGAGAGGACAGAGAGAGAGAGAGAGAGAGAGAGAGAGAGAGAGAGAGGGGAGAGAGGGGGAGAGAGAGAGGGGGGAGAGGGCGAGAGAGAGAGAGAGAGAGAGAGAGAGAGAGAGAGACAGAGAGGGGGGGAGAGAGAGAGAGAGGGGAGAGAGAGAGAGAGAGAGAGAGGGGAGAGAGAGAGGGGGAGGGAGAGAGAGAACGAGAGAGAGTGAGAGGGAGAGAGAGGGGGGAGAGACAGAGAGAGAGGAGAGAGAGAGAGAGAGAGAGAGAGAGAGAGGGGGGGGAGAGACAGAGAGGGGGAGATGGAGAGAGAGAACGAGAGTGAGCGAGGAAAAAAGAGAGACAGAGAGAGAGAAGGGGGAGAGGGAGAGAGAGATAGAAGGGGGAGAGACAGAGCAAGAGAGAGAAGGGGGAGAGACAGAGAGAGAGAAGGGGGAGAGACAGAGAGAGAGGAGAGAGAGAGTGAGAGAGAGAAAGAGAGAGGAAGGAGAAAGAGAGAGTTGACTTGTTGAGTTGAGTTTATTTTATCTTGAACAATCAACCATATAAAAACACAATAAAAGTGACAAACTAAAGAAACCAATTTAAAATGAATCAAATCATACATTCTTCATTAAATGATAAACAAATGAGTTTGAGAAGGAGCAGAAGGAAGCAAATGCTTATCTAGTCCTGCCCCTTTCTCACAATATCATACATAAACAAATCTCTTGGAGACCTAAAATAACAAACAAAATAAAAGAGAGAGTGAGAGTCAGGAGAGAGAGAGAGAGAGACACACACACAGAGAGACAGAGAGAGAGATACAGAGAGAGATACAGAGAGCGACATAGAGAGAGATACAGAGAGAGACAGAGAGAGAGAGAGGAGAGAGATACAGAGAGCGACAGAGAGAGAGACAGAGAGAGATACAGAGATACAGAGAGAGACAGAGAGAGAGAGAGGAGAGAGATACAGAGAGAGAGGGGGAGAGAGAAGGGGGAGAGAGAGACAGAAGGGGGAGAGAGACAGAGAGAGAGAGAGACAGATAGAGAGACAGAGAGAGAAGGGGGAGGGAGAGAGAAGGGGAGAGGGAGAGTGAGGGAGATAGAGATAGAGAGAGAGAGAGAAGAGAGAGAAGACATGAGGCGAGTCGGCCCGGCAGGTGGCTGGTGGGCTGATAAAGCCTATACCGCCGCGGTATAGAATTACTGTAGCAGCGACTGGCAACATTGTTCAAATTGCTGTTTTTTCTGTAAAAAATGGTGTCGGGTGATGGGGCCTTAGGCCCTGATTCAGCTCTTGGTGGCCCCGCCGTGGCCTGTTCTGGGGCAGCCTCTAGGCTTGGCTGCTGACAGTGTGAATCTGGTGGGGATGCGTCTTGACTATTCTGTGGTTGACGCTGTCCGGTACGCGCATGCTCCGTCCTCTACCGCGGCTTACGCTGGGGACTGGCGTATGGTCGAGTGTGGGGGCAGAACATTGTTCAGCCGCCCTCTCGTGAAACATTCCTGCTTGGCGCTCGGCGTCTCAAGCCTGTGGAACGTTCTCTGTCTCCGAGTGGGACCTCCAACTGGTCCTGGGTCGGTTGTCGGAGGCCCCATTGGATCAGCTGTCTTTAAGACCGCGTTCTTGGGCGGCTAGGTGGTGTAGTGGGCAAGGCGCTCGCCATCAACGCTGGAGACGCTGGGTTCGAATCCAGCTCTCGGCGTTGCTATCAGCGTGGCTGGTCGTTCATACTAACACAATTGGCAGTGTTAAGGGTGGGAAAGCTGATGGGTGGGTCATGGGCGTTGTGGACAGCGACCCCTACAGTTCGGTCGGGGCGCCTGCACAGCGAGGGTAGGATCTGGAGGGAGGTAGTGTGACCTTCCACACGTTACACTCTCCCGGTGAGAATCTGCGCTGCCAGGCTGGCTGCCGGCTGGCTGCACATGCGTCGGAGGAAAGCATGTGACAGTCTCCGGCCTCCCAGACCAACAGTAGGGGGGAGTGCGCAACAACCAGGAAGGGGGTTGGGAATTGGCATAACGACTAACAGTGGGATGGGAGAAAAATCGGAAAAAGGAGGGGGGGAAAAGATAATAATAAAAAAAATATATATATATATAAAAACGCGTTATTTTTGGCCATCACCTCCGCTAAGCGCGTGGGTGAGCTGTGTGCTCTCTCGGTGCGGCCTGAGTGCCTGTCTATTCGGCCGATAGCCGTGCGACTCTGAGGCCTAATCCAGTCTTCGTGCCAAAGAATATCCGGGGCTCTTTTCGCTCCAGGGATATTGTGGTTCAGGTGTTCGTCCACCTCCTCACGCTAGTTGATTTGGTGGAGTTGACTGCCTCCCCCCCTTCGTTAGGACGGGCGGGTGGACGGGACTCCCCTCCTCCCTGGTTGGGGCTTACAGGCCCTCAGGGGGTACACTTGTCGGGCCACGCGTCTGCTCTGCCCCATATCTCATAATGGCGAAGAACGAGACGCGATTGGCCAGTATGATAATATAACGAAAGGTTATCCTATAACCTAGTTATATGAATACTGGCTGAGCGTCTCGCTCTTAGCGCCCTGAGGTCCCTTGGATGGGTTTTCAGTGTTGGAAATCTTTCTGAGGAAGGGTGAGTGTGACCATGTCCGGCGTCATATAGTGGGACGCAGGGGCGTGGCCTGGTCACGTGCATGTGAGTGCATTTGTTGTTTCATGAGCACATTATGTGCTAGGAGATAAGAGATATCTCATAATGGCAAGAGCGAGACGCTCAGCCAGTATTCATATAACTAGGTTATAGGATAACCTTTCGTTATAATAATGATGAATGACTTTTCATCAGATGAAAACCCGCAGTAATAACTTACCATAGAGGGGTGACCACGGTGTCTCGTCTGTGAGTGCCCTTGAGCAAGGCACACAATGGCTGTTCAGCAGCCAACAGTCAGGTACTGGGTGCATCTCTGTGTGTGTTATTCACTCACCTCTGCACGCGGTAGACCCGTGTCCAGGGTGGCACCAGCGCCAGGATGCGGGCCACCAGGTCCACCAGGGCGCTGGGCGAGTAGCTCTTGTAGCGGCCCGTCTTCCACAGCTCGTACAGACCCGTCCCCCGGATCACCAGCGTGGGGTACAGCTTCAAGCCGTCGGGCCTGAAGGCCGGGTTCTCGAAGAACTCCTGGAGAAAAGGTCAACGTAGAGGAAAAAAAACAGGTTAACCCTTTCTTTCACTACCAAATGGTTAACCCTTTCACTGTGACGATACAGAAGGTTAAGCCTTTCACTACCGCACGGCAAAGGGTTAACCCTTTCACAACAGAAGGTTAACCCTTTCACTACCACACTAAAGACGGTTAACTACGTTTGATACCAATTTCACAACCATACTAGCAATCTTTTTTTAAAACAGAGTGACACTGAACTGCACTTGTAATTCTCACTCGTTCCATACAACGATACGCACCAAAAAACGACTTGAATACAAAAACATTTAATATATTTAATATGATTTAATCTCCCGACAGTCGGGCTACTTCCTCAAAAATGTAACACCTGTCAAATTAAATTAGACTTTTTAATACCTGTTTAAGGCCTTAAATTGAGAATTATGAATTTCAACTTTAAGACTCCTGATTGGATAAAGTGGGAAAGGGATACCAGGAAATGTATTTCCTGTTTACTGCAGAGCAGGAGGGACTGGGAGACCCATGTTACTGACCAGACACTCTATATCAGTGATGGCTGTTTACTGCAGAGTGGAGGGACTGGGAGACCCATGTTACTGACCAGACACTCTGTATCAGTGATGGCTGTTTACTGCAGAGTGGAGGGACTGGGAGACCCATGTTACTGACCAGACACTCTATATCAGTGATGGCTGTTTACTGCAGAGTGGAGGGACTGGGAGACCCATGTTACTGACCAGACACTCTGTATCAGTGATGGCTGTTTACTGCAGAGTGGAGGGACTGGGAGACCCATGTTACTGACCAGACACTCTATATCAGTGATGGCTGTTTACTGCAGAGTGGAGGGACTGAGATACCCATGTTACTGACCAGACACTCTGTATCAGTGATGGCTGTTTACTGCAGAGCGGAGGGACTGGGAGACCCATGTTACTGACCAGACACTCTATATCAGTGATGGCTGTTTACTGCAGAGTGGAGGGACTGGGAGACCCATGTTACTGACCAGACACTCTGTATCAGTGATGGCTGTTTACTGCAGAGTGGAGGGACTGGGAGACCCATGTTACTGACCAGACACTCTATATCAGTGATGGCTATTTACTGCAGAGTGGAGGGACTGGGAGACCCATGTTACTGACCAGACACTCTACATCAGTGATGGCTGTTTACTGCAGAGTGGAGGGACTGGGAGACCCATGTTACTGACCAGACACTCTATATCAGTGATGGCTGTTTACTGCAGAGTGGAGGGACTGGGAGACCCATGTTACTGACCAGACACTATATCAGTGATGGCTGTTTACTGCAGAGTGGAGGGACTGGGAGACCCATGTTACTGACCAGACACTCTATATCAGTGATGGCTGTTTACTGCAGAGTGGAGGGACTGGGAGACCCATGTTACTGACCAGACACTCTGTATCAGTGATGGCTGTTTACTGCAGAGTGGAGGGACTGGGAGACCCATGTTACTGACCAGACACTCTATATCAGTGATGGCTGTTTACTGCAGAGTGGAGGGACTGGGAGACCCATGTTACTGACCAGACACTATATCAGTGATGGCTGTTTACTGCAGAGTGGAGGGACTGGGAGACCCATGTTACTGACCAGACACTCTATATCAGTGATGGCTGTTTACTGCAGAGTGGAGGGACTGGGAGACCCATGTTACTGACCAGACACTATATCAGTGATGGCTGTTTACTGCAGAGTGGAGGGACTGGGAGACCCATGTTACTGACCAGACACTCTGTATCAGTGATGGCTGTTTACTGCAGAGTGGAGGGACTGGGAGACCCATGTTACTGACCAGACACTCTGTATCAGTGATGGCTGTTTACTGCAGAGCGGAGGGACTGAGAGACCCATGTTACTGACCAGACACTCTATATCAGTGATGGCTGTTTACTGCAGAGTGGAGGGACTGGGAGACCCATGTTACTGACCAGACACTCTATATCAGTGATGGCTGTTTACTGCAGAGTGGAGGGACTGGGAGACCCATGTTACTGACCAGACACTCTGTATCAGTGATGACTGTTTACTGCAGAGTGGAGGGACTGGGAGACCCATGTTACTGACCAGACACTCTGTATCAGTGATGACTGTTTACTGCAGAGTGGAGGGACTGGGAGACCCATGTTACTGACCAGACACTCTGTATCAGTGATGGCTGTTTACTGCAGAGTGGAGGGACTGGGAGACCCATGTTACTGACCAGACACTCTGTATCAGTGATGGCTGTTTACTGCAGAGCGGAAGGACTGTGAGACCCATGTTACTGACCAGACACTCTATATCAGTGATGGCTGTCGGAGTGTAGAGCTATTATTTTAACATGTAGACCACTTATTCTAACATGTAGAAGACCACTTATTCTAACATGTAGTTGTAGACCACTTATTTTAACATGTAGTTGTTGACCACTTATTTTAACATGTAGTTGTTGACCACTTATTTTAACATGTAGACCAGTGGTTCCCAAAGTCGGGGTCGCAACCCAAAGGTGGGCCGCGAGCAGCCACGGGAGGGCCGCGAGATGATTAAAAAAATAAAAATAAAAATGCAATGTTTTTTTTTTTTTTCATGCCACTGAACTTAGAAGCAGGCCAGGACAGTGTTTCTAGTTGTATTCTAAAATTCTATTCTATTGTATTCTAAAATGTGACTATATGGTTTTATATTAACTTAATAAATAAACAAAAACGAAAAATCTACTTATTTCAACGAACATTTCAAACTAAATAACAGATTATGCACATAAAACGCTGAAAACAACCGAAGCAACAATAGTATTTTAATGAGGCTATTATTATTATCATTATTATTTTGCAACAAGTTAGCCCTCTCATAAATAGCACATATAAATGAATAACTAACTTGAACTAACTTAATAGGATTGAAGTGATATTTGGTTAAAAAATCGGTCGCCTGGCAAAAAAATAAATAAAAAAAGCCTGACGATGTGCATTGGGCCGCGGCTCTCTGACGCCTTATTTTCTGGGTCCCGGCCTGAAAAGTTTGGGAACCCCTGATGTAGACGACTTATTTTAACATGTAGACCACTTATTTTAACATGTAGACCACATATTCTAACAAACAAAGAAATACCGCTTCCAGCACCTTAAATTCACCCTTTTCCCTTTCCTTGCTTTTATGTGCATTTCAGGGGTTTATTCTCCCTCCCTCTCTCCCTCCCTCTCTCTCTCCCTTTCTCTCCCCCTCTCTCTCTCCCCCTCTCTCTCCCTCCCTCTCTCCCCCTTCTCTCTCCCCCCCCTCTCTCTCTCCCCCTCTCCCTCTCTCTCTCTCCCCCTCCCTCTCTCTCTCTCCCCCTCCCTCTCTCTCTCTCCCCCTCCCTCTCTCTCCCCCTCTCTCCCCCTCTCTCTCCCGCATGCCTCTGGTGAGGTGCGTTCGCTCTCATCTCCACTAGATCCGCTCACGTTGACAAAGAGCTGACGCAGTGAGAGAGGTGCCCCAAAAATACAAAAACATAGACAACATTGATAAGATTTATTATCTTCTCCCATGCCTCTTATCTACCGGGCCAGGCAATGCCTCCCCAAACACAGCGGAGTACAGAAGGAGAAGGAGAAGAATTATATGGGGGGCATTTGAAGAAATGCTGATTGGTTTGGTTCTTACCAGCAAAACACACTAAAGTAAAGTGAACTAGAGTGAAGTCCTGCTGTTGAAAAGGAATGCATCAAGGAAACGTCTCGCTGTCGTTATCGTCGTGAGGTTTTATCGATGCAGGGAGGGGGGGGGGGGGAATTGATGTGGCTTCCTGTCATTTTTCTACACCGCTGACGGATCATGATGGGAACCGTGGAGATTACATCTTTCGAGGAACAGCCCGGACCTCCGAAATAGACCCAGCGATATCAACCTCTCACCAGGCCCGTAATCACACCAGACACACCACGGTCTTCTTAGTACCAGTGATACTAACTAAGAGAGGCTACTTTGGGATTCTGCACCAGCCACTTTCTGCCTTCTTGGATCTTCCCATTGCAGTCGCCCCTGTCGGCTGACAGACTAGAACCCCATTAAAGCCCCCCTATCGTGTCCGGGACGGGGAGCAGCTGTCCACTGGAGATAAGTGAGAGGGGGATCTAAGTCACGCTAGCGGGCCGGTTGTAATGGAATTCTATTATCAGGACAGCCAGGAGAGATGCAAGGTGGACGCAGGGTGATGCCTGGTGCGCTTATAGGGATGCACCGATCCAACTTTTTCAGTCCCGATACCGATACCTGGGCTTTGGGTATCGGCCGATACGGAGTACCGATCCGATAATCAATCAATCAATAAACTGTATGCTTCACTGTGTGGAAGAGACTGGGATCATTATTTTGTGCAAGGGAACATCAGGCTTGACTTAAAACATTCCTAACTTAGTGAAACAAAATGTAACAAATTAACACATAAGATATAAATGTACTGAATTGTTATTTATTAGTACAATTAAATAACAAAAAATAATTATAATCGTCTCCGATACCCGATCTAGCTATTTTAGTGATATCGGGGCCGATATCTGATATCAATATCGGATCGGAGCGTCCCTGGTGCGCTACACCCTGGTGGGGCCGTGACAGCCAGCCCTGGTGCGCTACACCCTGGTGGGGCCGTGACAACCAGCCCTGGTGCGCTACACCCTGGTGGGGCCGTGACAGCCAGCCCTGGTGCGCTACACCCTGGTGGGGCCGTGACAGCCAGCCCTGGTGCGCTACACCCTGGTGGGGCCGTGACAGCCAGCCCTGGTGCGCTACACCCTGGTGGGGCCGTGACAGCCAGCCCTGGTGCGCTACACCCTGGTTTACATTTACATTTAGTCATTTAGCTGACGCTTTTATCCAAAGCGACTTACAAGTTCTGTACGACAAGTCATCAGGAAGGGCACAACTCTATCAGCTGAGTAACAATGTTCATCAAAGTGTTGCGTGTTACAGCCCTGGTGGGGCCAGCAGCTACAGTAACTCACTACTCCCAACACTCTCATGTCACCGCTCTGCGCCTGGATCCAATAAACTGCAGGCGGAGGATATTATCACGGTACTAGAATCACGGTACTAGAGAGAGTCACGGTACTAGAGTCTAGAGTCACGGTACTAGAGTCTAGAGTCACGGTACTAGAGTCACAATACTGTCAACTCACCACATTTTGCGATATATCACCCCTTTTCAAGTGCAAATACATACAAACACTGCACACACACACACACAAGGAAGCATACTAGGACCGCTACTGTTCCTAATTTATGCAAATGACATGTCGTCAGCTTGTGACTGCAACTTGTTCCTGTTTGCGGACGACTCAGCCCTGCTGGTCTCTGACAAGAACAAGTTACAGGTTGAAAAAACCCTCAGCTCGGAACTAGGCAAAATCTGCATATGGCTCGCTGATAACAAACTATCATTACACATGGGCAAAACAGAGTCCATTCTCTTCGGTTCAAATAACAAACTCAGCAAGAACGACGGCTTCTCAGTTACAGTGGGTGACAATATTGTCACAAGGAAAGATGAAATTACCTACCTGGGTTCCATCCTAGAGGCTAATCTCTCCTGTGACAAAATGGCATCCAATGTAATAAAAAAAGTCAACCAACGAACTCGATTCTTGTACCGGATCTCCTCTCTGGTAAACAAGAATACCCTGAAGACTCTGGCAGGAGCACTCATTCAGGGGTACTACGACTATGCTTGCACCTCATGGTACCAAAGCACCTCAAAGGCGCTAAAAACAAAATTACAAACATCTCAAAACAAACTGGTCAGACTACTGCTTGACCTTACTCCTAGAACCCACCTCACCCCTGCCCACTTTGACAACCTAGGATGGCTTAGAGTAGACGACAGAGTACAGCAACTTGCAATGGGCCTGGTCTACAAGATACACTACACGACCAAGGTACCCATGTACATGTCAAAATACTTCCCAAAGGTCAGTGAATACCACAATCACAACACCAGAGGGAGCTCCACAAATCATGTTAAACCCAGATTCGGCTCAAATAAGGGACTAAACACGTTTCGCAATTATGCCACATCAATGTGGAACGCCCTACCCAAAGCTGTAAAGGAATGTGGATCACTACCCACTTTCAAAACCTCTCTCAAGGGACACCTACGGGAGACTGCAATTCAACACTGGCCCCTGTAAATATCCTAACCCAACCCCCTCCAATGTACAGTCATTTACCTAGTATGGTTAGTCCAATGTACAATTTTGTTTGTTTGTACAGTGTCTCCCCCCCCCCCCCCTCAATGTACAGTTTTGCTTGTTTATACAGTGTGCCCCCCCCCCCCCCCAACCACCTCCAATGTAGATTACCCAGTATGGTTGTCAATATCCCAGTGTACCCAACCCCCCCCACCCAACCTCCTCCAATGTACAGTTTCTACGTCAAATGTATATACTCCCTTTTCTTGACTCCTTCTGTATCACAAGCAGTACTGTATTTGCAAATCTGGTATGTCATAAATGTATAGATGTAGCAGTACTGACTATCTGTATGTCATGTATGTCATATATGTCCTGATTAATTGAAAATGGGGGACCCTGATGTAAACAAGACGAAAGTCTTTCTCTGGTCTGCATCCCCTTAACAATTGTGTGTATTGAGCTGTACTGTATTGTACCAATTCTGCAATCTGTTAATAAAGTTTTCAATCAATCAATCAATCAACCAAAAGCACACATACACATTGTTACGACCCCTGATGTCTAAGGGTAAAGGGCTGTAACATAACCATTGGTTGATATACACAATCACATATATACACACACATTCATTCAATCTTTATTTATACTCGATAATACACTGAGTAATTAAACTCATTTACAGTGCCGTCGAGATGTTACATATACAAGTGTCACAGTGTGTTCATAAATATAAAGACATCAGACAATCAGAATAATTAAGAGCACATTTTAAAATACATTAAAAAAAATTTAATCTTTTTAAAAGAATAAAATAGCTAAAAATTTAAACAGAGGTAATCATTTAAAAACAATTACATATTGTGGTGACCTGATTGGTCATTAAGGTTCTAAACCGACCCATAGACACTAGAGTGTCTAGTTTCAGTGTTTCTTGCAGGGTATTCCATGATGTAGGGGCAAAAAAGCCAAAAGCACACATACATGCAGAGTGAATTGGCAGAGGTAGCGGGTGGAAAGTCGATGGGTGGGGATTGGACGTTGTGGACAGCGACTCCTACAGGTCGGTTGGGTGACGCCTGTACAGCAGAGCACATATACACATTATACACATACATGCATGTAACTGAGGGGTACAATTCCCTGACTGTATTAATAAGTATGGTATCATTAAACCACTACTGTCTTATGTACATTACTACTGGCCATACAGTACACAGGTATCTTATGATGAACACTTCCCACAATGACTCGGTTCCACACAAAACTGGGTTTAAGTATTTATTAGCAGCAATGATAGTACATAATATACTTTACTTAAGGTGCGCTTATAAGGCAAAGGAATGTGCGTAGGCAAATCAATAACGTATGTCCATTCTCATATTACGCAGGAGATAATAATACAACCTGAATCGTAGGAATTATATCTATGGTACTCTAGTTAGGTAGCGGGAGATACTGGTAGGGTCCCTCCGGTTGTAAGCCAGCAAGGGGAGAGGATTTGTCGGTAGTAGAGTCTGGGTCAACGATGAATAGAGAGACTCCAAGTACAGGAGACGGTGCAATAATCTCTTGATCCGCAGACGAATAACAGCTGTTCTCTGTGGCATGCAGCTCCGCATGGAAGAAAGCTAGCCGGCCTCAGGCTTCTGAGAGGCGGACTCGACGTTGCTCCTCACAGGGTAAATCCCACACAATTGTGGGTGTAGACGATTCTCCGCTCCATCAATTACAGGACCAAAAGCAAATATAATCCAGCCGAAAAGGGCTATGTAGTCGTCGGGTAGATTATCCAGTGTACATGTCCACACGGTCCTCGTCTAGGGCTCCTCGGGTGAAAGCGCCAGGGTAAGCAGCCCAGCCTGGATAAGCACACTAGCTGGTACGAGGAAACGTTGGTGATGCTGGTCACTGTAGAACGGTAGCCGCACGATACACTATACATAAATAGACTATTACTGACTTAATAGAATAGGTCGAACTCGACGGTACAGCGTTAAACTCTGATACTTCAGTTATTAATTCGCACGCGGTCTCAATGCTCTATTTGGGGCCAAACAGGCCATACTTCACCGCACGTTGTATCGTGGGTGAGGCTTCAACTTATTGGGTAACTCTACTTCTGTATTCACCTGCGCCGTATTTATACGTTAGGTGAACAAACTAGTACCAGCTTTATTCCTGTCTCATATCCTTGCGCAGAGCCGTTCATGTCCAGGCAAGTCTTTGGCGGTGACTTTGAACCAGACCTTGGGGGTATGGCAATGGCGCCTAAGGGACCGCTGTCCAATAGGAGAACGAAATATTATGGTCTGTACTAGGTTAAAGGGATATTCCGTGTATATGTACAAGGAATACACAAGGGATATCAAACGATATACAAATATTATGCAATATATATCAATCAATAAATATATATATTCGGTTTAATCTGATCCTTCGTAACAGCCGCCTCCTAATTAGTCCCACCTAATTAGATAAGCAGAGACAGATTAACCGCACTGTCCACTACTCAATGTCTGTTGTGAGGGTAGGCAGTTCACAAAGTCAGGGGGTCATGGTCGTCATCAAGAGTGTCGGGGAGCCTTGGCAACTCTATTAGCCTCGCCACGGGCCGGGTGTATGTCCGCCCTTGGACGAGCACTTCTGCCGCTCTGACCTTTCCGTCGGCACCAGTGATCACTTTGCTTACGCGGCCGGCCGGCCACATAGCTCGGGGTAGTGACTGGTCGATAATCATGACTGTTCCTTCTGTCAAATTGTCTCTTTCTTTCACCCATTTCTGGCGGGTCTGTAGAGACGGTAGATAGTGGAGTAGGAAACTGTTCCAAAACTTGTCAGCCAATACTTGACTGTACCTCCACATTCTTCGGCCGTTCGCTTCTTCAGGCCTGTACACTGTCTGTGGTAGCGCGGGGTCCAGCCGCCCCATCAAGAGTGTGTTGGGGGTGACTGGGTCGACATCTGCTACATCACTTGAGACGTAACCGAGGGGCTTTGAGTTCAATACTCCCTCGATCTCCGTGAGGACTGTCGTTAGGACTTCTTCCGCCACGGTCTGGGCCCCAAGCACGGCGTACAGGGCTGTCTTTATTGAACGTACTTCTCGTTCCCAAGTTCCACCGAAGTGAGGTGCATTCGGGGGGTTAAACTGGAAATCAATCTGATATGGAGCGAGGTGGGTCTTAAGTTCTGGGCCCATACCTTGGAAGCTCTCTCTCAGCTCTTTCTCCGCCTTTGAAGTTTGTCCCGTGATCAGACAATAATATAGACGGTTTCCCTTTCCGCGATGTGAATCTTCGGAAGGCCATAAGGAATGAGTCTGTGCTCATGGTTGGAAGGAGTTCTATGTGTATCGCTCGGGTGGTCATGCATTTGAATACAATACCCCACCGCTTCTCAGTCCCTCTTCCTTTCTTTACATACAGCGGGCCGAAACAGTCCATACCGGTGGAGTGAAAGGGCTTGTCGCCGAGTCGGAGGCGACAGGGGGGTAGGTCAGCCATCCGGGGTATACTGGGCTGTGCTCGCCATTTACGACAGTCTAGACAAGTCCGCTGGAAGCGTCGTACTGCTTCTCTCCCTTGCAGTATCCATTAACGACGTCTGATCTCCGCGAAGACTCTCTCTGCCCCGGCGTGATGCACGTCCTTGTCGTATTTCTTTATGATAAGCTCTGTGACCTTGTGTCGGCTGTTTAAGACTATCGGGTACTTGACGTCATCCGGTAAGTCTGGGGCTCTCCTCAGACGACCACCCACTCTGATGAGATTATGGGCGTCGCTCTCAGGGGCTAAGTGGAGCAATCTGCTGTCTGACGGGACTGGCTTTGATCCCTGTAGACAGTCTAGCTCGTCGGGGAACGAGTCTCTCTGGGCTCGCTGTAGCAGAAGAAGTTCTGCTTCTTCGTAGTTAGCTGCAGTAATGTCAGTAGTGGGCTGAACCTCTGGGTGGTGCCACAGGAATGTCTTTAGCTGCGCACTCTCAAGGGTGAGGCAGTCGACTATGTTGGGGTCTGTGGGGACGAGTGTGTGTGTCAACCCACAGAACATAGATTTCTTATTCTCTGCCTCCTCTTCACTCGCCTCCCGTGGGGTGGGTGTAGGCCACTCTTCTTCCGGGAGCTTGAGGAACTCGGGCCCGTCACTATACAGATTGTGACGGGTGAGGTCATCCAGGGACATTCCCCGGGTGATGACGTCAGCTGGGTTGTGTTTTGTGTCCACATACCTCCAGCTTGCTGCTTCTGTTAAATCTTGGATCTCTGTGATTCTGACTCCCACGAAGACCTTGTATCTGCACGAATCAGACTGGATCCATGTGAGTACGGTCATGGAGTCTGACCACAGGATTGTTCTTTGCACCGGAATGGTGAGTTCACGTTGGATTAACGTGGCGAGTTGCGCTCCTGCTAGGGCTGCGCAGAGCTCTAGACGTGGGATAGATGTTGCTTGCGGGGGGCTATTCTTGAGCGAGCCAGGATGAAGGCAGTATGTATTTCTCCTCCCTCCTCTCGGGCACGCAAGTAGGCCACCGAACCGTAGGCTACTTCGGAGGCGTCGCTGAAGACGTGCAGGTCCATCTGGCACGTCTCCGGCCTCACTGTGGGTGGGAAGTAGCTGCGGCGTATGTTGACACCTGGGAGTGAGCTGAGTTCTGTCTCCCACTCTCTCCATGTGGAGGCAAGGTGTTCGGGTATGGGGTCGTCCCAGCCCTGGTCCTTGTCCCATAACGCTCTTACAATCATCTTTGCCCTGGTGGTGTAAGGTAGAATACATCCCAACGGGTCATATTGTCTGGCGAGTGTTCTGTATACACTCCGTCTTGTGGTCGGTAGTGCAGTCGACCTTCCCTGCTCCTTGGTCAGGGGTGTGTGTTTATAATGGAGCGGGTCTGTTTTGAAGCGCCAGACTAGTCCTAATGTCATTTCTTGGGCTTCTCCTGGGATGGTCGCCATCCAGGTCTCGCTGCTTGCTGCCTTGTCCTCTGGGGAGAGGCTGCGCAATACTTGAGGGTCGCTGCTGGCCCACTGCCGGAGATCAAAGCCGCCTTTGATCAGGGAGGCGCGGAGCTTGAGTAGGAGGGCCTCGGCTTCTTCTGGCGTCGAGACGCTTTGCAGACAGTTGTCCACGTAGAAACTATTTCCTACACTTTGTCGGACCTCTTCATCAGCTGCTGGGTCCTCTGCGACGTGTTTTTGCAGTGCAAACGTAGCACAGCATGGGCTGCATGTGGTTCCGAAAGGGAGGACTTCCCATTGATAGATGGCTGGTTGCTCATCCCCGATCCTCTCTCTCCATAGGAACCGCAGCAGGGGCTTGTCCTCCTCCACTAGTCGCACCTGCAGGAACATCCCTTTGATGTCGCCGCTGATGGCCACCTTGTCTTGGCGGAAACGTAGTAACACGCCTAGTAGAGAGGGGCCGAGTGTTGGGCCGGGCAAGAGCTCTTTATTCAGATTTTGTGATCCGATCTGGTAGCTGCAGTTGAACACAATACGATCCTTGCCGTTGTGGTGGACTTTGTGGTGCGGCACGTACCATGATTCGGTCGTCTGATCGGCCTCTTTAATGTCAATTTTCTTTATGTGTCCCGCTGTGATTAGCTTGTCAATCTCAGCGCGGTACACAGTAGCTTGAGCGGGGTCTCTGGCTAGGCACCGCTCTGTGTTCGATAGATACCGCTCCGTCGCTTCTTTTGGGGCGTGGAAGGTAGGCATACCCTCTCGCCTCAGGAGTGGAGTTGCGTATCTCATCACTCCGTTGACTTTGACTCTCTTTGTCCCCCGCTCGAGGAGGGCTATAGCGTAAATGTCTTCCTTGGAACGAATGTCTTTCTTTTCGTTCTTAAAGGGCATTGTCTCTAATGTCCATAGCCTCTCGACATGCTGTAGGAGGGTGGTGTCTTCTTCTGTCACTCTGGAGTGGAGGCAGCTAGTGGCTGCTGTTCGGTTAGGAGACCTAGCGAGGGGGCCTTGTAGTGTCCATCCTAGGCGGGTCTCGACTGCTGCAGGACAGCCTCTGGGCCCAGTGTGGACCCGGTCCATCGGGACGACGAGGTGTGCATGGTCGGAGCCTATCAGCAGGGTCGGGGTGGCACCGTCTATGAGCGGTATAGGTAGTTGACGCAGGTGCACATATTTATCCATCAGCTTGGCGATGGGGTAGGTGTACTGCGACAGGCCTATGTCTTGGCTGGTGAAAGCGTTAGTGATCCTATACCGTCTCTCTGGCTGCCCGCTTGCTGCGATAGTGAAGGAGACATTCTCGCCCTTTATCGTCTTTAGGTCTCTTCTTATTGTCCGAATCGTCATCGTTTCTTCGCTCCCCCGCAGCCCCAGCTGGGCCGCACCAGACGCGAGGAGAAGGGTCTTCTCTGACCCGTCGTCAAGGACGGCGTAGGTGTCCATGACCTTGTCTTCGTAACTCAATGTTACGCGGACCACCTTCAAGAGCACCCGGGCGCCCCCGCTGCTGGCGGGGTCAATGTACATAACACTTGCCTTTGTGCTGCTTGAGGGTGCAGGCTTTCTTCTGTTACTGTCATGTAGGACGTCCAAGTGGGCTCCGTCACACCGACTACACCTCTTCTTTAAGCGGCAATCGGCTGCCATGTGGCGGTCATCTTCTTGAACGTGTCACAGTGTGACAGCCAGTGTTCCTTTTCGCAGTACGGGCACACCATCTTCCACTTCTCTTTCATCGAGGGGGTACTGTGGTTCTTGTTGCTCGGTACTGATTCTGCTTGGTGCATGACGGTCACCAGTCTGCGGCCATCGTTTGCTCTCCTAGGTCCCTCTCTGGAGCTTGGTGTGCTCCGCACGAACGTATCCAACCGTAGGCTGTTGACTTCTCTCGCCAGGAAGTCGGCTAGGTCTAGGAGGGATGGCTCGGGACCGTTAGGATCACGGTGGTCTCTTTGCCGCCTGAAGCGCTCTTGTCGGGCGGGCGGAAGCTTCTCTAAAATCCTCTCGACATTAGAGTTCGCGTACAGTTCGTGCATACCCTTTTCCTTTTGCGCCCCCAGCATCCCTACCAGGGATTGTACCTTGATAGACAGGTCATCTAGTGAGCGATTGTCTGTGGCTGGGGGTAGACGGTCAATATTCCTTATCTCTTGTATTACGTAGTCCCATATGCGTCCATATCTTTGGTCGAGTGCTGCTAGAGCCGCGGTGTAGGGGGTAGTAGAGGTGGAATATGCCAGCGCTATATTGTGCGCTCGGGGCACCTTGAGGTGCTTGAGTAGGATAGCATACTTGTACGGTTCATCAGTTACATCGGACATCATTGTCTCTAAGCACATTCGTAGCTCTGTGTACTGTGCTCTGTTCTCGTGTGTGAAGTCCGGGAACGTCGGTGTGCCAAGGTACGATGCCATGGATGGCTGGCACATCGGTGAGCGTTGGAGGAGAGGCCTCCTAGGCGAGTCTCCTCTTACGTGTCGTGGTGGGCTGGTACCTGCTGGGTACCAAGGCCCGCGTACCCAGGTGCTGTTTCTCGGGGCTGGTCGTGCGTCAAGCTCACCCGTGAATAGAGTCGGGGGTCTGTAGCGCAGAGCCGCGGGGGTAAAGTCTGGGCTGTACTGGACCTCCTGGTCCTGTGGAGTACTGTAATGCTGTTGGGCTTGACTCTCCTCCTCTCCCTCTTCTTCTTCCTCTGGCAGGTCATCTAGATCCTGTAGTCGTCTATTTAGCCTCTCCGCTGTATAGGCCGGTCCTTCCCTGTTGCTGGGTCTCGCTTGGACCGGTCGGGGAAGGGGTTCGGAGAGGGGGATAGGCTCTCTCTGGTCGCCGGGCTCAGGGTCGCTTGATCGGGTAGGGGAGGGTGCCCTTGACCCTTGTCTTGACGAGGCCCTGGAGCCCCGTGCGGAGGGAGGGGGGGTTACCCTGGTAATCAGCTGCTCCATTATCTGCGCTTGTAATCGGTCGCGCTCGGCTTCGCGCTTGGTGAGAGCGAGGTCGCGCTCTGCTTCTCTTTGGGCACCGGCAGCGGCGCGCTGGGCTTCGGCGGCGGCGCGCTGGGCTTCGGCGCGGTCTCTTCCCATATTCTCTTCCGTCTGGAGGCGTCTAATCTCTAGGCGTATGCGGTCTTCGTCACTCCGTTGCTGCGCTTGAAGGCGTTCTCTTTCCATGGAAGAATGTTCGCGCTCGCTAAGCGTCTGTGCTTGGAGTCGATCGCGCTCGGTTGAGGCTGCCAGGCTGGCGATAAAGGCCTGCGCCAGCATCTTGTCCGCCTCGCTGGGGGAAGACGCTGGTTGAGGTGATCTGCTCCTGGTAGTACTCGTTGGAGATCCGTTCTCCTGTCGCGTATCGAGGAGATCCATCTCCGGGGTGCGCGTCCCTTCTTGTGGTGGGTCGGGTTCCATCCCTGGAGGGCTTTCTTTATCCTGGAGCTCTCCGGGGACTACTTCTTCGGTCTTGGCGGGGGGTAAAGTCATGTCGGGTCCCTCCTGGTCCCCACCGTGAGCTTGGTCAGTTACGTTAGAACCCACTAGGGTCTCTACTGGCGGGGTAGCCTGGTCGGTAGGGTTGGACATAATTTTACTATCTACTTTTTCCGCGTTTGACGTCTGTAGAAAGCTAGGTAGTATACTGGCAATGTAATCCTCTAAGTACTGAGGTGTCTGCCGTCTACGCTGCGGGTGATCTATTTTAGGAGAACCGTTTGTGGAGTGTTCATCATTGGCCATGTCAATATTAATACCACTATATTAATATTACGCTAGTTACCCTCCGGCTCGAAGGACCAATTGTAACTGAGGGGTACAATTCCCTGACTGTATTAATAAGTATGGTATCATTAAACCACTACTGTCTTATGTACATTACTACTGGCCATACAGTACACAGGTATCTTATGATGAACACTTCCCACAATGACTCGGTTCCACACAAAACTGGGTTTAAGTATTTATTAGCAGCAATGATAGTACATAATATACTTTACTTAAGGTGCGCTTATAAGGCAAAGGAATGTGCGTAGGCAAATCAATAACGTATGTCCATTCTCATATTACGCAGGAGATAATAATACAACCTGAATCGTAGGAATTATATCTATGGTACTCTAGTAAGGTAGCGGGAGATACTGGTAGGGTCCCTCCGGTTGTAAGCCAGCAAGGGGAGAGGATTTGTCGGTAGTAGAGTCTGGGTCAACGATGAATAGAGAGACTCCAAGTACAGGAGACGGTGCAATAATCTCTTGATCCGCAGACGAATAACAGCTGTTCTCTGTGGCATGCAGCTCCGCATGGAAGAAAGCTAGCCGGCCTCAGGCTTCTGAGAGGCGGACTCGACGTTGCTCCTCACAGGGTAAATCCCACACAATTGTGGGTGTAGACGATTCTCCGCTCCATCAATTACAGGACCAAAAGCAAATATAATCCAGCCGAAAAGGGCTATGTAGTCGTCGGGTAGATTATCCAGTGTACATGTCCACACGGTCCTCGTCTAGGGCTCCTCGGGTGAAAGCGCCAGGGTAAGCAGCCCAGCCTGGATAAGCACACTAGCTGGTACGAGGAAACGTTGGTGATGCTGGTCACTGTAGAACGGTAGCCGCACGATACACTATACATAAATAGACTATTACTGACTTAATAGAATAGGTCGAACTCGACGGTACAGCGTTAAACTCTGATACTTCAGTTATTAATTCGCACGCGGTCTCAATGCTCTATTTGGGGCCAAACAGGCCATACTTCACCGCACGTTGTATCGTGGGTGAGGCTTCAACTTATTGGGTAACTCTACTTCTGTATTCACCTGCGCCGTATTTATACGTTAGGTGAACAAACTAGTACCAGCTTTATTCCTGTCTCATATCCTTGCGCAGAGCCGTTCATGTCCAGGCAAGTCTTTGGCGGTGACTTTGAACCAGACCTTGGGGGTATGGCAATGGCGCCTAGGGGACCGCTGTCCAATAGGAGAACGAAATATTATGGTCTGTACTAGGTTAAAGGGATATTCCGTGTATATGTACAAGGAATACACAAGGGATATCAAACGATATACAAATATTATGCAATATATATCAATCAATAAATATATATATTCGGTTTAATCTGATCCTTCGTAACAATGCACATATACACATACATGAACATACACATACATATACACATACATGCACATATAAACACATACATATACACATTAGGGTGGTCCTTCGTGATGAGTTAATTTTTTTATTCATCTATTTTAAGCTCCAACCTCCAGAATCCGTTATGGTAGTCAAGAAAACTCTCCTGGTGAATTCTTTCCTCAATCTGACAACATTTACCGCTCCTTCATCAACCTTCAAGTTTCACCCTGAGGATCCCAGAGTAGTACTTTTGTGCCAACATGAATTTGAAGGAAATCTTAACATGAGGGGTGTCTAAAATGTGTGTTTTCTTTGTGGGGAATTCAAATATTGGCTCAAATATTGGCTTTGGATGGGATAACTTTAACCTACATTATTTTGGATTTCAAAATGGCCGATTTTTACCATTTTTAACCCCTTGGCCAGACATGGGTGCCAGAATTAATCTGAAGGAAATCCTAACATGCAAGGTGTTTAAATTATGTGTTTTGAATGGGGAATAAAAATACGAGTACATTTTTAGGATAAGATAACTCTAACCTACCTAATTTTGTGTTTCTAAATGAGTAAATCTAAATACATATACACATACATATACATATACATACATGCACAGACATGCTGACCCTCCACATCTCAGTGTGAAGCAACTCACTTATTGTCAAATCCCATCTGAAACCCTGCGTTGCTATACATTCAACATTGTGGCTAAAACCAAGGGCGGCTGGGTGGCGTAGCGGAGATTGTGCTCGTCACCAATGCAAGAGACTCCGGTCTCGACTCCCCGAGTCAGCGTTGCCTGCGGCTTGGGCCAGTCGTCATACTATCTCAATTGGCAGAGGTAGCGGGTGGAAAGTCGATGGGTGGGGATTGGACGTTGTGGACAGCGACTCCTACAGGTCGGTTGGGTGACGCCTGTACAGCAGAGACGGGAAGTATCTGGGGCAGCGTGAGCCTCCCACGCGTTACTCCTCGCCACTGAGAGTCCGCGCTGTCTGGTGCGGATGCAACAGGCTGCCTCCTCGTGTACCGGAGGGGACACGTGATGCAAGGCTTCTATCCTCACTACAGCCGACCAAGTGGGAGGTATAGTCTAGCAACGTTCAAGACAGGGGAGGGAAGAATTGAAGGGGAAAATTGGCGAGGCGAAATTGGGATGGGAGAAAAATAGAAAATAAGGAGAAAAAGTGGATAAAAAAAATAAAAAACATTGTGGCTAAAACCAAACACTCACATTCTCAATGAACCCACCAGCCGGGGAAATAGACAAAGGAGAGACCCGCGAAAACAATCGCTTTCACGTTTCACTTGATACTGGGAAAACATTAAAAACCCTCCCTATTTAAGCCACTTGGAGCAGAACCAATCAGAACAAAGCCAGAGAGCGTCTACTTCTTAATAAGTGCCTCATTATCACAGGGGAAGATCACGCTCTCTATTGATGCCGCCTCGGTGACAGACCTACAGTATCTTGAGCTCTTGTGAAAAGTCACATATACACACATATACATACATACACACACCAAACACACATATACATACACACCAAACACACATACCAGACAGATTAAAAGGTGCACTATGCAGCCTATTGGAACGTGAGGTTCTGATACGATTTGATTAATATACCTGCATTATTTTATCCCACTTTATGCTTTGCTCTTGCCGCTCGTTTCACACTGATTTTATGTCTTATTTCTTACTGATGTAAAGCACTTTGAACCGCAATCCCCCGTATGAAAGGTGCCATACAAATAAAGTTATTATTATTATTATTATTATTATTATTATTATCAAATGCTTGCACATCAAAACGATGCTGTGTTTTCAATCAGAGCAGCCAGTAGGAGCTACAAGGAACGCAGCTGGAGGCTTTTGCATTCGAGTCATTTCCTTCTATACTAGGTGCAGCCGCCATGCTCCTGGTGTGAGATTCTGCCGCATACGGTTTAGTCATTATCATAACGCTGTGAGAGTGATTGTGATGACGACGAACTCTATTATGTGGCAGCGTAAAAATCTTTAATAAAAACACGAATTTAAACGCCGTAGTCACAGTTGTCCTAATTATGTAAATGGTGCTTTCATGTGGTCTGATCCAGGAGTTATTTGGCAGAAATGGAAGAAAACATAAGAAGAGCCCTTCTGTTCATCTGTTTGTCTATGAAAAGGCAGCAGGGCGGAGGGATATAAAAACTCTGCCGGTAGAAAACGGGTCACAGTGGCTTCAGAACATAATATTAGTGCCAATGGTTATAATAAATAATAAGTAAGGCTGTCAAAGTTAACGCAGTATTAACGCGTTATCGCCCGATTCTATTAACGCCACTATTTTTTTTAACTCACGATTAACTTTTAATTAAAAAAATAATAATAATTTTTTTTTACTTTTTCTTTTCTTTTTTAACTAGACTTCACTCAGGTGTATTATTGATGCACTCATTGATACTATGTTTGTTTCTGAAGTGTGTGTGTTTGTGTGTGAGATAGAGAGAGAGAGAGAGAGAGAGAGAGAGAGAGAGAGAGAGAGAGAGAGAGAGAGGGGGGGGGGGGGGGGGGTGAGAGAGATGAGGAAGGGGCAAGAGAGAAAGAGAGCTGGGAGAGTGTGTGGGTGAGAGAGAGAGAGGGGGGTGTGTGATTACTCAGCCCTTGTGTGGGTGAATGTAACAAGTTCCTAACGTTTTCTTTCCCCTATTATTTCATGCACACTTTATTCATTGTTTTAAATTATTATTTTCTTTTAAGTTATTTTGTGCATCACTCTGTTTTGAATTTGATGCAAATTTGCAATGCATGAGGGTCATCCTTTTGTGTTAAATGGCTGCATAAAGCAATCATTTGTTGACTCTCATGTTGATAAGTATTAAAACTTGGAACTTGAAAAAGATCTGTTTAAGGTAGATACAATTTTTTTTTTAAATGCGATTAATTTGCGATTAATTGCAAGTTAACTATGGACAATCATGCGATTAATCGCGATTACATATTTTAATCGATTGACAGCACTAATAATAATACATTTCATTTATATAGCACACTTTAAAACTCAATGAGATCTCAAGGTGCTTCACAGCAAAAAGGTAAAAGGTTTAAAACAGGCTTCCGGTTTGGCGAGGAGCGGGTGAGATTGGGGAATCTCCGTCGTTATAGGAGGGGCCCTCTCCAGGAGAGCCTTACCCCTCCAGCCCGCCAACGGGGGTTAAACGGGGTTAAAAATAATTACCTGGGAAGTGCCAATTGTCTTTAGTTTTTTTTATTTCTCTGAGTTATGTTAGAATAGCAGTTGCTTTGAATGTGCACATGGACAATTGTGAAGGACAAGAATTCTAAATGTTGGACATGAAGAGAGGCTTGGAGAATCTCCTTTGGGGGATATCTCCGTCTCTAGTTATTTGAATGCGTTGTCTGATGTATGTTTGTAAACTAAAACTAAAACTGCAAATACAAATTTGAGTAAAAAAAAGAAAAGAAAATTAAACATAAAAACATTCAAATTAATACAATAAAAAACATAAAAAAATTTAAATAAAAAGGTTTAAAACATTACAATTTAAATGAATATAATAAAAAACATAAAAACATAGGAGCAGTAAAAAAAACAACAACAATTCATCTGACAACAATATACTCAGAGAAAGTTACACAACTAAGTGCCGTTACTGTTTCCAAAAATCAAGTTTGAACGAAGTAAAATGTAGTTGGTAGTAAATGGAACATTCATGTCATCAGAATCCCCTAATATCACCCCAACCCCTCTGCTGCCCTCATGCCTTTTCATAATAGCAAACAATCCCAAAACAATTGCTTAACATTTGACATTTGAGTCATTTAGCTGAACGCTTTTATCCAAAGTGACTTACAAGTTCTGTACTTACAAGACGAGTCAGCAGGAAGGGCACAACTCTGACAGCGGAGTAAGATTGTTCATCAAACAGTGTTGAACTTGAGCGCTACAGTCTTGAGCGCATAGTAGTATAAACATATTAGCATAGTAGGTAGTAATACAGGCGAGGTAGATTCCTTAGTAGCAAAGTGCATAATAGTAAAAGAGGCTTAAATAGCAGCATTGAGTGTGTGCAGTCAAACATATAGTAGGTTATTTATTTTCTTTAACTGTAATCTGTCTGTTCTGCTTCATGTATTAACGTCACGGTGACCAATCGCAGCCACACTTATTGTCTGGGACCAAATACGGCCACGCCCCATTCCCAGTAAAAAGTGGGAATCTCTAGAATGGGTTTTGGGCGACGCTGTATACGGAAGTGACTCTAAAGGTGACGATTAGACAACACTTTCTGTTGTCAGTAGATGGCAGCATTGGTTTAAAATGAAAAGGTGAAAATGTTGAAAACTACAACAATACACTTCCCAAGATCCTTAGCACAGGTCACAGGTCACTGGGATGTGTCTATATTCTTCGACGTGATCTGAACAGCGGTAAACTATTACTGCAGCCTCAGTATAGCGACCGTGAATGGTAAACTAATTATCTTAACAAAAGTGCGCTGGTAGCGTTACATATGTTGTCTAAAGGGGGACATATGGTACAATTTAAGATTTTAATGATAATCTGCATATAAAGGACAACAAAAAGCATCGTTAATTTGTAAGAAACCTCAATGAAAACGGTAATATTCGCTATTGTTATGAAAATGTGATAGAATCCTATACAAATGTGGACGCATTTGGTCTACGTTCCGTTACATACCTTGTAATTTTATTTCAGGTCGTTTGTTTGATGTGTGTTTGAATCATCCCCCTTACCTCTGTGATGCATCGTCTGTCTCTTTTCTATTTGATTTGATCTCTTTGTCCCCTTTCGCCCCGTTACCCTTCGAGAGGCACCTTTGTCCTCTCGCCAGGCCGTCATCGTAAATAATCATTTGTTCTTAATTTACCTGCCTGGTTAAAGGTTAAATAAAATAAAATAAAATAAATAAAATATAAGAGTAAATATTTTCTGTCGATGACAAAAGTGATTTTTCCACAAAAGACGAGATACGATGATCAGAAATGAACAAAACATGAGACACAAAGTTGAGATGAATTGATCCAAAGTAAGAGAGGACACAAAGGACTCACGATGAACTGCTCCACGTCCCTCTCCATGCCCACGTTGGGCAGGTCGGGCATCATGTGGGACACCACCTTGAAGCCTGCGTCTTTAGACAGCTGGAAGGACTCGCACACCGCCCTCACCGTGTGGCCCCTGGGACACACACACACACACACACACACACACACACGCACACGCACACGCACACGCACACACGCACACGCACACGCACACACACACACACACACACAGACGGGGAGAGAGGGTGATATGATTTGATTAGATTTTTATTTGTCTCGAACTTAGAAACATAAAACAAGTTTAAAAAACAAAAAGGTTTCCATACAATAAGTGTTCGAGAAGGAACAGGGGGAAGTAAAACAAAATTAAAACGTATCAAGCCCCTAAATAAAAGTATTTTTTTTATATATCCAAATATCCAAATGAGAAAAAATATATATTAGGCAGTCACATTAGTGTGATATGTACACGTGAACTGTCTGTCTCTCTGTCTGTCTGTCTGTCTGTCTGTCTGTCTGTCTGTCTGTCTGTCTGTCTGTCTGTCTGTCTGTCTGTCTGTCTGTCTGTCGGTCGGTCGGTCGGTCGGTCGGTCGGTCGGTCGGTCGGTCGGTCGGTCGGTCTGTCTGTCTGTCTGTCTGTCTGTCTAATTGGTCCATGGCCCCAACACTCCCCGCCCACTCATCTACCTGTCCTTCCATTCGTCTATCCACCTGTCTGTCACACTGTAAGTCTCCACGTCATCCTCCCATCAGTACAGTATGTCCACCTGTCCGCCACTCCTTCCGTGCCCGTCGGTCCACTCTCTCGGGACGGGCAGTAATGTTTCCGTGCCCGTCGGTCCGCTCTCTCGGGACGGGCAGTAATGTTTCCGTGCCCGTCGGTCCGCTCTCTCGGGACGGGCAGTAATGTTTCCCCAGACTGAGTACTTGTGTGAATTAATGGTGTAGCGCTCGAGCCGCTGTTTAGGGAAATCTATTTTTAGAACACGCATGACAGCAGCGATAACGACGTGTTGCGCTGAGTCACACACACACACGGTTTTATCATGTCCCACTCCATCATACATCCATCCATCATCCACCCATCATCCACCCACCCATCCATCATCCATCTATCCATCATCATTCATCCATCCATCCATTAACCCATCATCCACCCACCCATCCATCATCCACCCATCCATCATCCATCCATCAATCCATCCATCCATCCATCCATCATCCATCCATTCATCATCTACCGACCCATCCACCCATTAACCCATCAATCATCCATCCATCATCCATCCATTAACCCATCAATCATCCATCCATCATCCATCCATTAACCCATCAATCATCCATCCATCATCCATCCATTAACCCATCAGAGCTGTTTCCCCGAAGCCTGTTTTTGGGCTTCTAACTTCGTCAGGGTTTTCGAACCTTCGTTTTTAATTACAAAAAAAATAGAATATCGATTTCTTTTTTGGGGAATATTTTTTTTTATATAAGATATCCTCAAACTAAATCCTCAATTTGAATAAAGTGATTAATCTGATTAAATTAGTATTTTTTTGTATTAAATCAACTTTATTTAATGAATATAACTCATCAGTTTCGTCAACATCAATAATCCAATAAGGGCTCACGGTTGGTACGAAAGTGATGGTGACGTCTTGATGGAGCGCCGAGTGCCGAGCGGATGCAGACAGGCTACAATTAATGTTTTATTTTTTATTTGTATGATGAGTCATATACTATAATAGTATAATACTATAATATTAGTGTAGCCTAATCTTTATCTGCAACTGTGAAGAAAAAGCCCATTGGTTTAAACAGAATGAATAGACACATAAAAGTTAATAAATATATATATATAAAACAAAATTATTCAAATGTTGATTTAGAATTAGAACGCCAACGTAACGAACGAAGGTCCGAATGTTCGAACGTTTGGGCTCAGTCCTATCATCCCTCCCTCCTCCCTCCCTCCCTCCCTCCCTCCCTCCCTCCCTCCCCCCTCCCCCCCCCCCCTCCTTCCCCCTCCTCCCCCCCCCCTCGCCCACCTGTTGGTGTCTCGGGCCACGTCCTCGTAGACGCTCTGGACTCCGATCTCCAGACGGGTGCAGCCGTACCCCAGCATGTCACTCAGGTGGCGCTTCAGGCAGTAGTCGGGCCGCGTCTCGATGGTGATGCCCACGCACTTGGTGTTGCTGCGCTCAGAGTACCTGAAGAAAGACACAAGAAACACACTTAGTTAGGGGTGTAACGGTACGGTACACACAAAAAAATAACATTTTAAACATCGTCTTATCATTTCAACATTATTGGTTGGTCTTAATTGCTCGTATTCTCTTCGCCGCCACATCGGTCGACTTGATGATGGTGAAAAGTAGGGATGTCCGATATTATCGCCGGTTTATTGGTATTAAAATGTGATATCGGAAAATATCGGTATTGGTTTTCAAAAACAAACAACATTTTTTTTTTTTTTTTTTTTTACATTTCTATAACCTTTATTTACCCAGGCAAGCAAGTAAGAACAAATTCTTATTTTATTTATTGTCAAAAGTATGCATAATGTTATGTTAATTCCACAACAAGACATATGTAATGTTAATTACCTGAAATTATTCTGTTTTTTGGGAGGGAAACCCTGCATATATCAGTATCGGTATATCGGTATCGGTAAAAAAGCCAATATCGAGCATCCCTAGTGAAAAGCATTCATAGCGATCTTCTATGTATATAAAGATGGCAGTGAAGTGAATAATGCAAATAGTCTATAAGGACTGAAAGTAGTCTTCAAGTCTGACCAGTTGTCTATAAGGACTGAAAGTAGTCTTCAAGTCTGACCAGTTGTCTATAAGGACTGAAAGTAGTCTTCAAGTCTGACCAGTTGTCTATAAGGACTGAAAGTAGCCTTCAAGTCTTTTGAGCTGAGTCATACCAAAGACATTAAAAAGTGATCTTGATAGAAGGGGAGGGAGAGGAGAGATGGAGGGAGAGAGAGAGGGGAGGGAGAGAGAGAGGGCGAGAGAGAGGGAGAGGAGAAACAAAGGGAGAGGAGAAACAAAGAGAGAGGGAGAAATTACAAACATCTCAAAACAAACTAGTCAGACTACTGCTTGACCTGACTCCTAGAACCCACCTCACCCCTGCACACTTTGCCAACCTAGGATGGCTTAGAGTAGACAACAGAGTACAGCAACTTGCAATGGGCCTGGTCTACAAGATACACTACACGACCAAGGTACCCATGTACATGTCAAAATACTTCCCAAAGGTCAGTGAATACCACGATCACAACACCAGAGGGAGCTCCACAAATCATGTAAAACCCAGATTCGGCTCAAACAAGGGACTAAACACGTTTCGCAATTATGCCACAACAATGTGGAACGCCCTACCCAAAGCTGTAAAGGAATGTAAATCACTACCCACCTTCAAAAACACTCTCAAAGAACACCTACGGGAGACTGCAATTCAAAACTGGCCCCTACAAATGTCCTAACCCAGTTGTACAATAAAGACCAAGCATGGCTTTGTCAGTATTCCAATGTACAGCCCCACCCAACCCCACCCCACCTACCCAACCTCCTCCAATGTACAGTTTCCATGTCAAATGTATGTCAGTATTCCAATGTACAGTGTCCCCCCCCCCCCTACCCAACCCCCCCCCCCCCCCCCACCTCCAATGTACGGCCCCACCCCACCTACCCAACCTCCCCCAATGCACAGTTTCTATGTCAAATGTATATACTCTTCTTCTGGATTTTTTTAGTATCACAAACAGTACTGTATTTGAAAATCTGGTATGTCATAAATGTATAGATGTAGCAGTACTGTCTATCTGTATGTCATGTGTGTCATATGATGAATTGAAAATGGGGGACCCTGATGGAAACAAGACGAAAGTATTTCTCAGGTCTGCATCCTCTTAACAATTGTATGTATTGAGCTGTACTGTACTGTACCCATTCTGCAATCTGTTAATAAACTTTTCAATCAATCAATCAATCAGAGGAGGGAGAGAGGGAGAGGAGAGACAAAGAGAGAGGGAGAGGAGAGAGTGAGGGAGAGGAGAGACAAAGAGAGAGGGAGAGGAGGGAGAGAGGGAGAGGAGAGACAAAGAGAGAGGGAGAGGAGAGAGAGAGGGAGAGGAGAGACAAAGAGAGAGGGAGAGGAGAGAGATGGAGGGAGAGATAGAGGGGGAAGGAGAGACAAAGAGAGAGGGAGAGGAGAGAGATGGAGGGAGAGAGAGAGGGGGAGGGAGTGGAGAGATGATGATGATGATGATGAATAGTTTATTTTCGGTCTTTGTTTACAGATAAATCAAAAACACACATGTGTGGACTTTCAAAAAAATAAAAATATATGTATATATCACAAATGTACATATTCAAAGTAAGCTCACACACAAAATCCAAACTCAATGACCGAAAAAAGGATTTGGCTGAAGCACATGCTTATTTTTGCCTATCCTTTACAATTCTTAAAAACTAAATACTTTAATATAAGAAAGAAAAACTTAAAATATGCTGCAAGATAATTTTTTTTTTTTTTTTTTTTTTTATTGCAAAACAAAACTTATTAAAAGTCAGTACTCAACACACAATGTATAATGAAACTTTCAGTAAAGGTGGTTAAAATATATGCAAGTACAGAAACAGGATAAAACAAAAATAGTCAATAATAACATTTTAACCGTATACAGTGTATATCCAGCGAAGTTACAATTATATAAATGTTAGTATATAATATACCCCTAATACCTATTTTCTAAAACCCTACACACATATGCTCCAGCTCAAACCCCCCCCTCCCGGACCCCCTCTTGGATAGTACCTCCATTATCCCTCACTCCTAACCAGACACTACCATTATAGGCTAGCTTTTATTCTCTCCACCACTTCTAACCACATTGACATTTTGGATTCATTGAGCCCCAGAATTCTTGCTGTAGATATTTCTTGATATATCACATCGAGATATGTAAGAAACCACACTTTCCGGCACATTTTTTCCGGTTGAAACCAACGTGATGCGATCAGTTTTTTAGCTACTGTGATACCCGATAAAACCAATCTTTTTAGTTGTGGATTCACTGCAAACTCAAAAACATCATTCAATAGCAATACCGCGGGGTGTACAGGTATATTCCAAAATACGAGTATTGATAATTGTTGGGACACATCTTTCCAGAATGCCTTAACTGGTGGGCAGTCCCAATACATGTGCATAAATGTTCCTTCGTCCCCATTTGTACATTGGGAGCATTTGGAGTCTTGTATAAGCCCCATTTTGCACAGCCTTATAGGAGTCAAGTATGTCCTGTGAATATAGTTCAGATTGATTTGTTGATGATCCGGGTTCCTTGATGTAAGTCGGACATTTGCCCAGGCTCCTTGCCAATCAAAGTCATTTTCCAGGTCTGGTATATCCCTCCTCCAGACATTGTCTAGTTGAAGGGTTTCATACGAGGACGTTAGTAATTGATAATAAAAACCTGATACAAAACCTCCCAATGTATCTCTTTCATAGAAAAAATTGTGGTATCTGTGGTGTTCAATTGGTATGTGTAATGGAACACCGTGAGATCTCATACAAAGTCGTAACTGTATGTAAAAAAGCCATGTGGACTCGGTGAGGTTAAACTTTATGCATATTTCGACATAACTACAGAGGCCCTTGTTATTAAAAATATCCCCTAATGAGTGTATGCCTCTCTCTTCCCATATAGGGAATCTTATAGGTCGTTTTCCCATTAAGAGAGCATTGTTATTGAATATGGGAGTGTGATTATGCCATACTTGAGGGTTAGGAAATTTCCTTTGTGTTTCCCGCCATGTCCTGATTGCATGGGTAATTATTGGGCCAAATTCTCGCTCACAATGCTTGATTGAAAGTTTAGTGTATGCTATGTCTTTCAATCTCTGTGGGGCTACTATGTTTTCTTCTAACCGCTGCCAATGCAATTTTCCTGTTATTGTGTATAATCCTAGCTATAGTTATGCGCCCCTCAGCATCCGACCATACCCCTTTCAATTCGATATTTAATTTGCGTCTGACGACTATGGCTACCCCTCTAGTTCTCGTAGCAAAAGAAGAGTGACTAATATTATGGTATATGTTATCCGCTAACGTATTCATGTCTCCCTCTAAAATGTGCGTTTCGCTTAATAGAGCCACGTCCACATGTTCTTTTTTCATCAGTGTGAGCACGCTTTTGCGCTTGTGTTGTTTGTTTATCCCACCGGTGTTCCATACCATTATATTCAAACTAGCCATAGTCTATGCATGTTTTCGTGTAGTTTTTGGTAATGTTTCTGGAGTATGAAGCTACAATAGATGCACATCCAATTAATGAGGTCCCGTTGAGAGCTGAGCTTAAAAACATATATATATACAAATAAAAATCCCCTATTTTCCCCTCACCCAGAAAGTCGAACATGCCTGTGTTCCAAGAACACATCCTCCGCGATTGACTTTCTCCCATGGTCCACCGGATTGCCCAAACTGAGCATTGTAATCCTAATTTTCCTATGCTAATTGCCATAGGATCTAACATTTCCATTCTATTGCAATAGAATGTCACTTTTGGTCTTGCACCTTCCCTTACTGTAATGAAGTATTGTGATAAATAACATAAAAAAAATAAATAAAAAAAAAAAAAAAAAAAAAAGAGAATAAACCTTTATCGACATATTCCTTTGAACCCTCCACTAACGTGTGGGGAAAAAAAAGGAAAAGATTGTAGAGCAATATTGACACCTTAATGTGAAGAACATTGGAAAAGAATAATGTAAGTTAAAATATATTTAAAAAATATAGAGTAATATTGACACCTTAATGTGAAGAACATTGGAAAAGAACAATGTAAGTTAAAATATATTTAAAAAATATAGAGTAATGAGAAGAAAAAATTAAATAAAATAAAAATCAATGGAAAGATATAGATAAGGAATAAGAGATAAATAATTATCAACGTGGAGAAGCCACTAGAACCGATTTAACTGATTAGATAAGATAGAAAAGCAGCGCCTTTTAGCGCTTCAATGTGCCTTTAATGGAGTGATTACTTAAATTGTTAGAATAACCTTGCTGTGCTCATACGTTTATGTGTGGTTAATTTTTAAAGTATTATTAAGGACTGATTGCACTTCATTTAATTTATTATCTGCTATGTGTATACACACTGAATGTTATTGTTAGAGTTGTATGCTTCGTTGTCATGGTGCCTTATATTCTAGAAGGTTGTAGAATATACTAGTGCCTAGACTATTTTACTTTCCAGAATGATCTAAGAGACCCAGGGCATTTGAGCGATAAATCTTTCTTTTTTTTAAGAGAAAGAAAATATATTTCTTTTGATGTTTTACTCAAAACTGTACTCCTGAATTATTTTATCCTTTAGGGCCTTTTTAAATCTCCCCTGAGAAGTACACAACTTCAACCCGTCACTAAGACTATTCCACAATTTAACTCCCAAAATTGAAACACATCTAGCTTTTACATTAGTTCTTACCTCTTTACATGTTTTAAGAATACACAACCCTCTTAAATTATACTTTCCTTCATGGAGAGAGAGAGGAAGGGAGAGGAGAGAGGGAGGAGAGATGGAGAGAGAGAGAGCGAGGGACAGAGAGAAGGACAGACAGAGGGGGAGAAAGGAGACAGAGAGAGAGAGAGAGAGAGAGAGAGAGAGAGAGAGAGAGAGAAGGAGCGGCAGAGAGAGAGGGAGAAACAGAGAGAAAGAATGATCTGCTCAAATGATGATAACAAATATGATATTAACAAATATAATATGTATTGTATCTTTTGCAGTGATGGCGCAATATAAATGAAAATATGATATCATATCATCATATTGTTTAGCTCTATGATTCAGGTCAACATTCAGACTGGATCTAGGGTCAAAATATCAAATATCTTTCTTAGTTTTGACGGTATAGATGTACACATCTCATCTGCTCCACTCCAACAACTCTGATGACCATTACAGCCAATCAGGACGCCTAACCCCCCCCCCCCCCCCAGCCCTGCCCCCAACCACCACCACCCCCCTCCCGACTCTGAACCCAACAACAATAAATGTCCATCTTTTACAGTCTGCTGGCTGATTTACACCAATTACAGCGCGCTTATGCTCCAGAGAGGGCCGTCAGATTGGCTGAAATGAATCAATAAAAAGTCTATTATCTTAGAGATGATTATAGCGAGGTAGCATGTGTGTGGGGGGGGGGGGGGGGGGGGGGGGGGGCAGTCATGGCGTGAAAGAGATGCCACAGAGGCATGGTATTGGTTATATGGTCTCACACGCGTGTGCACACACACACACAGAGACGCACACACACAGAGACTCGCACACACACACAGAGACACACACACACACACACACAGAGACACACACACAGAGACGCGCACACACACAGAGACACACACACACACAGACACACACACACACAGAGACACACACAGACGCGCACACACACACAGAGACACACACACACACAGAGACACACACACACAGAGACAGACTGTTCACTTGAGCTCCCCCTAATGACATTTTAATTGTAAACAGCAGCATAGATAAGTGCTGCATATAGATAAGATACAAGATACAAGATACAAGAGTTTTATTTGTCACGGCATACAGGTATACAGTGAAATGCGTTAGTTAGTTAGACTGTGTGCTCGCTAGTTAGTTAGACGGTGTGCTCGTTGACCACATGTCCAATAGTGTTGGAACCAGCTGTGTTTGTTGACAGACTCCGTTACAAGCTAAATAGCCAATCTAAGAGATTAAACACAATAAGAAAAAATAAAAAAAAGAAAATAACGTTGCTTGTGCAAGGCCTTCTCCATCCCTGGACACGCTCTCTCTCTCCCTCTTTCTCTCTCCCTTTATCTCCCTTTATCTCCCTCTCCCTCCCTCCCTCTCTCGCTCGCTGGTCCCCAAGTCGGCCACAACAACATGCCTCAATGACTCCAGGCCAGTTGCCCTCACTTCAGTGAGTATGAACGACGTGTCTCTGAGTGCGTATTCCTCTCCTACCTGAAGTCCTGCATATCCCCACTGATGGACCCGTATCAGTCCTCTGATCGGGCCAGTAGCTCCATCGAGGACGCTACAACCCTGGCGCTTCGCCTCACTGACACCTGGAACCACCCAACACCACAAAGAATGGATTGCACGGAGCAAGTTGCACCCTTACTTACAATTCATTAGGAATGGGGGAAATGGGGGACCCTGATGTAAACAAGACGAACGTCTTTCTCTGGTCTGCATCCCCTTAACAATTGTGTGTATTGAGCCGTACTGTATTGTTCTGCAATCTGTTAATAAAATGTTCATTCAATCAATCAATCTGCACGGTGATTGATTGAATGAAAGTTTTGTTAACAGATTGCAGAATGGGTACAATGTACCCATTAGAATGTGAGGAACAAATTGTAAAGCGCTTTGGATAAAAGCTGCTATATAAATGCAGCCATTTACCATTTGAGCTACCACGCTGCACCAGAACCACCAACCCTGAGCTACTACCACGCTGCACCAAAACCACCATCCCTGAGCTACTACCACGCTGCACCAAAACCACCAACCCTGAGCTACTACCACGCTGCACCAAAACCACCAACCCTGAGCTACTACCACGCTGCACCAAAACCACCATCCCTGAGCTACTACCACGCTGCACCAAAACCACCAACCCTGAGCTACTACCACGCTGCACCAAAACCACCAACCCTGAGCTACTACCACGCTGCACCAAAACCACCATCCCTGAGCTACTACCACGCTGCACCAAAACCACCAACCCTGAGCTACCAGGCTGCACCAAAACCACCAACCCTGAGCTACTACCACGCTGCACCAAAACCACCAACCCTGAGCTACTACCACGCTGCACCAAAACCACCAACCCTGAGCTACTACCAGGCTGCACCAAAACCACCAACCCTGAGCTACTACCACGCTGCACCAAAACCACCAACCCTGAGCTACTACCACGCTGCACCAAAACCACCAACCCTGAGCTACTACCAGGCTGCACCAAAACCACCAACCCTGAGCTACTACCAGGCTGCACCAAAACCACCAACCCTGAGCTACTACCAGGCTGCACCAAAACCACCAACCCTGAGCTACTACCACGCTGCACCAAAACCACCAACCCTGAGCTACCAGGCTGCACCAAAACCACCAACCCTGAGCTACCAGGCTGCACCAAAACCACCAACCCTGAGCTACTACCACGCTGCACCAAAACCACCAACCCTGAGCTACCAGGCTGCACCAAAACCACCAACCCTGAGCTACCAGGCTGCACCAAAACCACCAACCCTGAGCTACTACCACGCTGCACCAAAACCACCAACCCTGAGCTACCACGCTGCACCAAAACCACCAACCCTGAGCTACTACCACGCTGCACCAAAACCACCAACCCTGAGCTACTACCACGCTGCACCAAAACCACCAACCCTGAGCTACTACCACGCTGCACCAAAACCACCAACCCTGAGCTACCAGGCTGCACCAAAACCACCAACCCTGAGCTACTACCAGGCTGCACCAAAACCACCAACCCTGAGCTACTACCACGCTGCACCAAAACCACCAACCCTGAGCTACTACCACGCTGCACCAAAACCACCAACCCTGAGCTACTACCACGCTGCACCAAAACCACCAACCCTGAGCTACTACCACGCTGCACCAAAACCACCAACCCTGAGCTACCACGCTGCACCAAAACCACCAACCCTGAGCCACCAGGCTGCACCAAAACAATTACCACCAACAGCATGGCAATAATAAAGTATCTATCAACCTGTCTCTGGCTTCCCTCACCCACACTGATTCACAGAACTCTGCTCTCCGGTAAGTACACTCTCTGGTACTTAGTTTTCAAGAGTGCGTGAAGGGACGATGCGTGAAGGGATGATGCGTGAAGGGATGATGCGTGAAGGGATGATGCGTGAAGGGATGATGCGTGAAGGGATGATGCGTGAAGGGATGATGCGTGAAGCGACGATGCGTGAAGCGACGATGTAGGTCAACTATATGCTTTACTTTGGAAGTGTACTGGCATTGCACATCCAGCTCTTATGATCTACCAGTAAAGTGTTCAAATGTGTGAAAAGACGCAAATCCACTATAGCTCTATAACGTTATCTCCATCTTAGCTTGATGGATGGAAGAACAGACAAACACACGGACGCGCGCGCACACACAAGTGCAGCAACGTTATGATACTAACATTGTTACAACCCTTAGTTATTGTTATTGCTAGCTTTCGGAATCCTGTTAAGTGTTAACGTAAGCCCCCTTAAATAGATCAGGCTATCTAACCCAACTCTTATAACAAACATCCATCGCTAACGGCAGCAGATCACCAAGAGGCTCATCCTGTAGCCTATCAGCGTCTCTCTCCACTCCGACAGCTGTTGCACACAGACAGGTCCGCCGATCATTAACGTTGATCTACTGCTGGCAAACTTTTAACTGCCGTCATGGTTGGTCCTCGCTGACGGAGAGGCGCAACAAAACACTGGTATTTGTTCATTTTTAAGGCCCTTATTGGTAAGCTACCTCCTTACACTACATCATTATTGGTAAGCTACCTCCTTACACTACATCATTATTGGTAAGTTACCTCCTTACACTACATCATTATTGGTAAGCTACCTCCTTACACTACATCATTATTGGTAAGTTACCTCCTTACACTACATCATTATTGGTAAGCTACCTCCTTACACTACATCATTATTGGTAAGTTACCTCCTTACACTACATCATTATTGGTAAGCTACCTCCTTACACTACATCATTATAGGTAAGCTACCTCCTTACACTACATCAT
>NC_140169.1:57795558-57843332 GCF_963971535.1 Notolepis coatsorum
CTGGACAAACAGACTATGCATTTGAAGAGTCAATCGAAGTAACCCAACGGGGGTGTTATTGTAACTAGCCTCAGGTTTCAGATCAATTCTGGATTTTATTTATTTATTTATTTTACAGACAAAAAAGGCCCACATTTTCAATATTGTTTCATGGTCAATATAAAAAAAAAGGTCCTCTACCGCCCTCTGGTGGAGACTACCGGCACCTCTCTTCAAGGGTTATCCTGTGTAAAGGCGTCACACACACGGGCAACACTTTGACTCAATAATAATAATAATAAACACATAATAGTCGGTTTCCACCAACAATTATAAGCACCTGTAATACAGGTTGGTTGGTATCCTAATACTACATCAGTTCAGTTCAGTTCAGTTCAGAGTTTTTATTTGCCACATGGAATCATACAATCATAGTTTCTTCATTACACAATCATAAATAGTCATTCCATGGACAAAAGGAGCAGGAAGAAGAATAAATCTTATTAAACCTTAATAATAAACCTGCCCCTTATTCCTAAACTAACAAGTATTTACTTAATGGTCGGCGTACACAACCTAATCATTACTGGAATGGAATTTTGGAACCCGTTCTAGTGACCGGCTGGTCCTTAACTCATTCAGCGCCAGCCATTATCCCCATCCTTGTAGTCCAGTGGTTCTCAAACTTTTTACACCAAGTACCACCTGAGAACGTAGCTGGCTCTCCAAGTACCACCATATGACCGGCGTTAAAATACAGTCTATTCAGCTATGCACAGTTCACGCAGGAGGCAAATGTATTCCTAATACCATTATTTATTGTTAACTTTTGTCAGACACAGCCACAATGTACAAAGGGATAGCACTAGAACTAGCAAACGCTTCCACACAACTCATACAATGCAAGGGGCATTGAGAACATAATAACTAACATTCTCACATAGCAAGTGAGAAAATTAAGAACAACTGTATTTCAGCAAATGTACTTAATTCTCTCTCTCTCTCTCTCTCTCTCTCTCTCTCTCTCTCACTCGCTCTCTCTCTCTCCCTCTCTCACACAGCAAGCAATTGTCCGTCATTCTCTCTCACACTCACTCACTCACACACACACACACACACACACACACACACACACACACACACACACACACACACACACACACACACACACACACACACACACACACACACACACACACACACACACACACACACACACACACACACACACACACACACACACACAATTATTTTGTTACAAAAACTTAATTTCCTGCATTCTGGTGCAGGAATTTTTGAATTTGTACGCTTTAAATGCCAGTGTTTGTGATGGGCATCACAAATTATTGTAAAAAAATAAAAGAAAACACATATTCAAAAGTAAATTTTTCTGGGGGGGATTATTACAGACTAGGCATGTGTCAATGATTAGCAGCAACACATATTTTGATGGATTTTTTGTAATGTCAGATTTAACACCAACTCTTTTCAGAAAAGTGGGAGTATTTAATTTTTTATCTGACATTACAAGAAATCTAAAAATAAATGGTTATGATCAGGGCTGAAGTTGAATTAAAGATTTATGACTGTTTAGACTGCATTACTCTCTGTCACAGTGATCTCCTGGTTGTTCCCCACTTAGATTATCTAACTATCGCGCTGCCTCAACCAGAAACACTGGCCTGGCCTGCTTCTAAGTTCAGTGGCCTGACTAAAAATTTTTTTTTTTTTTTTTTAGCTTTTTTGGAAATGTTTTCAAGTACCACCAGCAGTACCACCAAGTACCACTAGTGGTACGCGTACCACAGTTTGAGAACCACTGTTGTAGTCAATGGGCCACGCTTTAAAAGATAGCCATTTTCACTGTGCGTCACGATGTTTGCAGAGCTATATTATCTATATTCTAGCTATGGAGACAATACTATGGCTCATTTGACAGTCACTATCTCTCGTCCAACATGTACAAAAATAGTTAATCTTTTCATGTACACGTCCGCGTGTTAACCCGTGGTGAATATTGTATAGTTTCAGAGTGATCCGGGCTAATAATAATGTGCATTTTGCGAAAGTCGTTTGCGTCGCTCGCCTGGACACGATATTATTTCCAAATCAAAAGGTATATAATAGGTATTATGTTTCATCTTACTCTGAAGAAATAGAACACACGTGTCAAACTCGAGGCCCCCGGCCCCCAGACTGAACGCACTTACCGTATATCAGTTCATTCTGGCCCACTGCCCCTCCTAGAGGCACAATTCAACTGGCCTGTGGTGGAAATCAAGCGCACCTCGTGCGAATGTCCTGACTTTTCAAGCAAATGCACTGTTGTGGAATATTCAAACGAGCCAAACAGTAAACTGTAGAAATTATGATAAGAGTCAATTTGTGTATAAAAATATATATAACATAGTTTATGTCTGCTTCCACAGAGCTCAGTTTACAATCAGACATACTAAAAGTCTGACCAGGAAGTGATCAGACATGCCAATGTCTGACCAGGAAGTGATCAGACATGCCAACGTCTGACCAGGAAGTGATCAGACATGCCAACGTCTGACCAGGAAGTGATCAGACATGCCAACGTCTGACCAGGAAGTGAGAAAGAACTCTGGTCAGAACTTAGATTAAATACATAATTGAACATACATGATATACCAGATATGACAGAAAAGGTCAACAAAATATGCCCTAGTGAGAGAACGAATAACAAAGACGGCTCTGTTATGTCTTCACACTAGAACTGAAGAGGAACATAACCTTGGACCACTCATATCTCCCGGCCCTTTGGCTGAGCTTAAGAGATGATAACATTTCCCTCACAGCACACAGAGCGTCACTGCGACTGCAGGAGGGTGATTGGTACCCGACGGCCTCATGATTGGAGGCGTGTCCAGAGACAGGTGGAGGTGTGTCCAGACAGGTGGGAGGTTCTCACCTGACGGCCTCTGCCACGTCGTTGGAGGTGTGTCCAGACAGGGCGTCGTGGAGGTTCCTGATGAAGTAGTCCCGGTACTCCTCCGCCAGCGCCATGAAGGTCCCGCCCATGACGATGAACTCCACCTTGTCCACGCTGTGACCCAGCTGCTTCAGCTGCAGGAGGCCACACATGGTAAACGGTGCATTTATATAACAAGCCAACGCGCTTTACAATTTGTTCCTCACATTCACCCGTTCACACATCGGCGGCAGATGCAAGGTGCAAGGTGCCAACCTGCTCGCCTGAATACTTTGGGCAGCCGAAGAGTGTTTCCACGTCTCTGATTGGCCAGGTCATTTCTGGTCATGTGACATGTACGCCCAATCGGGGGACCGCAAGTTTCTACACTGGTTAAAGGTCAACCTCCACGTTGTATTTTTGTTCAATAAACAATGTGGACTAGGCCAACAGTGACTTTCATGAAGAATTGGAAAAAAATGTATTGAAATTGACCCAGTTTTAGCGTTTTTATCAAAACATTTTGTCTGCCCAACACAATCACCACGCACGTGCATATTTTAATCAATGGTTCATAACGTGCGCGTGTAATGTCGTCACAACAGGTGTTGGTCACCAGGGGGCTCTGTGAGTCACAGGCAGTAGCAAGGAGGCGGAGCATTATTTCCGGCGTTGGGTGCATGATGCGCATGCGCTGTGATCACACCAGGCAGCCAACGCCGGAAATAATGCCGTTTTGAGCAGTTTATAAAAAATATTTAAAATGTTTATTAGCAACGCAGAGCTTTCAAACCATCCCGTATCTCTGTCCGAAACCCTCGTGCAACTGTGAGTACATTTGAAATGTCTCTGTGATACTTGTATAACGAACGGTTCGGCCAGAACCAGTCCTTCATGGTAAATCTAGGTTGGTTTCCTATTAAGGAGCAAGTGACTGTGGATTCACTCGGTGCATCAGTCACGAAAGGGGCTATGATGAGCTTGGCAAGCCAGAGTAAAACACAGTTTTCATTCAATCAATAACAACATTAACCAGACTCTCGTTGTGTCTATTATGCTAACGCTAACGTTACCTCATTGTGTCTATTCTACAAGCTTTAACGTTACCTAGCCTCTCGTGTCTATCTGCTAACGTTAGCATTAGGCTAACTAACGTTACCACTCGTCCCTAACCCCAACAACAAGCGTAACTAATCAGCAATCTTTTTGTCAGACTAAACTCTCCGCTCGGTGGCAAATTGTGTTGATGTCGGTTTTGTTTCATCAATAAATGAGGCAGAATACACAGTGACTGTATCCTTTTTTATTGCACTTGTTTCGTGCTGCAAACATACATAAGACATCCTACGCGAGACATTAAAGATGGCGGCGTTCTGTTTTCGTTCAGACTCTCCAGACAGTGACGCGTCTCTCTTCTGACCAATCAGTGGTCTGCAGTTTTTCACGTGACATTTCTGGAGCTCTCATGCTGATCACCAGCAGCCCCGCCTCCCCACACGGAGACAAACTGAGTACTTTATTTTAGTGGAAAAGCAACATTAGATTCGGCTCATTAATATGCACCTGTGTCCTGTTGTGACGTCGGCGTTTGATAAGCTTTTTTGATTCGCGCGTGCATGTTATTCGTGCGTGGACCTTTTTAACTCTTTCAGAGTGGCATTTCCGGTGTCAAATGGAAAAAAATAAATAATGAAATTATATACCAATGATGTAAACTACCCATAATTGATCAGTAGGGTTTAACCTGGAGGTTGGCCTTTAAGCTTAGGCGCTCGTTCGAAGTTGGTTAAGGTTAGAGTTTGTCTTAGAGCATGGCGATAGAACACCAGGTAGTTTGCAGGCTGTTAGACCCGGAAATAGGCGCAGAACTTGCTGTCCCACGATTGGCGCACATGTCACATGACCTGGCCAATCAGAGCGCAAAACTCGAACGCGGAAGCACTCTTCGGCTGCCCAAAGTATTCACGCAACCTGCTCATCGGGAGCAGTTAGGGGTTAAGTGTCTTGCTCAAGGGCACTTCGACATGCTGCCCGGATTACCAGACGACAGCTGTACCTCCTGAGCCAGTGGTTCACACTCATATTTTATTTTAGTGAAATAATAGTAACAGTGAAGTTGTTTGCTTTTATCGTTTAATTTCTCTAACTCCCAAAAGATGTTCCGTTCAAACAAGGTTTTTGACAAATTCACCTCGCGACGAAAACAGCCACAAATCGCCGTCTTGAGGATAAACGTTGGTTACTCAAAAACTACTAGGAATGTCTGATCACGAAATCTGTGACTCTTAACACTTTTTTTTTTTGATCCACTTTTTCTCCCATTTTCTATATTTTCTCCCATCCCAATTTGGTATCATCCAATTCAACCCTCCCCTGTCACGAACGCTGTTTCATGCCTCCCACAAGCTGGCTGCAATGTGGACTAAGTCATACATAGCACAAGTCCCCTCCGGTACTTGAGGTAACAGCAGTCGCATCTTTTCACCTGCGCAGCTCGATCTCTCAGTGGCGAGGAGTAACGCGTGGGAGGCTCACGCTGCCCCCGACACTTCCTAATTCTACTGTGCAGGCGCACCAACCGACCTGTAGGAGTCGCTGTCCACAACGCCAGATCCCCACCCATCAGTTTCCCACCCCCTAATACGGCCAATGTGTATTAGTATGAACGACCAGCTAAACTGAAAGCAATGTGGAGCGCTGGTCTCGAACAGGCGAGCCCAGCGTCTCCGCATTCGTGGCGAGCGCCTTGCCCACTACGCCACGTAGCCGCCCTTGTGACTCTTAACACCTAACCTGCACGGACTATAACGTATGATGTATACACGTATCATGCCAGTTAGGGTACATTCATTGTCTATACTGCACCTATGTATACTGTATACTTTACAGATTGTATATCTTTATTGCCCATATTTATTGTAACGTATAATATAACTGATAGACAGACCCTGTTTATTTGCTCATATTCAGAGTTAATTATATTGTTTACAGAATCGTATTGCCTACATTCATGTCTTTCTACTATCACCCTGCCCATACCCATGCCTCCCCTCCCCCCATGCTGCTATGACGCCTGGATTTCACCAAGAAGATCAATAAAGGAATATCTTATTAGATAGATTAGATTCTTTAATGACCACAATGCCAGGCTGGTGGAATTTGTTTTCAGTGCATAATCATTGTTCCAACAACATAGAACATCACTTACAATACATACTAACTACATGCAGTTAAATACATAGATACATAAATACAAAAACCACAATATCACAATTTATGTCCATAACAGCAGTAGGTAGGGGGATTGTTATATAGAGAGTTCAGTGTCCGTATAGCAGTGGGGAAGAAACTCTTTTTAAAGCGGGATGTGTTGGTGGTCAGAGATGTAGCGCCTCCCGGAGGGCAACAGCTGGAATCTTATCTTACTTTATATGCAAACTACACGTTGTAATGTATGGGTTTCTATACTGCGGCACAGACCTGCTCCACGCGGTGTCGGGTCTGCAGGTAGGGGTCGTAGCGCGCTCTGATGGCTCTCATAGACGTGGGCTGCAGCCGGGAGGCAGAGAGACCAGAGAACCAAAGTGAACAACAGACAAGGACACAGTGTCGTGGATGAAAAGCACTTTTACACAACGTGCATTTCCCGTGTGCCACCACCACTAGGGGGCGGAGCGGCTAACCGCCAGTATAATGAGCGATTTATTTAGCCCGATAACATCGCCCATCATAACCCTTTCACTACCACACTGCCAAATGGTTAACCCTTTCACTGTGACAATACATAAGGTTAACCCTTTCACTGCCACACGGCAAAAGGGTTAACCCTTTCACAACCACAGTACAGAAGGTTAACCCTTTCACTACCACACTAGAGGGTCGGAGGTTCACCCCCCCATAGTCTCTGAAAATCCTGTGGGAAACACTGAACGTTTTTTTTTTTTTTATCAAATTTAGGAAACACTGAAAGGGTTAACCTTCTGTAGTGTGGTAGTGAAAGGGTTAACCTTCTGTAGTGTGGTAGTGAAAGGGTTAAAAAGAAAAAGAAATCAAACCAACATTTACAGCTCATGTGAAGCCAAATAAAAGAGGATTCACGATGACGTCAAAGTTGAGTGATGAACGGCGTAAATAACGCTCGCTCACACACACCTTCTAATAATTACACATTTAATGGATGCGATTTAATCCTATGAAAAGGAAAATGGCCGCTCACCTCGTAGCCGGTGTAGGACTGCGTGGAGTACTCGAAATCTGAGTCCGGACCCCCGGGACAGTAGCTGTCAGGACAGAGAACGACTGGACCATTAAACACAAGACAATCACCAAGTCAACACACGGGTTCACGACGAGGATCAGTTCAAGTTTCTTTAATAGTTGTCATACAGAAGTACAGAATACTTTTGTACAAAATGCTTCTTACTGTTGCGCTCCAGAGACTGTGCATGACAAGATAAGTATGAAATAAAAACATAGTAAAAATTAGAAGAAAAAAAAGAGGTCACAGTGTTCAGTTTAGACATATGTACAATGTTCGTAGACGTAGTTACCATACAATATACAATACTGTGCAGTGTACTAATATACAATACTATATAGTGCAAGGCATAAATGGACAAGGTGCAGTTTAGGTACAATTCACAGTAGGTGTACGAGTTGTAGTGCAAATCCTTTATCAATAAATATAAAGTGTAAGTGTGTTTGTGTGATCTAAAGTGTGGAGAGTGGGTGCTGCAGTGTGTTGTTTGTTTGAGTGAGTGTGTGTGTGCGTGTGGGTGTGTGTGCTGTGTGCATTTGATGGTTGTTGCATAGTGATTATTGTTCGTTTAGCGATTATTGTTCGTTTAGCAGCCTGATGGCCTGGGGATAGAAGCTCCTTCTGAGTCTTTCTGTGCTCGCCATAAGACTCCGGTATCGCTTGCCTGACGGCAGCAGTTCAAAGAGGCAGTTGTTCGGGTGGCTCGAGTCCTTAATAATTCTCTTAGCCTTCCCCTTGCACCGCTTGTTGTAAATGTTCTGGAGGGTGGGAAGCCCCCCTCTAATTGTGCGTTCGGCTGAACGTGTCACTCTTTGTAGTCTGCTACGGTCTTGTGCAGTGCTATTCCCAAACCAGGAGGTGATGTTGCCGGTCAGGATGCTCTCTATTGTACATGAGTAGAAGTTCCTAAGGATCTTCTGACTGACTTGGAACTTCCTTAGGCGCCTGAGGAAGTAGAGGCGTTGTCGTGCCTTCTTCACAACACTGTCAATGTGTGTGGTCCATGTCAAGTCCTCGGATATGTGGGCTCCGAGGTACTTGAAACTGTTCACTCTCTCAACTGGTGCCCCGTCGATGCTGAGGGGGCTGTAGTCCTTGACCCCCGACCTCCTGAAGTCCACAATCATCTCTTTTGTTTTGCTGACGTTCAGGGAGAGGCAGTTCTCCTGACACCACTGTGACAGGTTCTCTACCTCTTCCAGGTAGGCCCTTTCGTCGTTGGCAGAGATCAGGCCCACCACTACTGTGTCATCAGCAAATTTGATGATGGTGTTGTTGTTCCGCTGTGCTACGCAGTCATGTGTGTACAGGGAGTAGAGGAGGGGGCTCAGAACACAGCCCTGGGGGGCCCCTATGTTGAGCGTGATGGATGAGGAGGTGCAGTTGCCGGCTCTTACCACCTGGGGTCTGCCCGTCAGGAAGTCCAGGACCCACTGGCACAGGTCATAGTTCAAGCCCAGGTCCCTGAGCTTGGCTATGAGTTTGGAGGGGACTATGGTATTGAATGCTGAGCTGTAGTCGATGAACAGCATTCTCACATAGTTCCCCTTCCTCTTGTCCAGATGTGATGCTGCTGTGTGCAGCACATGGGCTATGGCGTCCTCCGTGGTGACAGTGACACGGCAATAAGAGACAAATCTATCAAAATCATCGAAATCTATCTAACTTCTTCCTCTCTTTGTGTTTGGTCAGCAGTCTACAAAGTGACTTGATAACTTGATAAGTGTGTCTGACCACCAAAACCTGCACGGACTACCACGTATATCATGCCAGTTAGGGTACCTTGTGTATACTGTGTTTACCTTTACTCTTACTCGTACTCATAGTATAGCATTGTATCCGTATCCACTCCAATAATAATAATGGTGATGTTATCTATAGGCATGCAGCTGCATCTACGTTGAAGCAATTGGACTCTGCATTCTTTATGAAAAGGTGGGCTGGCCCTCTCTTTCTCAGAGGCGCAGTTACCACTGGTACTTGTTCATCTTCAAAGCATTAGTGGTAAACACCCTCCTTATATATCATCCTTGCTGGATTGGAGTCTTGGTGCTTATCAGACCAGATCCAACAGCTGGCTTACTCTTAGGGTTCCACAAGCGCGTTCGGATCTGAGCAAGACAGCATTTCTTATTGATGCCCCCAACACATGGAACGCTCTTCAACAAACACTAAGGTTAGAGGTCCTCCCATCTGCTTCTGCTTTTAAACATCTGGTGTTAAATCTCCGTTTGTCAAATTGCAATTGTTTTTAGTTTCTTCTATTATTTTTTTTTATATTTTCATTGTGTTGCTCATGTGTGTGTAAACTCGTCGTCATTGTAAATGAGGGAAACCTCAATGTCCTTCGAGTTAAAATAAAGGTTACAAACAATACTTTTTTTTATTCCACAGAAAGGAAATTGGTATCTACAGTATCTTCTTGTCTGACTCTGGAGAAGACGGTAAGCGCCCATAATGTTGGCGTGTTCCTTTAACACTTTGGATGCCGTGGTTTAAAAGCAAGCGTATGCCACCACCCACTTCAATGATAGAGCACTCGCATTTGTGAACGCATTTACTATATCTTAAATTATGGCTATGTGTCTAATCTGGCCGTCGCTTATCAATGACTTGTTTGCAGTCAACATTGTCAAAACGTTTTTTTTTTTTTTTTTTATATAAATCGGTTCATTTCCGTTTTATACCATTTTGAAAAACGCTCGTTTTATTAAAGTTCCAGAAGATTTCAGAAGATTCTGTGATAAACGCCCTTTACTGTAATACACAAAACACGTTGTCATTTTTCGGCCTATTTATGAATCGTTTTCAAATAAACGCTAGATTATCGATAGCATATGTGTACTTATGCACATTATAGAAGCGGGCTGAAAATCGAATCTCTTATTTCCTGATCGCGCGCGCGCACACACACACACACACACACACACACACACACACACACACACACACACACACACACACACACACAGGGCCCACGTTGATATCTCTGTGAAAAAAATTCTGATTATCCTAAGACTGGTAAAATAGATTCCTTACCTCAGATCAGATGTTCTCCAAAAAGATTATTCCAATTCCTGATCGCTATTCCAAATATCGATCGCGTTTATTGATCCAACGCTGGGTGGTCGAAACACCGATTCCACGCTGTTCTGATGGTCCAGAATGAATCCGATCGTCTCGGGTGACTTGTCTGAGAAGTAAAATGTGGAAGCAGGATTTTTTTCCCCCATGCTTCCAATCCAATGGGGTGCAGTACCACAGGGAGAGACGATTGGGGGCGGTATTTTCCCAATGGAGCTCAGAGAGAGTTCCAGTGGTAACAGGAGGCTATATTGATGAAATATGAATGGAAATCGCTAATAAAAAAGAAAACGATTAAAAACGAGATCTCTCGTCTCTCTGGCACTCAGCGGTCGGCATGAACTAACGAGAAATCTCGTCGCAGGCACTCAAAGTGTTAAGTGCCAGTGTTATCGTTTTTTGATATAGCAAAGCCGTGCGTATATTTCAGGTGTCTGAGTAGAGTAAACTGTGAGAGGAGTACTTTTAAAAACACTGCAAAAACCTAATTACATCCTCATCTCATTTAGTAAAGTCTCAGATAAATAAACTCCTCAAAGAAAGTTTGTAAACGTTATTTCGGTTGATTATTCCTTCCCTTTAATAATACTAATTGGTATTGTATCGTTGGAAAGCCTGATTAGTCACCTTCACAACGAGGTACAACTTGTAAGGATTGTGCATTCGTGGAATGAGCAACACAGCTAACCGTGTGGGTAATGGCCCAAAAGAATGTGCCAAAATCCCCTGCAATATTCTTCTGTCACTCTCGTTTTGAGTTGCTTGGTGGATTGGATGATTGCACTCTCCCACAGTAATACATCCGTACCAGAGTGATCAACGCAATGGAGTGAAAAATGCCGATGCTGCTGCAGAGGTTGGAGTCTGGACTTCATGGTTTTACCCTGAAACTCTCGACTCCATTCCCTACACCGTAAGCTCCGTCACCCAGACTGTACGACTCTTAACTCTGTTGCCTATACTCAATGTATACCTGCCTACTGCTTTCACGGTCTACAACTGCCCTACACTGTAATCATATATTACATCATACAGTATAATGACAATACATTTTAATCTAATCCTCAGTTTTCAAAAATATCACCCTAGGGCTGATGATGCCATTTCAACGCAGTAAATCCTGAAATCCAGACTTTTACACAGCATTTCTGTAACTGAGGGGTACAATTCCCTGACTGTATTGATAAGTATGGTATCATTAAACCACTACCGCTTTATGTACTTTAATTACTGGCCATACAGTACATGATATATAAATATGATGAACACTTCCCACATTGAATCGGTTCCACACAAAGGTATAATCAAGTATTTATTGCAGCAAAAGGTACATAATATACTTCTCTATTATACTTTGGATGCGCTTATAAGGCAAAGGAATGTGCGTAGGCAAATCAATAATGAATGTCCATTCTCTGGTTACGCAGGAGGTAATTATACACCCTGAATCTTAGGGAATTATATCTATGGTACACTAGTAATATATAGCGGGAGATACTGGAAGGGTCCCCCCGGTTGTAAGCCAGCAGGGGTAGAGGATCTGTCGGTAGTAGAGAGTCTGGTCAACGATGACTAAGGAGACTCCAAGTACAGGAGACGGTGCAATAGTCTCTTGATCCACAGACGAATACAGCTGTTCTCCGTAGACTGTAGCTCCACAGTGAAGAAAGCTAGCCGGCCTCAGGCTCTCTGAGGCGCCGACTCGACCTGGCTCCTCACAGGGTAAATCCCACACGTGTAGGCGTCGGCGATTCTCCGCTCCATAAATCACAGGACCAAAACAAATATAATCCAGCCGCAAAGGGCTATGTAGTCGTCGGGTAGATTAATCCAGTGTACATGTCCACACGGTTCTCGTCTAGGTCTCCTCGGGTGAAAGCGCCATGAAAGCAGCCCAGCCTGGATAAGCACTCTAGCTGATACGAGGAAGCGTTGGTGATGCTGGTCACTGTAGAACTTTAGCCGCACGATACACTATACACAAATAGACTATTACTGACTTAATAGAAATATGTCGCACTCGACGGTATAGCGCCAAACTCTGACAATTCAGTTATTAATTCGCACGCGGTCTCAATGCTCTATTTTGGGGCCAAACAGGCCATACTTCACCGCACGGAGTATCGTGGGTGAGGCTTCAACTTATTGGGTAACTCTACTTCTGTATTCACCTGCGCCATATTTATATGTTGGGGGAACAAACTAGTACCAGCCTTATTCCTGTCTCGTAGTCCTGGGCAGAACCGGGCATGTTGAGACAAGCCTTGACGGTAGCTTTGAACTCGACTCTGGGGGTAAGACACTGGCGCTGGTGGAACGCTATCCAATAAGAGAACGAAATATTATGGTCTGTAGGCTACTAGGTTAAAGGGATATTCCGTGTATATGTACAAAGAATAGACAAGGGATATCAAACGATATACAAATATTATGCAATATATATCAATCAATAAATACATATATTCGGTTTAATCTGACCCTTTGTAACAATTTCCATTTTTAACCTGAAATATTTGCCTGAGGCTTCTACTAAATAAGATGTACTGTGTGTGTGTCGTTTCGTGGCGTCACATTCCTTTAAAGACATACAGTATTATGTATCAAGTCATGTGCAAAACATGATTTCTTGGCCACTCACACGCAGATGTTTCCCGTGAAGCTGATGTGAGGACAGCGGTGGGGTTTGCACATCACAGCCACCACAGCGATCTGTAGGGAGGACAAGCAGACGGTCGCTGCTCCGCTGTATATGTTAAGATATTCCTTTTATTGATCCCCTTGAAATTCTGGGTTATAAATATCTAAATCTAAATATATATTTCTGTTTCTAGATAAATATTTCTGTTTAGATATTTATAACCCTGAATTTCCCCAAGGGGATCAATTCTATATTTATATTTAAATATGAATCTATATTCATGTATATATTTCTATATATACATTTCCATATAAATATTTCTATATTTCTATTTTAAATATAAATATCTGGCTGATAAAAAAACATTCCTATGTCAATTCCGCCATTTTTTTGGATGTGTAGAATAATTCCAACTCAGACCTATCTCAAGCCCCGCCCTCTTTTCTTGATCTTCCAATCGTGACTGTTGCATTTGTTCCCGAGGAAAGCGAAGCAAAGCAACGGCTGTCGATTGGAGGATTGAGGAAAAGAGGGCGGGGTCCGAGGCGGGTCAATTCACAAACTGCACGGCGATACACACAGACAGACGCGTGTCGGGCTGCGTACCCCGCTGGCGGTGCGGATGGGCTTGGCCTTCAGTTTAGGCACCAGGGCCCGGCGGTAGTTAGGCGGCACGGCGGCGATGATGTCCACCAGCCGCGGCTGCGCAGAGAGGCCGTATTTAGCCGAGGTCTTCGTCTTCACTCTGTTGACGTATACGAGATAATGAAGTTAGACAGAGACAGACGGAGACAGAGATAGACAGAGATCAGACAGACAGACAGACAAACATAGAGATAGAGACAGAGGGGCGACAGTGGCTCGGGAGGTAGAGCAGTCGTCTGGTAATCCGGAGGTTCCCGGTTCGATTGCCGCTCTTCCCGGGCAGCGTGTCGAAGTGTCCTTGAGCAAGACACTTAACCCTTAGTTGCTCCCGATGAGCAGGTGGGCACCTTGCGTGGTCTGCCGTCGGTGTGTGAATGTGTGAGTGAATGGGTAAAATGTGAGGAACAAATTGTAAATCGCTTTGGATAAAAGCTGCTATATAAATGCAGCCATTTACCGTTGACAGAGAGACAGAGACAGAGAGACAGATAGATAGAGAGACAGAGAGACAGATAGATAGAGAGACAGAGAGACAGATAGATAGAGAGACAGAGAGACAGATAGATAGAGAGACAGAGACAGATAGATAAAGCCAGCAGAATTACAGCCGCTACTAACCATTATTTTAGTAATCAATTAATCCATCAACTATTTTATCGATTCATCTGTACATCTAAAGATTAATTTTTATGAATTAAAAAACCTGATATTTTAATTGACTAACGCACATTGAAATGGAGCTGAAGCAGCACTTTAGTTTCTGAACAATCTCTATCAAAACGTCTGCCTAGTTTTTAAAATCAAGTGTGGATTGGCTCGAGGCGGCTAAGTGGCGCAGTGGGCAAGGCGCTTGCCACTAATGCAGGAGATGCTGGGTTCGAGCCCAGCTCTCGGCGTTGCTACCAGCTTGGCTGGTCGTTCATACTAACACAATTGGCAGTATTAGGGGGTGGGAAGCTGGTGGGGTGGGGATCGGACGTTGTGGACAGCGACTCCTACAGGTCAGTTGGTGCGCCTGCGCAGCAGAATCAGGAAGCAACGGGGGCGGCGTGTCCCTCCCACACAGACCCTCGCCGCTGAGAGATCGCGCTGTGCAGGTGAAAAGATGCGACGGCTGCCTCCTCGAGTACCGGAGGGGACAGGTGATGCAAGGCTTAGTCCACATTGCAGCCGGCTTGTGGGAGGCATGGTCTAACAGCGTTCGAGACAGGGGAGGGTAGAATTGGACGATACGAAATTGGGGATGGGAGAAAAACGGAAAAATGGGGAGAAAAAGTAGATCCAAAAAGAAAGTGTGGATTGGCTCCTCCTCCTTTGTCTGGTTTCATCAACCTGAAGTCTGCCTCAACCAGGAATACTAGAAGTGCGGCAAGGGGGGACTGTACAATCCTTTTTTCTTTTTTAAAGTGCATTTGGCCAGGCCTTCTTTTCATTTAGATTTTAGAGCATCCCTCCAATGGAACTCAATACCTCAAACAATTACACTCAGAGTGTCCACATCATATCACTCATTCAAGTGCAGGGTTAAGGAATGGCTCATTGAAAACCAGCATTGTCAACACTGAAGTGTGTGTGTGTGTGTGTGTGTGTGTGTGTGTGTGTGTGTGTGTGTGTGTGTGTGTGTGTGTGTGTGTGTGTGTGTGTGTGTGTGTGTGTGTGTGTGTGTGTGTGTGTGTGTGTGTGTGTGTGTGTGTGTGTTCTACTATATGTGCTTTTGTTTGTGTTTTTTTATTCTAATGTTGTTTATCTCGCTTTTAATCTGTTTGTATTGCTAACCCTTTTTTACACAGGATTTAAGCCTGTACCTTCTGGCAGGGGGACTGCCAATGGAAATTAGCCTTTTGGCTAAAATTGGGTGCATTTACGCTTTTTAAATGCTTTATTAATGTACACTGTCCCCCTTGAACAAGTAAAGTAAACCTAACCTAAACCTCAGAATAATACTAATAATGATACTTCTTTTGTATTTCCATCAGAATATTTGGGACATTTAACTGTCACCAATTAAGTGTTTCAAAGCATCAATTAATTAATAATTATAATAATAATAATAATAATAATAATAATAATAATAATAATAATAATAATAATAATAATAATAATAATAATAATAATAATAATAATAATAATAATAATAATAATAATAATAATAATAATAATAATAATAATAATAAAACATAGTGATAGAACATGGTAATAACAGTGATAGTGATAATAATAATAACGGTAGTGGGTGGAATGATTCAGTAATAGTATACATGGTCCATAAAACGTAGTAACACACTGTACCAGAGTGTTTATTATTAAGAGTCAGCTAACAGTGTTTATTATTAAGTGTCTTGCTCAAGGACACTTGGACACGCTGCCGTTGAAGTGCACGGTCTTGCTGATGGTGAGTTGGAGCTGGTCGCTGTCGCACCAGCACCTACGAAGCTCTCCACCAGGGGCCCCGTAACCCGTCCTCGTTGTCGTCCGTGACGGAACCGACGATGGAGGAGTGAGTCGTCACAGAACTTCTGTAGGCGGCACGTGCTCAAGTTGTAGCTGAAGTTGGATGTGTAGAGGGTAAATAGAAAGGGTGACTGTGTCGTAGAAATATTATCATGTCATTATAGATCTGTGTTGAGATATCATTTTATCTTTGTACAGCTTGACTGGTTCAATATGACCAACTAGTATAATGTGTGTGTGTCTCTTTAAAAGACTCCAAAGTGCCAAGGTTATATTCTCTCCCTGGCCAGGCCATAACAAGGTCTTGTTATTGATTCCCCTAACTGAACCCATTTTGTTTATACTTTCAGTCATCATAGGGCTACATCTGCTCCTCCCTCCCCATCAACATGGACCCCCTGCAATTTGCATACCGCCCCAACAGGTCCACGGAGGACGCCATATCCCATGTGCTGCACACAGCAGCATCACACCTGGACAAGAGGCAGGGGAACTATGTGAGAATGCTATTCATCGACTACAGCTCGGCATTCAATACCATAGTCCCCTCCATACTCATAGCCAAGCTCAGGGACCTGGGCTTGGGCTATGACCTCTGCCAGTGGGTCTTGGACTTCCTGACTGGCAGACCCCAGGTGGTGAGAGCAGGCAACTGCACCTCCTCATCCATCACCCTCAACATAGGGGCCCCCCAGGGCTGTGTTCTGAGTCCCCTCCTCTACTCCCTGTACACACACGACTGTGTGGCTCAGCGGAGTAGCAATACAATCGTCAAATTTGCTGACGACACAGTGGTGGTGGGCCTGATCTCTGCCAACGACGAGAGGGCCTACCTGGAAGAGGTCAAGGTCCTGGCGGGATGGTGCCAGGAAAACAGCCTCTCCCTGAACGTCAGCAAAACAAAGGAGATGATTGTGGACTTCAGGAGGTCGGGGGTCAAGGACTACAGCCCCCTCAGCATCGACGGGGCACCGGTTGAGAGAGTCAACAGCTTCAAGTACCTCGGAGCCTACATATCCGAGGACTTGACATGGACCACACACATTAACAGTGTGGTGAAGAAGGCACGACAACGCCTCTACTTCCTCAGGCGCCTAAGGAAGTTCCAAGTCAGCCAGAAGATCCTTAAGAACTTCTACTCATGTACAATAGAGAGCATCTTGACCGGCAACATCACCTCCTGGTTTGGGAATAGCACTGCAAAAGACCAAAGCAGACTACAAAGAGTGACACGTTCAGCCGAACGCACAATTGGAGGGGGGCTCCCCACCCTCCAGAACATTTACTACAAGCGTTGCAAGGGCAAGGCTAAGAGAATCATTAAAGACTCCAGTCACCCGAACAACTGCCTCTTCGAACTGCTGCGGTCAGGCAAGCGATACAGGAGTCTCAAGGCGAGCACAGAAAGACTCAGAAGTAGCTTCTATCCCCAGGCCATCAGGCTGCTAAACGAACAATGAATGAACACTACACAACAACAACCACCAAACGCACATAGCACACACATCCACACGCACACACACCCACTTTAAACAAACACACTGTAGCACCCACTCCACACACTTTATAGCACACACCCACTTTAAACAAACACACTGTAGCACCCACTCCCCACACTTTATATTTATGGATGAAGGATTGCACTACAACTCGTACACCTTACTGTAAATTGTACCTAAAATTGTACCTCATCCCATTTCTGCTTTGCACTAGATAGTACTGTACATTAGTACACTGCATAGTATTGTGTATTGTATATTATATGGTAACTCAGAACATTGTACATATGTCTATACCGAACACTGTGACCTCATTTTCTTCTTCTAAATTCATGCTATATTATGTTATTATGTTATTTGATACTATCTTGTCTAGCACAGTCTCTGGAGCGTAACAGTAAGAAGCATTTTGTATGAAAGTATTCTGTACTTCTGTATGACAACTATTAAAGAACTTGAACTTGAACTTGAACATATCTGAATGTCTAACGTTGTGTCTTGAAACTGTGTATTAATGTCACTTCTGACCAGACCTCTTGGTCACTTTGCTGGTCAGACGCTCGTGTGTGTGAACACATGTTGTCTCTGATTGTAAACTGAACTTCATTGTGGCCACAGTGAAATAAACTATGTTCTATTTTTAATAACGACTCCGAATTCCTATACAAATGGCTCATCTTTTGTCCTTTAGTAAAGAGCTCAGGACGATCTGAGATTCCTTGTCGGGTTCCTTTCCTGCGAAAACTTTTGCGGTGGGTTTTTAAATCAGCATTAACCAGTCCTTTAGCAAAGAGCTCTTTTCACGCTTCCTTAATAATAATAATAATAATGCATTCTATTTATAAGACGCCTTTCAAGGCACTCAAGGTCGCCGTACAACAATTTAAAAACAGTTAAATTCACAATCACAATCCATTAAAATATAAAAAAATAAAAAATATAAAATCAGACAAAATAAAATCAGACATACGCCTGCCTAAACAGGTGGGTTTTGAGGTGGGTTTTAAATGGAATGATGGAGTCAATGTTCCTGATGTCGGGGGGGAGGGAGTTCCAGAGGCGAGGGGCAGGGCAGCAGAAGGCTCTTGACCCCATGGTGGACAGACGGGCTGGAGGGACGGTCAGGTTGATGGAGGAGGCAGACCTGAGGGACCGGGTGGGAATGTTGATGTGAAGGAGGTCGGACAGGTATGGAGGAGGGAGGTTGTGAATGCCTTGAATGTATGGAGGAGCAGCGTGGGGGTCACCTTGGGGGTCACCGTTGTTGCTCACCGGCACATCCGATCCGCTGCCCTGCCCTGGTCAGTGATCCACACCACCAGGCTGTGGTCCAGGCACATCGCCAATCAGCTACTCTGCTAGCAGCAGAGCCTGAGGCTGGATATAGTGTGGTGTAATGTTGTCTGGGGTGGGGTGCATGTGGGGTGGGGTGCATGTGGGGTGGGGGATGACACTGGGGGGGAGGGGCTCACCCAGTCAAACCTGCTGAAAAACCAGTTCAACTCATTTGCTCTAGGGGCCCCTCCACCCCCACGCTGCTTGCTGCTTGAAACTTGAAGCTAATCAATTATTCAGACACATCCCTACTCTTCAGACAAATATTTATATTATTATTATTTACAAAAACAAACAGAAGCAAAGACAAAAACATATTTATACATACACACACCATAACGCCACACCCCCTCTGTAGTATTCTTGGTACTACAGAATAGGCGTATCTACTACAATATCCATGTATCAAAAACCAATACATTACTGGTACAGCCGGTGGGATGTGTTTTGGGGGCGAGACTCACTTGTTGAGGTTGATGTCTTTCCCCTCCTCATGGGCGTCAACCAGCTGCTTGATGACATCAGCGATGGTCATCATCATCAGCTCCGCCCGGCTGAGATCACCTGGTGGAATGAATTCATCTTTATCTCGTCTCTCAATTCATTGAAGGTAAGTCCTCATTTTAAAATACGTTGAGCATACATACATACATACATACATACATACATACATACATACATACATACATACATACATACATAATCAATTAAAATAACTGCAGATTGTGGTGGAATGGTTGGTGATTTAAACTGAGCAAAGGAAAGCAAAGTATTAGAGTTTGTTGTTGTATGATGTTCCACTTTAGGAACATCAATCTCAAACTCAGTTGTTCTGAGTTTCTCTCTGTGTGTAGTTGTATTTGAGTTGTCGTCATTGTACCATGTCCATGTGCGTCTGTCATACTGAGCGAAACTGGTAAGTTCCTGGATGTCTCCCTCCACCTAAGTTGTTGTTACCATGACAAACTAATATATATACATTCAGTGTATTTGGCGAATAAAGTGTTTATATAAGTTATTTTAATTGACAGTTAACGTTACAGGTAATTACGTCCGATACAAGGTCGGTGATAAACAACAGACTATGTCATGTATGTCCCTATGTCATAAATGTCATGATGTCATGTATGTTGTGTATGTCATATATGATGAATTGAAAATGGGGGACCTTGATGTAAACAAGACGAAAGTCTTTCTCTGGTCTGCATCCCCTTAACAATTGTATGTATTGAGCTGTACTGTACTGTACCCATTCTGCAATCTGTTAATAAAGTTTTCAATCAATCAATCAATCAATAAATAAATGTAATTATGGATAGAAAATGGGGGACCCTGATGTAAACAAGACTAAAGTCTTTCTCTGGTCTGCATCCCCTTAACAATTGTGTGTATTGAGCCGTACTGTATTGTACCCATTCTGCAATCTGTTAAATAAAGTTTTCATTCATTCACTAAAAGTAAAACACTACAGAAATGGTGGAGACTTTACATAGTTAAGATACATAGTTAACTTTGACCACAGCCACTGTTCTGCACTAATTGCATTGCTACTCTGTAAGTAAATGCAGTGTAACCACAGTATAACTAAACATTATAGGATATATTATATATATATCTCGAACATAGAAGTTTAAACCCTGACACAACAGGCAGGGTCTGTGGACATGCTGGTATTGACATTAGCATTAGCAACAAGCTACAGACTCCCTGTGCAATTCACAGTTATTATTTCTGATATTTAAAAGTCAGCTCAACGGACGTACTCTTTTTCTTTGGCTTCCCCATGTTGTCTTCCAACAGGCAGACAGCCCAGACGTGCAAACGAACAGTATGTTAATTTAGGTCCGTTTAGAAAAATCCGAGACAAAACTGTCGAGCGTGATTTTTTCCCCGTAGCCTATGTTTGCGAAGACGGAAGAGACCCTTCGGCGCTAAACCAATCAGAGAGGGTCTTCGCTGTACGCGGCTAGCCAATCAGAGAGCGTCTTCGCAAAAATTGGCTACGGAAATAAAATCACGCCTCTGTAAACAACACGCGTCTCACGGTACGGCATCTACCGCCCGATAACTACAACTGTCGTAAAATGTCGTAAAGGCGATTATTTCTCCTAAATGATTTCTACTAATTCACATTTCAACGCCCAGCTCTACCGATATATACCCTAAGTAAGCACCATTTATTCTGGTAGAAAATAATTTATAAAAAGAAATAATAATAATTCGATAATACATACAGATAATGTGATCACATGGGGGAAACTGCACAGATTTACAACGCATGCGGATAAGCTTTTGTGGCACCGAATTGCTTATCGAACCTTTTTGATAAATCAGTGCAAAAAAGAGACTTGGATGTCGTGTCTTCTTAACCCTTTCACTGCCGCACTACCAAACGGATAATGAATGAATGAATGAATGAATGAATGAATGAATGAATGAATGAATGAAAACTTCAATTAACAGATTGCAGATACAGTACAGCTCAATACACACAATTGTTGGGGATGCAGACCAGAGAAAGACGTTTGTCTTGTTTACATCAGGGTCCCCCATTTTCAATTCATAGTGACATTTATGACATACACAACATACATGACATCATGACATTTATGGCATAGGGACATACATGACATACAGGTATATAGTACTGTTACATTTGTGACATATATGATATGCAAATATACAGTACTGTTACCCATAGATCCTGACAGAATATATACATATGATGGGGAGGGGACTGTACATTAGGAGGGGGTGGGTGGGTGGGAGAGAAATATACATACGGTGGGGAGAGAATATATACATACGGTGGGGAGGAGACTGTACATTAGGAGGGGGTGGGTGGGTGGGAGAGAAATATACATACGGTGGGGAGAGAATATGCGGTGGGGGGGAGACTGTCTATTAGGAGGGGGTGGGGGGGGGGGGGGGGGGACATTTACGGTGGCCAGTTTCGAATTGCAGCCTCCCGTAGGTGCTCTTTTAGAGCGGTTTTGAATGTGGGTAGGGATTCACATTCCTTTACAGCTTTGGGTAGGGCGTTCCACATTGATGTGGCATAATTGCGAAACGTGTTTAGTCCCTTGTTTGAGCCGAATCTGGGTTTAACATGATTTGTGGAGCTCCCTCTGGTGTAGTGGTCGTGGTATTCACTGACCTTTGGGAAGTATTTTGACATGTACATGGGCACCCCGGTCGTATAGTGTATCTTGTAGACCAGGCCCATTGCAAGTTGCTGTACTCTGTCGTCTACTCTAAGCCATCCTAGGTAGTCAAAGTGGGCAGGGGTGAGGTGGGTTCTAGGAGTAAGGTCAAGTAGTAGTCTGACCAGTTTGTTTTGTGATGTTTGTAATCTTGTTTTTAGCGCCTTTGAGGTGCCTTGGTTTTGATTGATTGATTGAAAACTTTATTAACAGATTGCAGAATGGGTACAGTACAGTACAGCTCAATACATACAATTGTTAAGGGGATGCAGACCAGAGAAAGACTTTCGTCTTGTTTACATCAGGGTCCCCCATTTTCAATTCATCGTAACATATATGACATACATGACATACAGATAGACAGTACTGCTACATCTATACATTTATGACATACCAGATTTGCAAATACAGTACTGTTTGTGATACAAAAAGAGTCCAGAAAAAAAAGTATATATATTTGGCGTAGAAACTGTACATTGGATTGAGTAGGTGGGGGGGGGTCTGTACATTGGAGGTGGTTGGGTGGGTGGGGGGGGGGGGGGGGGGGGGGGTAGGAGTGGGGGGGGGGGGGGTTGGGTAGGAGGGGTGGGGGGGGATACTGTACAACTATACAAACAAAACTGTACATTGGAATATTGACAAGACCATATTTGGTAATTTACTGTACATTGGAGGGGGTTGTGTTAGGACATTTACAGGGGCCAGTTTCGAATTGCAGTCTCCCTTAGGTGTTTTTTGAGAGTGTTTTTGAAAGTGGGTAGTGATTCACATTCCTTTACAGCTTTGGGTAGGGCGTACATTGATGTGGCATAATTGCGAAAACGTGTTTAGTCCCTTGTTTGAGCCAAATCTGGGTTTAACATGATTTGTGGAGCTCCCTCTGGTGTTGTGATCGTGGTATTCACTGACCTTTGGGAAGTATTTTGACATGTACATGGGTACCTTGGTCGTGTAGTGTATCTTGTAGACCAGGCCCATTGCAAGTTGCTGTACTCTGTTGTCTACTCTAAGCCATCCTAGGTTGTCAAAGTGGGCAGGGGTGAGGTGGGTTCTAGGAGTAAGGTCAAGCAGTAGTCTGACCAGTTTGTTTTGAGATGTTTGTAATTTTGTTTTTAGCGCCTTTGAGGTGCTTTGGTACCATGAGGTGCAAGCATAGTCGTAGTACCCTTGAATGAGTGCTCCTGCCAGAGTCTTCAGGGTATTCTTGTTTACCAGTGAGGAGATCCGGTACAAGAATCGAGTTTGTTGGTTGACTTTTTTTATTACATTGGATGCCATTTTGTCACAGGAAAGATTTGCCTCTAGGATGGAACCCAGGTAGGTAATATCTTCTTTCCTTGTGACAATATTGTCACCCACTGTAACTGAGAAGCCGTCGGTCTTGCTGAGTTTGTTATTTGATCCGAAGAGAATGGACTCTGTTTAACCCTTTCACTGCGAATACACAGAAGGTTAACCCTTTGGCTTTCACTGACACACGACAGCCGGTTAACCCTTTCACTGCCACACACAACAGAAGGTTAACCCTTTACTATCACACAACCGACGGCGATAGACAGTACTAAAGGGTTAACCTTCTGTCGTGTGGCAGTGAAAGGGTTAAAAAAATCGATGCCTCAGCCTCATGCTAAATCCCCTGAAGCTCCTTTCTCCGAGTTGACACGACTTGACTGATCTGTGATCAGTGGTCTCTGACTGCGGGCTGATCTGAGATCAGTGGTCTCTCTGGCTGCGGGCTGATCTGAGATCAGTGGTCTCTGGCTGCGGGCTGATCTGAGATCAGCGTGTTGTCTCTGGCTGCGGGCTGATCTACTATCAGGAAATGCAACAGGTGGAAATAGAAAAGCCGAGGGAATGAACCGTCGTCAGCCGTAAGTTCAACCAAGAAACTTGGGACTAAAAATTTGCCGCAATTCACGCTGCGTTTATTTACAATAATCGCAATTTCGTGACCCCATGATCTCGCATGTTTTGTATTCCTCCTCCAGCTAAACGTCAGCAGCTATAGTGGCTTGAAGGTGCGTCTGCTGTGTCGGACACACGATCGGGACTGCGGGACTAGGAGGACCGGGAGTGGGACCTGGACCGGGACAGACTGGGAGATAGCGACTCTCCGTCTCGCACGGTCGGTGAGACACTTCCCCGCACTCTTTTTTACACTCTTCTAAGGATTATTATTATATTTCATTCAGTGTTATGTCTCCACACACACACACACACACACCTTTGCTTTTATACTTAAACTAAAGCATCCCTGATGTAAACGAGACGAAAGTCTTTCTCTGGTCTGCATCGCCTTAACAATTGTGTGTATTGAGCCGTACTGTATATTGTACCCATTCTGCAATCTGTTAATAAAGTTTTCAATCAATCAATCAAACCCCGCCCCCTCCGGCTCCTCTCAGCCAGGGTCGCTCTGCAACAAGAGGGCTGTTGTTGTGTCGTCACAGGCCACTGTGTTGTTTATTTATAGGGACATTGTGTGTCCCACATAATAATGGAGCTGCATGTTTACAAAATAATTAAGAAAAGGGGGGTGTTGTTGTTGACAATTACTGTTGCAAAACAAGCGAATACGTGTATATAATGTCATTAGACATCACACTGTGTATAATGATACTACTACACGTGTGTTGCTCCATGTTGTAATAATCCCACCCGACCGGTCAATATATTCATTGTGATCTGTTGTTGTTAATTGTACTTTTCATTCATTCGCTCCGCAGATCAGCTGGCGCCATGGATGATGGCGGCGGTTCCAATGTGAAGGTCGCTGTCCGCCTCCGACCAATGAACCGGAGAGGTGAGTCCCTGGCTGAGACATGCAGGAACCTTGTGACAGTGGTTTATTTCTGCTCCATGACTCGCATGACTCTCTCTCACAAACTTGGCTAGGACAGGATGATATTCTCTCTTACAGTACTGTATATTTGTATATATTCTTGTATGTCATAAATGTCTGGATGTAACAGTACTGTATATCTGTATGTCGTGTATGTCATAAATGTTATGACAAATTGAAAATGGGGGACCCCCGATGTAAACATCCCCCTTAACAATTGTGTTACCCAATTCTGCAATCTGTTAATAACGTTTTTTCAATCAATCAATAAATCGGACAGAACAACGTCCTCCTGATTTAAGTATCGTATCATTTTATATTTCCCCACTAAACAACATTTCGGCGACATTTCCACGTTATTTGAAATTGAAGCCAGACATTACGGTGGCGGGTTAAATTCTGGGCTTTGATTTCAAATTAAGAAACGGTGCGTTCAACCCCACGTTCTTATTATTAATAAGACTGTTCCTTGGCCTTGACGAGCCCTATTCTTTCATGTGGTGGGAATATAATCAACACTGGGTTATGTTGGCGGGAGTGCTGCCGGAATAACAAGCAGGTTAAAGCAGGAGGGGACATTGTGTCATCAGTGTCACTGAGAACTGAAGATACAGGCATGTTTTCACCCAAGTATGAAAACAACTGACCATGTTATTGAGAAGAAAAAAGCACACGTGTCCTACTCTTAACCCTTTCACTACCACACGACGATCCGAATATGACACGGCTGTCCACTCCTTCTTTGCCCCTTTTTCACATTTACATTTAGTCATTTATTTAGCCGACGCTTTTATCCAAAGCAACTTACAACAAGTTCTGCCTTAACACAAGTCAGCAGGAAGGGTACAACTCTGGCAGCTAAGTAACATTGTTCGTCAAACAGTGTTGAACTTGAGTGCTACACAGTCTTGAGTGCATAGTAGTAGAGACATGTTAGCATAATAGGTACACTAGTAATATAGGCAAAGGCACGGTAGATTAATTAGTACCGGAGTGCATAATAGTAAAAGACAGTATGAAGGTTAGTATTTCTTTTACATTTTTATTTCAGATATTGATTGAAGACGTGTGTTTTTAGTCAACGGCGGAACATTTAGCTTTGATGACCCTCCAGGAGCTCAGATAGGAGTGGGTCTGAAGCGGCCAGAAGATGCAGAGCCTAGGGGTCTTGAGGGTGTGTAGTTATTTAGAGACCATTGACCGGAGGTAGGCGGGAGTGGTTCCAAATACTGCGGCATGGTCATGCTGGACCTACAAAAGGCCTTCGACACTGTCAATCACACTGCATCCCCTTAACAATTCTGTGTATTGAGCCGTACTGTATTGTACCCATTCTGCAATCTGTTAATACAATTTTCAATCAATCAATTCAAAGCTAGCAGTGCATTGCAGTAGTCGAGGCGAGACATGACCGTTGACGCAGGAGGAGTTGAGCGAGGCTTCTTTTGTCAGGAAAGGGCGGATCCTTCTGACGTTGCTCGGGATGAAACCGCAGGTTCTGGTTGTTGTTGTTGAGGCATCACCTTTTATTATGGAAATGAGGAAGAGAACCTTGCTACTTAATGGCCTGACCCTGCTTTTCCTTACCGACGGGAGAGGGAATAGAGAGAGGCGTGTCCGTGTGTTTGTACAGGCCAGGCGTAGATGAATCATCAGGAACAAAACGATGGATTGATGGGGATGTCCTTGCCGCTGGGCGTGTTGGTGTTATGGTCCGAGGGACCTGGCGGGGCTTCAGTGTGTTGAAGTGTGTTGCTCAAGGGTGAGAGGTCTGTGGGACCACTTTAGAAAGTTATGATGATGAGTCATGATGACCAATCCCTGTCATGTAATGCAGCTTAAAAAAAACAGCAGCAGCAGTTTCAGTGGTTATTATTATGTCGGCGCAAATGCTGGATGGTGCTTTTTGACGTTGTTTGTATCCAAAGTCACGTTAGACACAGCAGCCATTGTACTCAGTCAGTGTATAATTAAAAAAAATTCCGAGAGTGTCTGCTTTTTTTTCTTCTTTTTCTAAAGTCGTTACAGGGATTTCCTTAAACAATGGTATAGGGGCACGGTGTAGGGCCACTATGACGATGTGCCAGCGCCACCATGTGTTTTAAATATTTGATAAGCTTGTGGCCAGCTTATACCTCATACACTGTACTTATTGGGAACTTTTGTTTGCTATTTTATTGAAATTATGTTTTTAAGTCGCAGGAAATGACAGCAAATGTCTTTCTTTATTGCACATTTTCTTGCCTCCCAGACGGGGGTCACTGCCCCCCTCCGGACCACCCCCTAGTTGCGACTCAGCGCCGTCTTGTTTGAAGATCCCGGGTGGAGCCCTGCGTTCCGCCTCATCGCACTCTCACCGGTGTTTTCCATGACCATTAAACTCTTGGGTAGCCCGCCCCGATATGTTCTTCTGGAAACTTTACGTAGGGCTGTCCCGGCAGCGTCTATTCTTTCCCCAATACATTTCCAGTTCCGCGTTCGCGTTCTGCGATCTGATTAATGGCCACTGACGTTTGTGGTGCGATCTGATTGGCCACTGACGTTTCTGGTCATGTGACATGTGCGCCCAATCGCGTGACGCGCCCATTTCCGGGTCTAACAGCCTGCAAACTACCTAACGCCTAGTTTATCACTGGTTAAGCTTAGGCGACTCTTTCGAAGTTGGTTAAGGTTAGAGTTTTGAATCAGGGCTGGTGTTCTATCACCATGCTCTAAGACAAACTCTAACCGTAACCAACTTCGAAAGAGTGCCTAAGCTTAACCGGCGAAAGAACTTGCCGTCACACGATTGGCGTGACCAGAAACGTCAGTGGCCAATCGGAGCGCAGAAGGCGAACGCGGAACTGGAAATGTATTGGGGAAAGAATTCAGGCGTCCCGGTAACCATTTCTTGGGCTTACGCTCAAGTAGTAATCATTGTTTGCTGGAAGGAATAATCGCTTTTGTGCATAGATTGCAAGATTTTCTCATTTTTATAATACGCGCATTTCACGTTGCGGAGCTCATAGTGTGGTGAAATACCACGAACATCCACATGGGCCGACGTCTGCTGACTGTGTGGCGAGGATTTCCGTTGACCAATCAACTGTCAGTACTATGGGGTTGCAGCTTTGGTAGGGTGTTTTGCAGGGGCGTGCACAGAAAATGTGGGGGGCAGGGGCTCAAGGGGGGTGCATGCGGGGTACTTTCAAAATAGATAAGCTCTATTTTCTGCCTGGGATAGAGTAGTATACATTTCCGTCTTAATAGTTTGTGTGGATAGTAGTATACCAGGGCTTTACAGTGCGACCATTTCACTCGCATTTGCCCCTAAAAATAGATTTGTGCGAACCAGAAAAATCATTCAGGAGCACAGTGTGTGAGTAATAGTTTTGCGTAGTGGGCGTGTCGACGCGCAATTGTCATTTCATAATAGACACAGAGCAGCGCAGACCCGCTCTGTAATAACTCATCTCGCGAGTCATACTGTATGTTACAAGGGAATGGGGAGTGTTGTATAACCCCCCCACAGTGGTGTGTTCAGTTGGTACGTCCCAGCAGGGACCAGGATGTAAGCTATATGATGCCCATGCTATTGTTTGCAATACGGACGCACAGTTGACACAACGCTCTAGTCTCCTGTCTTTTTATTTCACACAAACAAACATCACGCTGTTTCTATGTGCAACGAAAACTCTGCGAGCAACGGGTCCACTGGTCTAACATGCTTTGCATCCTCGCCATTCCTAAATACCCACGTCGCGCTGAAAACCTTAACTAATGTTAGCTGCTAACTCTAACTAAGCTAACCTGCTAACGCTAACTACTGTAAGCTGGAGGCATAGTGAGGGAAGAAGGGGGCTGAGAGAGTGTGTGTCTCTCTCTCTCTCTCTCTCTCTCTCTCTCTCATTCAAAAGGAAGATATTGATGGACAGTAGATATAGTATATAGCTCAGCAGCTGTAACAGCTTTTTATTACTTTTGATTATTTACATTTCAATAGCGGTTAAATGATAATTAATTAACCCTTTCACTGCCACACTACCAAACGGTTAACCCTTTCACGGCGACAATACACCGAAGGTTAAAGAATTGTATGAAGAATGTTCCATGTTCTGTCATCTAATAAATAATATATTCCATTACCTTTCCTATCTGTATCGAAGTCAAAATGTTGGTATATCGTTACAACATACAAAAGCAGCTTGACAACCGATATCCTTTGCGTCTAGTAGGCATGGGGGACAATGTGTGATTTTGGTGGTATGTGCTATTGCACAGATGTTTGACCCTTAGTATGCACACGCACGCACGCACAGTCTAATATGCATGTAATAAATAGTTTGTTAATAAACTCTGTGTTGGGCGCCCTCGTGGCACACCGCATAGTGCCTCGCACACCTACGCGGCCGTACCGGTTCGCCTCCCGCTCCCGGTGACATTTGTCGTCTGTCTTCCCCGCCTCTTCTCCCGTTCATCCTCTCCTCCTCTGTCGGTCGTGTCTGACCACGAAAAAGCAATAAATTCTAAAAAGAAAAAAAATCTTAAAATAAATAAAATAATAAACTCTGTTACTTGAAAATGTTTCACTGTGCTCCTACATGTCTTTGTGTGCTCCTACATGTCTTTGTGTGCTCCTACATGTCTTTGTGTGCTCCTACATGTCTTTGTGTGCTCCTACATGTCTTTGTGTGCTCCTACATTTTTTCATTTAGGAGCACATGATGTGCTCCTTGGGGAAGAAGGTTAGCGTAGAGCCCTGTATACATTCCCCCCTTCGGCCCTATCTGTGTGTACCACGCCTCTGGTGTTCTGTGCCCCAGAGCTGTAGTTAAAATCCGCGCAGGCTAGCGGTGCTCTGCCCTCCAAACCCCGACGAGACCGTGACTTGCTCACCCTCTCTTTGTCTCTCTCTCTCCCCTCGGTACCTGTGTGTGTTTCCCACCAGAAAAGGACCTGAAGACCAAATGTGTGGTGGACATGGAGGGCAACCAGACGGTGCTGCATCCGGCCAGCGTCAACCTGAGCAGAGGAGACCCCAGGTAGGGAACTCAACCTGAGCAGAGGAGACCCCAGGTAGGGAGCGTCAACCTGAGCAGAGGAGACCCCAGGTAGGGAGCGTCAACCTGAGCAGAGGAGACCCCAGGTAGGGAGCGTCAACCTGAGCAGAGGAGACCCCAGGTAGGGAGCGTCAACCTGAGCAGAGGAGACCCCAGGTAGGGAGCGTCAACCTGAGCAGAGGAGACCCCAGGTAGGGAGCGTCAACCTGAGCAGAGGAGACCCCAGGTAGGGAGCGTCAACCTGAGCAGAGGAGACCCCAGGTAGGGAGCGTCAACCTGAGCAGAGGAGACCCCAGGTAGGGAGCGTCAACCTGAGCAGAGGAGACCCCAGGTAGGGAGCGTCAACCTGAGCAGAGGAGACCCCAGGTAGGGAGCGTCAACCTGAGCAGAGGAGACCCCAGGTAGGGAGCGTCAACCTGAGCAGAGGAGACCCCAGGTAGGGAGCGTCAACCTGAGCAGAGGAGACCCCAGGTAGGGAGCGTCAACCTGAGCAGAGGAGACCCCAGGTAGGGAGCGTCAACCTGAGCAGAGGAGACCCCAGGTAGGGAGCGTCAACCTGAGCAGAGGAGACCCCAGGTAGGGAGCGTCAACCTGAGCAGAGGAGACCCCAGGTAGGGAGCGCAACCTGAGCAGAGGAGACCCCAGGTAGGGAGCGTCAACCTGAGCAGAGGAGACCCCAGGTAGGGAGCGTCAACCTGAGCAGAGGAGACCCCAGGTAGGGAGCGTCAACCTGAGCAGAGGAGACCCCAGGTAGGGAGCGTCAACCTGAGCAGAGGAGACCCCAGGTAGGGAGCGTCAACCTGAGCAGAGGAGACCCCAGGTAGGGAGCGTCAACCTGAGCAGAGGAGACCCCAGGTAGGGAGCGTCAACCTGAGCAGAGGAGACCCCAGGTAGGGAGCGTCAACCTGAGCAGAGGAGACCCCAGGTAGGGAGCATCAACCTGAGCAGAGGAGACCCCAGGTAGGGAGCGTCAACCTGAGCAGAGGAGACCCCAGGTAGGGAGCGCAACCTGAGCAGAGGAGACCCCAGGTAGGGAGCGTCAACCTGAGCAGAGGAGACCCCAGGTAGGGAGCATCAACCTGAGCAGAGGAGACCCCAGGTAGGGAGCGTCAACCTGAGCAGAGGAGACCCCAGGTAGGGAGCGTCAACCTGAGCAGAGGAGACCCCAGGTAGGGAGCGTCAACCTGAGCAGAGGAGACCCCAGGTAGGGAGCGTCAACCTGAGCAGAGGAGACCCCAGGTAGGGAGCGTCAACCTGAGCAGAGGAGACCCCAGGTAGGGAGCATCAACCTGAGCAGAGGAGACCCCAGGTAGGGAGCGTCAACCTGAGCAGAGGAGACCCCAGGTAGGGAGCGCAACCTGAGCAGAGGAGACCCCAGGTAGGGAGCGTCAACCTGAGCAGAGGAGACCCCAGGTAGGGAGCATCAACCTGAGCAGAGGAGACCCCAGGTAGGGAGCGTCAACCTGAGCAGAGGAGACCCCAGGTAGGGAGCGTCAACCTGAGCAGAGGAGACCCCAGGTAGGGAGCGTCAACCTGAGCAGAGGAGACCCCAGGTAGGGAGCGTCAACCTGAGCAGAGGAGACCCCACCTGAGCAGAGGAGACCCCAGGTAGGGAGCGTCAACCTGAGCAGAGGAGACCCCAGGTAGGGAGCGTCAACCTGAGCAGAGGAGACCCCAGGTAGGGAGCGTCAACTTGAGCAGAGGAGACCCCAGGTAGGGAGCGTCAACCTGAGCAGAGGAGACCCCAGGTAGGGAGCGTCAACCTGAGCAGAGGAGACCCCAGGTAGGGAGCATCAACCTGAGCAGAGGAGACCCCAGGTAGGGAGCGTCAACCTGAGCAGAGGAGACCCCAGGTAGGGAGCGTCAACCTGAGCAGAGGAGACCCCAGGTAGGGAGCGTCAACCTGAGCAGAGGAGACCCCAGGTAGGGAGCGTCAACCTGAGCAGAGGAGACCCCAGGTAGGGAGCGCAACCTGAGCAGAGGAGACCCCAGGTAGGGAGCGTCAACCTGAGCAGAGGAGACCCCAGGTAGGGAGCGTCAACCTGAGCAGAGGAGACCCCAGGTAGGGAGCGTCAACCTGAGCAGAGGAGACCCCAGGTAGGGAGCGTCAACCTGAGCAGAGGAGACCCCAGGTAGGGAGCGTCAACCTGAGCAGAGGAGACCCCAGGTAGGGAGCGTCAACCTGAGCAGAGGAGACCCCAGGTAGGGAGCGTCAACCTGAGCAGAGGAGACCCCAGGTAGGGAGCGTCAACCTGAGCAGAGGAGACCCCAGGTAGGGAGCGTCAACCTGAGCAGAGGAGACCCCAGGTAGGGAGCGTCAACCTGAGCAGAGGAGACCCCAGGTAGGGAGCGTCAACCTGAGCAGAGGAGACCCCAGGTAGGGAGCGTCAACCTGAGCAGAGGAGACCCCAGGTAGGGAGCGTCAACCTGAGCAGAGGAGACCCCAGGTAGGGAGCGTCAACCTGAGCAGAGGAGACCCCAGGTAGGGAGCGTCAACCTGAGCAGAGGAGACCCCAGGTAGGGAGCGTCAACCTGAGCAGAGGAGACCCCAGGTAGGGAGCGTCAACCTGAGCAGAGGAGACCCCAGGTAGGGAGCGCAACCTGAGCAGAGGAGACCCCAGGTAGGGAGCGTCAACCTGAGCAGAGGAGACCCCAGGTAGGGAGCGTCAACCTGAGCAGAGGAGACCCCAGGTAGGGAGCGTCAACCTGAGCAGAGGAGACCCCAGGTAGGGAGCGTCAACCTGAGCAGAGGAGACCCCAGGTAGGGAGCGTCAACCTGAGCAGAGGAGACCCCAGGTAGGGAGCGCAACCTGAGCAGAGGAGACCCCAGGTAGGGAGCGTCAACCTGAGCAGAGGAGACCCCAGGTAGGGAGCATCAACCTGAGCAGAGGAGACCCCAGGTAGGGAGCGCAACCTGAGCAGAGGAGACCCCAGGTAGGGAGCGTCAACCTGAGCAGAGGAGACCCCAGGTAGGGAGCGTCAACCTGAGCAGAGGAGACCCCAGGTAGGGAGCGTCAACCTGAGCAGAGGAGACCCCAGGTAGGGAGCGTCAACCTGAGCAGAGGAGACCCCAGGTAGGGAGCGTCAACCTGAGCAGAGGAGACCCCAGGTAGGGAGCGTCAACCTGAGCAGAGGAGACCCCAGGTAGGGAGCGCAACCTGAGCAGAGGAGACCCCAGGTAGGGAGCATCAACCTGAGCAGAGGAGACCCCAGGTAGGGAGCGTCAACCTGAGCAGAGGAGACCCCAGGTAGGGAGCGTCAACCTGAGCAGAGGAGACCCCAGGTAGGGAGCGCAACCTGAGCAGAGGAGACCCCAGGTAGGGAGCGTCAACCTGAGCAGAGGAGACCCCAGGTAGGGAGCGTCAACCTGAGCAGAGGAGACCCCAAGTAGGGAGCGTCAACCTGAGCAGAGGAGACCCCAGGTAGGGAGCGTCAACCTGAGCAGAGGAGACCCCAGGTAGGGAGCGCAACCTGAGCAGAGGAGACCCCAGGTAGGGAGCGTCAACCTGAGCAGAGGAGACCCCAGGTAGGGAGCGTCAACCTGAGCAGAGGAGACCCCAGGTAGGGAGCGTCAACCTGAGCAGAGGAGACCCCAGGTAGGGAGCGTCAACCTGAGCAGAGGAGACCCCAGGTAGGGAGCGTCAACCTGAGCAGAGGAGACCCCAGGTAGGGAGCGTCAACCTGAGCAGAGGAGACCCCAGGTAGGGAGCGTCAACCTGAGCAGAGGAGACCCCAGGTAGGGAACTCAACCTGAGCAGAGGAGACCCCAGGTAGGGAACTCAACCTGAGCAGAGGAGACCCCAGGTAGGGAGCGCAACCTGAGCAGAGGAGACCCCAGGTAGGGAGCGTCAACCTGAGCAGAGGAGACCCCGGGTAGGGAGCGTCAACCTGAGCAGAGGAGACCCCAGGTAGGGAGCGTCAACCTGAGCAGAGGAGACCCCAGGTAGGGAGCATCAACCTGAGCAGAGGAGACCCCAGGTAGGGAGCGTCAACCTGAGCAGAGGAGACCCCAGGTAGGGAGCGTCAACCTGAGCAGAGGAGACCCCAGGTAGGGAGCGTCAACCTGAGCAGAGGAGACCCCAGGTAGGGAGCATCAACCTGAGCAGAGGACACCCCAGGTAGGGAGCGTCAACCTGAGCAGAGGAGACCCCAGGTAGGGAGCGTCAACCTGAGCAGAGGAGACCCCAGGTAGGGAGCGTCAACCTGAGCAGAGGAGACCCCAGGTAGGGAGCGTCAACCTGAGCAGAGGAGACCCCAGGTAGGGAGCGTCAACCTGAGCAGAGGAGACCCCAGGTAGGGAGCGTCAACCTGAGCAGAGGAGACCCCAGGTAGGGAGCGTCAACCTGAGCAGAGGAGACGCCAGGTAGGGAGCGTAAACCTGAGCAGAGGAGACCCCAGGTAGGGAGCATCAACCTGAGCAGAGGAGACCCCAGGTAGAGAGCGTCAACCTGAGCAGAGGAGACCCCAGGTAGGGAGCGTCAACCTGAGCAGAGGAGACCCCAGGTAGGGAGCGTCAACCTGAGCAGAGGAGACCCCAGGTAGGGAGCGCAACCTGAGCAGAGGAGACCCCAGGTAGGGAGCATCAACCTGAGCAGAGGAGACCCCAGGTAGGGAGCTCAACCTGAGCAGAGGAGACCCCAGGTAGGGAGCGTCAACCTGAGCAGAGGAGACCCCAGGTAGGGAGCGCAACCTGAGCAGAGGAGACCCCAGGTAGGGAGCATCAACCTGAGCAGATGAGACCCCAGGTAGGGAACTCAACCTGAGCAGAGGAGACCCCAGGTAGGGAGCGCAACCTGAGCAGAGGAGACCCCAGGTAGGGAGCATCAACCTGAGCAGAGGAGACCCCAGGTAGGGAGCGTCAACCTGAGCAGAGGAGACCCCAGGTAGGGAGCGTCAACCTGAGCAGAGGAGACCCCAGGTAGGGAGCGTCAACCTGAGCAGAGGAGACCCCAGGTAGGGAGCGTCAACCTGAGCAGAGGAGACCCCAGGTAGGGAGTGTCAACCTGAGCAGAGGAGACCCCAGGTAGGGAGCGTCAACCTGAGCAGAGGAGACCCCAGGTAGGGAGCGCAACCTGAGCAGAGGAGACCCCAGGTAGGGAGCATCAACCTGAGCAGAGGAGACCCCAGGTAGGGAGCTCAACCTGAGCAGAGGAGACCCCAGGTAGGGAGCGTCAACCTGAGCAGAGGAGACCCCAGGTAGGGAGCGCAACCTGAGCAGAGGAGACCCCAGGTAGGGAGCATCAACCTGAGCAGAGGAGACCCCAGGTAGGGAACTCAACCTGAGCAGAGGAGACTCCAGGTAGGGAGCGTCAACCTGAGCAGAGGAGACCCCAGGTAGGGAGCGTCAACCTGAGCAGAGGAGACCCCAGGTAGGGAGCGTCAACCTGAGCAGAGGAGACCCCAGGTAGGGAGCGCAACCTGAGCAGAGGAGACCCCAGGTAGGGAGCGTCAACCTGAGCAGAGGAGACCCCAGGTAGGGAACTCAACCTGAGCAGAGGAGACCCCAGGTAGGGAGCGCAACCTGAGCAGAGGAGACCCCAGGTAGGGAGCGTCAACCTGAGCAGAGGATACCCCAGGTAGGGAGCGTCAACCTGAGCAGAGGAGACCCCAGGTAGGGAGCGTCAACCTGAGCAGAGGAGACCCCAGGTAGGGAGCGTCAACCTGAGCAGAGGAGACCCCAGGTAGGGAGCGTCAACCTGAGCAGAGGAGACCCAGGTAGGGAGCGTCAACCTGAGCAGAGGAGACCCCAGGTAGGGAGCGTCAACCTGAGCAGAGGAGACCCCAGGTAGGGAGCGTCAACCTGAGCAGAGGAGACCCCAGGTAGGGAGCGTCAACCTGAGCAGAGGAGACGCCAGGTAGGGAGCGTCAACCTGAGCAGAGGAGACCCCAGGTAGGGAGCATCAACCTGAGCAGAGGAGACCCCAGGTAGGGAGCGCAACCTGAGCAGAGGAGACCCCCGGTAGGGAGCGTCAACCTGAGCAGAGGAGACCCCAGGTAGGGAGCGTCAACCTGAGCAGAGGAGACCCCAGGTAGGGAGCGTCAACCTGAGCAGAGGAGACCCCAGGTAGGGAGCGTCAACCTGAGCAGAGGAGACCCCAGGTAGGGAGCGTCAACCTGAGCAGAGGAGACCCCAGGTAGGGAGCGTCAACCTGAGCAGAGGAGACCCCAGGTAGGGAGCGTCAACCTGAGCAGAGGAGACCCCAGGTAGGGAGCGTCAACTTGAGCAGAGGAGACGCCAGGTAGGGAGCGTCAACCTGAGCAGAGGAGACCCCAGGTAGGGAGCATCAACCTGAGCAGAGGAGACCCCAGGTAGGGAGCGCAACCTGAGCAGAGGAGACCCCCGGTAGGGAGCGTCAACCTGAGTAGAGGAGACCCCAGGTAGGGAGCGTCAACCTGAGCAGAGGAGACCCCAGGTAGGGAGCGTCAACCTGAGCAGAGGAGACCCCAGGTAGGGAGCGTCAACCTGAGCAGAGGAGACCCCAGGTAGGGAGCGTCAACCTGAGCAGAGGAGACCCCAGGTAGGGAGCGTCAACCTGAGCAGAGGAGACCCCAGGTAGGGAGCGTCAACCTGAGCAGAGGAGACCCCAGGTAGGGAGCGCAACCTGAGCAGAGGAGACCCCAGGTAGGGAGCATCAACCTGAGCAGAGGAGACCCCAGGTAGGGAGCTCAACCTGAGCAGAGGAGACCCCAGGTAGGGAGCGTCAACCTGAGCAGAGGAGACCCCAGGTAGGGAGCGTCAACCTGAGCAGAGGAGACCCCAGGTAGGGAGCGTCAACCTGAGCAGAGGAGACCCCAGGTAGGGAGCGTCAACCTGAGCAGAGGAGACCCCAGGTAGGGAGCGTCAACCTGAGCAGAGGAGACCCCAGGTAGGGAGCGCAACCTGAGCAGAGGAGACCCCAGGTAGGGAGCATCAACCTGAGCAGAGGAGACCCCAGGTAGGGAGCGTCAACCTGAGCAGAGGAGACCCCAGGTAGGGAGCGTCAACCTGAGCAGAGGAGACCCCAGGTAGGGAGCGTCAACCTGAGCAGAGGAGACCCCAGGTAGGGAGCGCAACCTGAGCAGAGGAGACCCCAGGTAGGGAGCGTCAACCTGAGCAGAGGAGACCCCAGGTAGGGAGCGTCAACCTGAGCAGAGGAGACGCCAGGTAGGGAGCGTCAACCTGAGCAGAGGAGACCCCAGGTAGGGAGCGTCAACCTGAGCAGAGGAGACCCCAGGTAGGGAGCGCAACCTGAGCAGAGGAGACCCCCGGTAGGGAGCGTCAACCTGAGCAGAGGAGACCCCAGGTAGGGAGCGTCAACCTGAGCAGAGGAGACCCCAGGTAGGGAGCGTCAACCTGAGCAGAGGAGACCCCAGGTAGGGAGCGTCAACCTGAGCAGAGGAGACCCCAGGTAGGGAGCGTCAACCTGAGCAGAGGAGACCCCAGGTAGGGAGCGTCAACCTGAGCAGAGGAGACCCCAGGTAGGGAGCGTCAACCTGAGCAGAGGAGACCCCAGGTAGGGTGCGCAACCTGAGCAGAGGAGACGCCAGGTAGGGAGCGTCAACCTGAGCAGAGGAGACCCCAGGTAGGGAGCGTCAACCTGAGCAGAGGAGACCCCAGGTAGGGAGCGTCAACCTGAGCAGAGGAGACCCCAGGTAGGGAGCGTCAACCTGAGCAGAGGAGACCCCAGGTAGGGAGCGCAACCTGAGCAGAGGAGACCCCAGGTAGGGAGCGTCAACCTGAGCAGAGGAGACCCCAGGTAGGGAGCGCAACCTGAGCAGAGGAGACCCCAGGTAGGGAGCGTCAACCTGAGCAGAGGAGACCCCAGGTAGGGAGCGTCAACCTGAGCAGAGGAGACCCCAGGTAGGGAGCGTCAACCTGAGCAGAGGAGACCCCAGGTAGGGAGCGTCAACCTGAGCAGAGGAGACCCCAGGTAGGGAGCGTCAACCTGAGCAGAGGAGACCCCAGGTAGGGAGCGTCAACCTGAGCAGAGGAGACGCCAGGTAGGGAGCGTCAACCTGAGCAGAGGAGACCCCAGGTAGGGAGCGTCAACCTGAGCAGAGGAGACCCCAGGTAGGGAGCTCAACCTGAGCAGAGGAGACCCCAGGTAGGGAGCGTCAACCTGAGCAGAGGAGACCCCAGGTAGGGAGCATCAACCTGAGCAGAGGAGACCCCAGGTAGGGAGCGTCAACCTGAGCAGAGGAGACCCCAGGTAGGGAGCGTCAACCTGAGCAGAGGAGACCCCAGGTAGGGAGCGTCAACCTGAGCAGAGGAGACCCCAGGTAGGGAGCGCAACCTGAGCAGAGGAGACCCCAGGTAGGGAGCATCAACCTGAGCAGAGGAGACCCCAGGTAGGGAGCTCAACCTGAGCAGAGGAGACCCCAGGTAGGGAGCGTCAACCTGAGCAGAGGAGACCCCAGGTAGGGAGCGCAACCTGAGCAGAGGAGACCCCAGGTAGGGAGCATCAACCTGAGCAGATGAGACCCCAGGTAGGGAACTCAACCTGAGCAGAGGAGACCCCAGGTAGGGAGCGCAACCTGAGCAGAGGAGACCCCAGGTAGGGAGCATCAACCTGAGCAGAGGAGACCCCAGGTAGGGAGCGTCAACCTGAGCAGAGGAGACCCCAGGTAGGGAGCGTCAACCTGAGCAGAGGAGACCCCAGGTAGGGAGCGTCAACCTGAGCAGAGGAGACCCCAGGTAGGGAGCGTCAACCTGAGCAGAGGAGACCCCAGGTAGGGAGCGTCAACCTGAGCAGAGGAGACCCCAGGTAGGGAGCGCAACCTGAGCAGAGGAGACCCCAGGTAGGGAGCATCAACCTGAGCAGAGGAGACCCCAGGTAGGGAGCTCAACCTGAGCAGAGGAGACCCCAGGTAGGGAGCGTCAACCTGAGCAGAGGAGACCCCAGGTAGGGAGCGCAACCTGAGCAGAGGAGACCCCAGGTAGGGAGCATCAACCTGAGCAGAGGAGACCCCAGGTAGGGAACTCAACCTGAGCAGAGGAGACTCCAGGTAGGGAGCGTCAACCTGAGCAGAGGAGACCCCAGGTAGGGAGCGTCAACCTGAGCAGAGGAGACCCCAGGTAGGGAGCGTCAACCTGAGCAGAGGAGACCCCAGGTAGGGAGCGCAACCTGAGCAGAGGAGACCCCAGGTAGGGAGCGTCAACCTGAGCAGAGGAGACCCCAGGTAGGGAACTCAACCTGAGCAGAGGAGACCCCAGGTAGGGAGCGCAACCTGAGCAGAGGAGACCCCAGGTAGGGAGCGTCAACCTGAGCAGAGGATACCCCAGGTAGGGAGCGTCAACCTGAGCAGAGGAGACCCCAGGTAGGGAGCGTCAACCTGAGCAGAGGAGACCCCAGGTAGGGAGCGTCAACCTGAGCAGAGGAGACCCCAGGTAGGGAGCGTCAACCTGAGCAGAGGAGACCCCAGGTAGGGAGCGTCAACCTGAGCAGAGGAGACCCCAGGTAGGGAGCGTCAACCTGAGCAGAGGAGACCCCAGGTAGGGAGCGTCAACCTGAGCAGAGGAGACCCCAGGTAGGGAGCATCAACCTGAGCAGAGGAGACCCCAGGTAGGGAGCGCAACCTGAGCAGAGGAGACCCCCGGTAGGGAGCGTCAACCTGAGCAGAGGAGACCCCAGGTAGGGAGCGTCAACCTGAGCAGAGGAGACCCCAGGTAGGGAGCGTCAACCTGAGCAGAGGAGACCCCAGGTAGGGAGCGTCAACCTGAGCAGAGGAGACCCCAGGTAGGGAGCGTCAACCTGAGCAGAGGAGACCCCAGGTAGGGAGCGTCAACCTGAGCAGAGGAGACCCCAGGTAGGGAGCGTCAACCTGAGCAGAGGAGACCCCAGGTAGGGAGCGTCAACTTGAGCAGAGGAGACGCCAGGTAGGGAGCGTCAACCTGAGCAGAGGAGACCCCAGGTAGGGAGCATCAACCTGAGCAGAGGAGACCCCAGGTAGGGAGCGCAACCTGAGCAGAGGAGACCCCCGGTAGGGAGCGTCAACCTGAGTAGAGGAGACCCCCGGTAGGGAGCGTCAACCTGAGCAGAGGAGACCCCAGGTAGGGAGCGTCAACCTGAGCAGAGGAGACCCCAGGTAGGGAGCGTCAACCTGAGCAGAGGAGACCCCAGGTAGGGAGCGTCAACCTGAGCAGAGGAGACCCCAGGTAGGGAGCGTCAACCTGAGCAGAGGAGACCCCAGGTAGGGAGCGTCAACCTGAGCAGAGGAGACCCCAGGTAGGGAGCGCAACCTGAGCAGAGGAGACCCCAGGTAGGGAGCATCAACCTGAGCAGAGGAGACCCCAGGTAGGGAGCTCAACCTGAGCAGAGGAGACCCCAGGTAGGGAGCGTCAACCTGAGCAGAGGAGACCCCAGGTAGGGAGCGTCAACCTGAGCAGAGGAGACCCCAGGTAGGGAGCGTCAACCTGAGCAGAGGAGACCCCAGGTAGGGAGCGTCAACCTGAGCAGAGGAGACCCCAGGTAGGGAGCGTCAACCTGAGCAGAGGAGACCCCAGGTAGGGAGCGCAACCTGAGCAGAGGAGACCCCAGGTAGGGAGCGTCAACCTGAGCAGAGGAGACCCCAGGTAGGGAGCGTCAACCTGAGCAGAGGAGACCCCAGGTAGGGAGCGTCAACCTGAGCAGAGGAGACCCCAGGTAGGGAGCGCAACCTGAGCAGAGGAGACCCCAGGTAGGGAGCGTCAACCTGAGCAGAGGAGACCCCAGGTAGGGAACTCAACCTGAGCAGAGGAGACCCCAGGTAGGGAGCGCAACCTGAGCAGAGGAGACCCCAGGTAGGGAGCGTCAACCTGAGCAGAGGAGACCCCAGGTAGGGAGCGTCAACCTGAGCAGAGGAGACCCCAGGTAGGGAGCGTCAACCTGAGCAGAGGAGACCCCAGGTAGGGAGCGTCAACCTGAGCAGAGGAGACCCCAGGTAGGGAGCGTCAACCTGAGCAGAGGAGACCCCAGGTAGGGAGCGTCAACCTGAGCAGAGGAGACCCCAGGTAGGGAGCGTCAACCTGAGCAGAGGAGACGCCAGGTAGGGAGCGTCAACCTGAGCAGAGGAGACCCCAGGTAGGGAGCGTCAACCTGAGCAGAGGAGACCCCAGGTAGGGAGCGCAACCTGAGCAGAGGAGACCCCCGGTAGGGAGCGTCAACCTGAGCAGAGGAGACCCCAGGTAGGGAGCGTCAACCTGAGCAGAGGAGACCCCAGGTAGGGAGCGTCAACCTGAGCAGAGGAGACCCCAGGTAGGGAGCGTCAACCTGAGCAGAGGAGACCCCAGGTAGGGAGCGTCAACCTGAGCAGAGGAGACCCCAGGTAGGGAGCGTCAACCTGAGCAGAGGAGACCCCAGGTAGGGAGCGTCAACCTGAGCAGAGGAGACCCCAGGTAGGGAGCGTCAACCTGAGCAGAGGAGACCCCAGGTAGGGAGCGCAACCTGAGCAGAGGAGACCCCAGGTAGGGAGCATCAACCTGAGCAGAGGAGACCCCAGGTAGGGAGCTCAACCTGAGCAGAGGAGACCCCAGGTAGGGAGCGTCAACCTGAGCAGAGGAGACCCCAGGTAGGGAGCGCAACCTGAGCAGAGGAGACCCCAGGTAGGGAGCATCAACCTGAGCAGAGGAGACCCCAGGTAGGGAACTCAACCTGAGCAGAGGAGACTCCAGGTAGGGAGCGTCAACCTGAGCAGAGGAGACCCCAGGTAGGGAGCGTCAACCTGAGCAGAGGAGACCCCAGGTAGGGAGCGTCAACCTGAGCAGAGGAGACCCCAGGTAGGGAGCGCAACCTGAGCAGAGGAGACCCCAGGTAGGGAGCGTCAACCTGAGCAGAGGAGACCCCAGGTAGGGAACTCAACCTGAGCAGAGGAGACCCCAGGTAGGGAGCGCAACCTGAGCAGAGGAGACCCCAGGTAGGGAGCGTCAACCTGAGCAGAGGATACCCCAGGTAGGGAGCGTCAACCTGAGCAGAGGAGACCCCAGGTAGGGAGCGTCAACCTGAGCAGAGGAGACCCCAGGTAGGGAGCGTCAACCTGAGCAGAGGAGACCCCAGGTAGGGAGCGTCAACCTGAGCAGAGGAGACCCCAGGTAGGGAGCGTCAACCTGAGCAGAGGAGACCCCAGGTAGGGAGCGTCAACCTGAGCAGAGGAGACCCCAGGTAGGGAGCGTCAACCTGAGCAGAGGAGACCCCAGGTAGGGAGCATCAACCTGAGCAGAGGAGACCCCAGGTAGGGAGCGCAACCTGAGCAGAGGAGACCCCCGGTAGGGAGCGTCAACCTGAGCAGAGGAGACCCCAGGTAGGGAGCGTCAACCTGAGCAGAGGAGACCCCAGGTAGGGAGCGTCAACCTGAGCAGAGGAGACCCCAGGTAGGGAGCGTCAACCTGAGCAGAGGAGACCCCAGGTAGGGAGCGTCAACCTGAGCAGAGGAGACCCCAGGTAGGGAGCGTCAACCTGAGCAGAGGAGACCCCAGGTAGGGAGCGTCAACCTGAGCAGAGGAGACCCCAGGTAGGGAGCGTCAACTTGAGCAGAGGAGACGCCAGGTAGGGAGCGTCAACCTGAGCAGAGGAGACCCCAGGTAGGGAGCATCAACCTGAGCAGAGGAGACCCCAGGTAGGGAGCGCAACCTGAGCAGAGGAGACCCCCGGTAGGGAGCGTCAACCTGAGTAGAGGAGACCCCCGGTAGGGAGCGTCAACCTGAGCAGAGGAGACCCCAGGTAGGGAGCGTCAACCTGAGCAGAGGAGACCCCAGGTAGGGAGCGTCAACCTGAGCAGAGGAGACCCCAGGTAGGGAGCGTCAACCTGAGCAGAGGAGACCCCAGGTAGGGAGCGTCAACCTGAGCAGAGGAGACCCCAGGTAGGGAGCGTCAACCTGAGCAGAGGAGACCCCAGGTAGGGAGCGCAACCTGAGCAGAGGAGACCCCAGGTAGGGAGCATCAACCTGAGCAGAGGAGACCCCAGGTAGGGAGCTCAACCTGAGCAGAGGAGACCCCAGGTAGGGAGCGTCAACCTGAGCAGAGGAGACCCCAGGTAGGGAGCGTCAACCTGAGCAGAGGAGACCCCAGGTAGGGAGCGTCAACCTGAGCAGAGGAGACCCCAGGTAGGGAGCGTCAACCTGAGCAGAGGAGACCCCAGGTAGGGAGCGTCAACCTGAGCAGAGGAGACCCCAGGTAGGGAGCGCAACCTGAGCAGAGGAGACCCCAGGTAGGGAGCGTCAACCTGAGCAGAGGAGACCCCAGGTAGGGAGCGTCAACCTGAGCAGAGGAGACCCCAGGTAGGGAGCGTCAACCTGAGCAGAGGAGACCCCAGGTAGGGAGCGTCAACCTGAGCAGAGGAGACCCCAGGTAGGGAGCGCAACCTGAGCAGAGGAGACCCCAGGTAGGGAGCGTCAACCTGAGCAGAGGAGACCCCAGGTAGGGAACTCAACCTGAGCAGAGGAGACCCCAGGTAGGGAGCGCAACCTGAGCAGAGGAGACCCCAGGTAGGGAGCGTCAACCTGAGCAGAGGAGACCCCAGGTAGGGAGCGTCAACCTGAGCAGAGGAGACCCCAGGTAGGGAGCGTCAACCTGAGCAGAGGAGACGCCAGGTAGGGAGCGTCAACCTGAGCAGAGGAGACCCCAGGTAGGGAGCGTCAACCTGAGCAGAGGAGACCCCAGGTAGGGAGCGCAACCTGAGCAGAGGAGACCCCAGGTAGGGAGCGTCAACCTGAGCAGAGGAGACCCCAGGTAGGGAGCGTCAACCTGAGCAGAGGAGACCCCAGGTAGGGAGCGTCAACCTGAGCAGAGGAGACCCCAGGTAGGGAGCGTCAACCTGAGCAGAGGAGACCCCAGGTAGGGAGCGTCAACCTGAGCAGAGGAGACCCCAGGTAGGGAGCGTCAACCTGAGCAGAGGAGACCCCAGGTAGGGAGCGCAACCTGAGCAGAGGAGACCCCAGGTAGGGAGCATCAACCTGAGCAGAGGAGACCCCAGGTAGGGAGCTCAACCTGAGCAGAGGAGACCCCAGGTAGGGAGCGTCAACCTGAGCAGAGGAGACCCCAGGTAGGGAGCGCAACCTGAGCAGAGGAGACCCCAGGTAGGGAGCATCAACCTGAGCAGAGGAGACCCCAGGTAGGGAACTCAACCTGAGCAGAGGAGACCCCAGGTAGGGAACGCAACCTGAGCAGAGGAGACCCCAGGTAGGGAGCATCAACCTGAGCAGAGGAGACCCCAGGTAGGGAGCGTCAACCTGAGCAGAGGAGACCCCAGGTAGGGAGCGTCAACCTGAGCAGAGGAGACCCCAGGTAGGGAGCGTCAACCTGAGCAGAGGAGACCCCAGGTAGGGAGCGTCAACCTGAGCAGAGGAGACCCCAGGTAGGGAGCATCAACCTGAGCAGAGGAGACCCCAGGTAGGGAGCGCAACCTGAGCAGAGGAGACCCCAGGTAGGGAGCGTCAACCTGAGCAGAGGAGACCCCAGGTAGGGAGCGTCAACCTGAGCAGAGGAGACCCCAGGTAGGGAGCGCAACCTGAGCAGATGAGACCCCAGGTAGGGAGCATCAACCTGAGCAGAGGAGACCCCAGGTAGGGAGCTCAACCTGAGCAGAGGAGACCCCAGGTAGGGAGCGTCAACCTGAGCAGAGGAGACCCCAGGTAGGGAGCGCAACCTGAGCAGAGGAGACCCCAGGTAGGGAGCATCAACCTGAGCAGAGGAGACCCCAGGTAGGGAGCATCAACCTGAGCAGAGGAGACCCCAGGTAGGGAGCGTCAACCTGAGCAGAGGAGACCCCAGGTAGGGAGCGTCAACCTTTAGTCGACTATTGGTTGAAAAAAATATTTTTAAATGTAAATTTTTTTTTTTTTTTTTTTTATCATTCCATTTGGGCTGTGGGGGGTGCTTAATGTCTGAAGGAGTCGACTGAAGGCTTCTTGTCCTCTGCAAAAGCATGCAATTGGTCCACTGATGGATACATCTTGATATTTGTCTAGTATAGTGTGTTCATTAGACGGGTGATCCTGATGGCCTGCATGGGGATAGTGAAAACAGTCTGCCCGCTCTGATAATCAGACTACTTTGATCCCGTTTGAAACTAGTACCCAAAGGTGTCCATCTAACCACAGTCACCGTCTTGCCGAAGCCCCCCAACTCCACAAAGTCAGCTTTTCAGGTGAAATAGGAAAAACAAGTTGATTTCCCTTTCCCCCCCGTTGATGCCCCACATATTTGACAATCACGTTAGATTAGATTAAAAATACATATACAGCACAAGTACAGTACAACAAAAAAAGAGGTTTAACATCCAACCAGCCTCTGCAAATGTAACAGTGAAGTGCAATAGTAATATACAATGTACAGGTGATTAAACTGGGTATAGTGGTAAGTAATCAGATGTATGTACAGAGTTGTAGTATTCATACTGTATGTACAGTGATACAGGTATAAAGAAACTATGGTAGTAAGTCATACTGGTCAGCAGCGTAACTAGTAAGAGTAGGTAAGGGATATGTAGTATATTAGTATATATATATATATATATATATATATATATATATGTACACGCTAAGAATAGAAGAAAAGAAAAAATATATACAGCAAAAATATACACAGCACATGCCATTTATCAGCGGTCCTATGTACAGATGGACTATGGATAATAAACACAGTATTGCACCAGATTTGGCTATAAACCTCGTTTTATAGGTTGAAGCTGTACAGGTCGTACAGCCTGTGTACATTTACAGAGTTCTTGACTTTATGAAAATACTTTCCTGTGTGTGTGTGTGTGTGTGTGTGTGTGTGTGTGTGTGTGTGTGTGTGTGTGTGTGTGTGTGTGTGTGTGTGTGTGTGTGTGTGTGTGTGTGTGTGTGTGTGTGTGTGTGTGTGTGTGTGTGTGTGTGTGTGTTGGTTAATACACACAGAGCTGTGCAGTATATGGAGACTCTATCTGCTTGCCAGCTCCCCTCATGCGGAGTCACCACACTCCTCCCCCTCCCTCCCTCTCTTCCTCATTCCCTCTTCTCTCTCTCTCCCTCCTCCACCTCTTTCCCTCTCTCTCTCCATCCCTCTCTCTCCATCCCTCCCTCTCTGTCTCTCCCTCCTCTCTCTCCCCCTCCTCTCTTTCTCTCCCCCTCCTCCCTTTCTATCTCTCTCCCACCTCCTCCTCCCTCTCTCTATCCCCCTTCTCTTCCCCCCCTCTCCTCCTCCCCTCTCTCTCTCTCTCTCTCTCTCTCTCTCTCTCTCTCTCTCTCTCCCCCCTCTCTCTCTCTCTCCTCCTTGCACTATTGCTCTCTTTACAAAGGGTGTGTCTGTTCTTGCTCCGTCCTGTTCAGGTAGTCAGGGAGATTCAACTGGTTTGTGTGGGCGGGTGCCCGTTCAGAATTCCGATGAAATATAGAGTGCTGTTCAAATGTTAAGAATGATCAATCAATCTGGTCAATCAAAGTGGTTATAAAACATGCTACTCAAATGTGTTCTGTGCCCTGACACTGACGACACGGTCCTGTCCTAGTTGTCCCTCCTAGCAGACTGTGATTGTGTGTGTGTGTGTGTGTGTGTGTGTGTGTGTGTGTGTGTGTGTGTGTGTGTGTGTGTGTGTGTGTGTGTGTGTGTGTGTGTGTGTGTGTGTGTGTGTGTGTGTGTGTGTGTGTGACAGTGTGTGTGTGTGTGACAGTGTGTGTGTGTGTGTGTGTGTCAGTCATGGTGAGCGGCTCCCAGGGGCATTTCTACTCCTACATAACCTGGTTCACCTCGGGCCCCTGTCCCTTGTTCAAGAGAGAGGGCGTCTTGTATTCGAGAGGGTTGTTAATATAAAACTCCTCTGTCGAGCTGTACTGTTTATTGTGTCATCGGTGTGTGTGTGTGGTGTGTGTGTTTGCCCTGACATGCTACAGTACAGTTGCTGCAAGCTGTTTCCCCTCAGGGATCGGTGTGAACAGGTTTTGCAGGCTCTCGGATCTCGGCTCTGCACAGACAAGCGCTTCCATGATTCCATTAGAGAGAGCGAGCGAGAGGGCGAGCGAGAGAACGAGAGAGCGAGCAAGAGAGAGTTTAATTTTAGCCAATGAGCAAATATATCTTCTGGGTGATCAGGGATGTTCCTCGTTTATGATGCATGTATGCAGGGTTCGCACAAGGTCCTTGGAGTGCTTAAGTGCTTCATTAAAAAAAAATCCTTAAACAGCCCATTTTTTTAACAAGGTGCTTAAAAGTCCTTGAAATTCAACCATTCGCATTGACAGTTTTGTTTATCCACGATAAAATTGTTCTGAATAAAAAAAAAAAAAAAAAAAAAGTATCCACTTTTTCTCATTATTTTTCTATTTTCCTCCCATCCCAATTTCGCCTCGCCAATTCTCCCCTGTCTCGAACGTTGCTAGACTATGCCTCCCACTGGTCGGCTGCAGTGAGGCCCAAGCCTTGCATCACGTGTCCCCTCCGGTACACGAGGAGGCAGCTGTCGCATCTTTTCACCTGAACAGCACGATCTCTCTGTGGCGAGGAGTAACACGTGGGAGGGGCACGCTGCCCCCGTCACTTCCTGATTCTGCTGTACAGGCGCACCAACCGACCTGTAGGAGTCGCTGTCCACAACGTCCGATCCCCACCCACCGGCTTTCCCACCCTCTAACACTGCCAATGTTATTGAATACATTTTTATATTTAGAGGCAGCCTAATTTTCATAGCCTAATTGATCTAAAAGATGCACATGCTACTGTTTCTGTTTGTTTATTAAATAAAACCGGTGGATAGGCCAATGCAATGCTGTTATTATTATAGGCTACGATGGTGAAGGGTGTCATTCACGTCGGTCTGAAGTGCCTATTTATGTACCCTTTGATTTTATTGATCCATCCTGTTAAAATGATTAACTGAATTGAACTGAAACTGAACATTTTAACTGAATTTAAACTGAAACGGAAAATAACTTATCATT
>NC_140169.1:57843532-57864828 GCF_963971535.1 Notolepis coatsorum
TTAACCCTTTCACTACCACACTACCAAATGGTTAACCCTTTCACTACCACACTACAGAAGGTTAACCCTTTCACTACCACACTACATATGGTTAACCCTTTCACTACCACACTACAGAAGGTTAACGGTCTGTAGTGTGGTAGTGAAAGGGTTAACCTTATGTAGTGTGGTAGTGAAAGGTTAACCTTCTGTAGTGTGGTAGTGAAAGGTTAATTAAGCATTACATCACGCGCAGGAGTGGTTTGTGAACAATAAACCATGCCTAGGGGTAGTCGTTAGACCCCCCTAGGCATGGTTTATTGTTCACAAATCACGACTGCAAGTGGTGTAAAGCTTTTATACAACTGCCACATTCATCCAACCTTATTTCTATACAATAAACACACATTAATCGAAGATTTATTGAAAAAAACCATCCGCCAGAAAAAGTAGTTCCCACAACTACAAAAAAGACAATTTGCCTCCATGTGGAAGCAGATCGGAAGTGCATCCAACCAACTAACACATCCAACTGTGTATTATTGGAATGATTGAGAGAAGTTGCCTCATGTGGAAGCAGCTTGAAGTGCATCCAACCAACTAACACATCCAACTGTGTATTATTGGAATGATTGATTGAAAATTTTATTACCAGATGCAGAATGGGTACAATACAGTACGGCTCAATACACACAATTGTTAAGGGAATGCAGACCTACTTTCCATAGAACTTCATTCTTAGATGCTTCTATAGAAAGTAGGTAAAACAAATTAAAAAGTTTTCTTTGCCCTATAGGAAAAAAACGTTTTCTTCGCCCTATTTTTTTATTTATTTTTTTAAACCTACTGTAGAGGGCCTAAACTTAACCAGTTGGAAACCAAGCGTACAGTAATAAAATTAGCAATCAATCAATCAATCAATCAACTCAATAGGCCATGCTCACTTAGAACAGCGCAGCACCCAGCTCTCTCTCAGTCTGACCCGCGTTGCAGACAGGAGTGTGTGTGTGTGTGTGTGTGTGTGTGTGTGTGTGTGTGTGGGGGGGGGGGGGGGGGGGGGGGGGGGCGGTGGGTGGAGACTAGAGCTAGCGCTGACAGTCAGAGAGGAGGAAAAAGAAATTGATTTTTTTTTTAAATTAATCAATCAATCAAATCGCGATCTTTCTTTTGTTACACAATTATTCAAGACCCATCAATTACATCATCCAACATTGTTTAAACGACTAAGACATTAGCTGTGACAGAATCGCTTGATATTTAGTCGTTTAGTCGCTATCAACATATCCATTTGTAAAGATTATTGTCCACCTTCTTGTGATCCGGCGGATTGATGTGATGTGATTCGGTTGTGGGCGGGTCCTGGGCCAGCAAGCGTGGACTGATCGCAATACATACGTGTAAATGGACTGTTTCAGCCAATCAGAATCGAGAAATTTGCATGCCGTTGTATAACCTTCTGTAGTGAACGTAGCCTTAATAATTAACCATGTAGACTTAAGACCGTTAGTTTTGAAGCATTGGCCGGAGATTATGTTAATCCATTTTTCATGCTTCTATGTCCCAAAAGTGCAGATTATACCTTTAAGGATCATTCAGGGGGGGCTACTTGGCCCCTTGCCTCAGACACAATTAAGCATGGAACCAGCCCTGCATCACCATCAGTGTGCAACCCAACTGGAAGCAGAATATTCACAGAAATGCGTTCATAACGAACAGACGAAGTGATTAACACTCACACCAGCTCCAGCACCAGCTCCTTCACTCCCACACACACACAGACACGCACGCGCACACACACACACACACACGCACGCACACACACACACACACACACATACGCTCAATCCCTTCTACTTCTGACAGGCCGAGTCGCCCTCGCTGCCGCTCATCCTCGTAGCTGTGACATCACCGTCAGGGTGTCAACGTCGGCCCTGCTGTCACTCTCGCTTCTGTTGCCGTGGTTACGGAGCCTTCGGCAGTGATTCGCCCTATAGAGACGCTCGGTTGTCCAGGGGGAGAACAACACTGAACGGCCTTTTTTTACGGGGAAACGCCCCTGAGCAGCTAGTTTCAGCCGTAACGCTGTTGGAACGCACCCCGCAGAGCCTACAGTACACATCGCGGCCATTGTCTTTGAGCTCAAACAATGAATCGTGGGATAATTGCGGGGAATGAGTCACACAGTAAACAAGTGCACATCCTCTACACAGGTCTACAGCGCTCCTGTTACTGTACAGGTCTACAGCGCTCCTGTTACTGTACAGGTCTACAGCGCTCCTGTTGCTGTACAGGTCTACAGCGCTCCTGTTACTGTACAGGCCTACAGCGCTCCTGTTACTGTACAGGTCTACAGCGCTCCTGTTACTGTACAGGTCTACAGCGCTCCTGTTACTGTACAGGCCTACAGCGCTCCTGTTACTGTACAGGTCTACAGCGCTCCTGTTACTGTACAGGTCTACAGCGCTCCTGTTACTGTACAGGTCTACAGCGCTCCTGTTACTGTACAGGCCTACAGCGCTCCTGTTACTGTACAGGTCTACAGCGCTCCTGTTACTGTACAGGTCTACAGCGCTCCTGTTACTGTACAGGTCTACAGCGCTCCTGTTACTGTACAGGCCTACAGCGCTCCTGTTACTGTACAGGCCTACAGCGCTCCTGTTACTGTACAGGCCTACAGCGCTCCTGTTACTGTACAGGCCTACAGCGCTCCTGTTACTGTACAGGCCTACAGCGCTCCTGTTACTGTACAGGTCTACAGCGCTCCTGTTACTGTACAGGTCTACAGCGCTCCTGTTACTGTACAGGCCTACAGCGCTCCTGTTACTGTACAGGTCTACAGCGCTCCTGTTACTGTACAGGTCTACAGCGCTCCTGTTACTGTACAGGCCTACAGCGCTCCTGTTACTGTACAGGCCTACAGCGCTCCTGTTACTGTACAGGCCTACAGCGCTCCTGTTACTGTACAGGTCTACAGCGCTCCTGTTACTGTACAGGTCTACAGCGCTCCTGTTGCTGTACAGGCCTACAGCGCTCCTGTTACTGTACAGGCCTACAGCGCTCCTGTTACTGTACAGGCCTACAGCGCTCCTGTTACTGTACAGGTCTACAGCGCTCCTGTTACTGTACAGGTCTACAGCGCTCCTGTTACTGTACAGGTCTACAGCGCTCCTGTTACTGTACAGGTCTACAGCGCTCCTGTTACTGTACAAAGCACAAGTATGAGTACAATGAAAAAGAATATAGGAGGGGGGCTCCAGTAGCTCACCGCATATCTCGGCGCTATTTCTGCGTCGGGGAAAACCGTGCTGCGTCACGGATCTGGTGGACTCCGAGTTCGATTCCCGGACCCGCCGTCATTTGCCAGAATGTCTTCCCCTGATCTATATCCCGTTTCACCCTGTATCTGTCGGTCATGCTTGACCAGAAAAGCGATAAACGCTAAAAAAATAAAGTAAAAAAAAAAAAAATATATATAGGTACAAATCTATCTAAAAGAGTACAATAGAAACATGTATCTAATAATACGTCCTCTGACGGGCCTGGCGACGCCATTTGATGCCCTCGGGTCATGCCGTGGCCTAATCTCGAGTCGAGTCTCGAGTCCCCAGTGTTCGAGTCCGAGTCCAAGTCAGAGTCACCAAAGAAGAGCCCGAGTCCACGTAACAGTGGAGCCACATTAGCATTTAGCTCCGCCTAATACAATACAATACAACCGACAGTTTACCAGATTAACAGAAAGCAACTTTCCAGAATATCAAACGTGGGTCTAACAGATGCCACGTCAATACTAATTGAGTTATATGTCTCATTTCATGCCCCATATCTAACAGATTAATGTATTGGATTTAGGCGTAGCTAAATGCTAATGTGGCTCCACTGTTAGAGTTAGCACATTTAGCATTTAGCTACGCCTAAATCCCATACATTAATCTGGGAGCCAATCGAGCCAGTATGACGGCCGGCCAAGCCGGAGGCAACGCTGACAGCCGGATTCGATACCAGTGTCTCTTGCGTTGGTGACGAGCGCTTAGTCCGCTGCGCCACCCAGCCGCCGAAAAATAGCTTTCTGTTAATCTGGTAAACTGTTGGTCGTATTGTATTGTATTAGGCGAAGCTAAATGCTAATGTGGCTAACTAACAGTCAACTTTTGTACATGAAATACAGCCCAAAAACCTTAAAAGACCCCACTGACAAACACACTTTACAAACGTTTGCTTATTAATGAATTTTTTAAAAGTAATTAAAAAAGAAAAAAGTGACGATAAAGTTGTTTAATTGACAGGAGAGAAGTTGCTAAAGTCTATGTACTGTGATGTACACGCTCTGCCACTAGGGGCCGCCACTGTGTACACGTGGAGGACGTAACCGGATATGCCGCCTCCACATTGTGCAAGTGGTCAATAGTATATAGAAGTATAATATAAAATACATGACATAATAGAACAGTGTACTATAAATTCCATGTACGAATGAATTAAAAATGAACGAACGATGAACTCACGCCCAGGAAGATGTTCTTGGAGGAGTCGAAGCCGGCTGCGTAGATGCGCGCGGTGTACGGGGCGCTGCGCTCGCACATGATGCGGCAGGCGTAGCGTGAGATGGTGCTCTGGGCTGACTGTCCTCCACCTCCTCCTCCTCCCTCTCCCGCCGCCCCCTGGCCCTGCCCCCCGCCACTGCCACTGCCCCCGCCGCTGCCCGCGGTGTCCGTCACCACGAAGTCGATCATGCTCTCTGTGGACCGGCCGATCTGGAGGGAGGAGGGTTTAGCGTCAAACAGATACAGTAGAACAGGACAGACCGGTCACATGGCAGAGAGGGTAGACTCAGTGACGTGCGTTGTTGTTGTGAAAGATTCTGCGATAAACAGACAAAATACACGAGACTTTGAGACGAGACTTTGGTTTGAATGGAATAAAATGGAATCAAACGTGGTCCTGTAGAAATCAATGGGTAGAGTAATTGGTAAATGGCTGATTTTTTATATAGCGTTTTTTATCCAAAGCACTTTACAATTTCGCTGCTGTCGGGACAAAACCTCATAACTCCATTTAAAAAAAAAAATGTATTATGTAAATCAACTCCGTAGATCATCCTCCATATGTGTGTGTGGGTTTTACAAAGTTTAAACAATGGGAAAGCATTAAACCGATCATCTGTCTAAACCTCCTAACTCTATTCACCCTCAAATCTGTGTTAGTTTTTTTCATCTGCTGAAAAGTTGGGTTTTTGGAGTTATGAGGTTTTGTCCCGACAGCAGCGATTTGTTCCTCACATTTGACCCATTCACTCACACATTCACACACCGACGGCGAAGGCGACCTTGCAAGGTGCCAACCTGCTCATCTGGAGCAATTAGGGGTTAAGTGTCTTGCTCAAGGACACATCAACACACTGCCCAGGTTAGGGGTAGAGTAATTGTTCCTCTGAGCAAGGCACTAACACTGCCAGGGTTAGGGGTTCGATTCCAACTGGGGCCAGCCATACTGAAAATTGTACGTGGTTAAATATTCCAGTGTGCTTTGAGTGGTACTAGTACTAGAAATGCACTATAGAAATGCAGCCATTTATAAAATCAAAGAATATGAATATGTACATATTCATTCTATGTACATATATTATACTTAGAATGACATTCTATGTTCACATTCTACATAATAGAATTATGTAGAATAGAATATGAATATAGTGTGGAGTTATGACCTGTGAGGAAGAGAGATAACTATTCTATTATTATTCTAGTCCTAACTATTCTAATTTCATGGCAGATCCAATCTGATCTGGCAAAGTATATTCGTGAATAATAATTCTGATCAAATGTCACGAAACCTTTTTCTTCCCAAATATATTCATAGAGAGAATATTATATAACTCCCCTCTAGTCTCTTCATTATAAACATTCAGACAGACAGACAGACAAAGACATAGATGGACAGACAGACAGAGAGACAGACAGACCGAGAGAGAGAGAGAGAGAGAGAGAGAGAGAGAGAGAGACAGACAGACAAACAGACAGAGACATACTGTAGATGGACAGAGAGACAGACAGACAGAGAGACAGACAGGGATAGATGTGACTGTCTGCTGTCTGCTGGAGACGGTTCCTCCCATTCATCATGGCAATAAGAGATAGATGGCTGGAATTGTGAGATACAGCAAGCAAGTCTGACTCATTCTCTACCTCCCTCTCTCTAACCCCCCCTTCTCTACCCCCCCTCTTTCTCTAACCCCCCCCCCTTCTCTACCCCCCTCTCTTTAAGCCCCCCCTCTCTAACCCCCCATTCTCACATTTCTCTCTAACCCTCCCTCTCTTTACCCCCCCCTCCCCCTCTAAACCTCACATTTCTCTCTAAACCTCCCTCTCTTTACCCCCCCTCTCTCTCTAACCCTCCCCCTCTAAACCTCACATTTCTCTCTAAACCGCCCTCTCTTTACCCCCCCTCTCTCTCTAACCCTCCCCCTCTAAACCTCACATTTCTCTCTAAACCTCCCCTCTCTTTACCCCCCCTCCCTCTCTTTACCCCCCCCTCTCTCTCTAACCCTCCCTCTCTAACCCTCCCTCTCTTTACCCCCCCTCCCCCTCTAAACCCCCCCTCTCTCTCTAACCCTCCCTCTCTTTACCCCCCCCTCCCCCTCTAAACCTCACATTTCTCTCTAAACCTCCCCTCTCTTTACCCCCCCCCCATCCCCTCTAAACCCCCCCTCTCTCTCTAACCCTCCCCCTCTAAACCTCACATTTCTCTCTAAACCTCCCCTCTCTTTACCCCCCCTCCCCCTCTAAACCCCCCCTCTCTCTCTAACCCTCCCTCTCTTTACCCCCCCCTCCCCCTCTAAACCTCACATTTCTCTCTAAACCTCCCCTCTCTTTACCCCCCCCATCCCCTCTAAACCCCCCCTCTCTCTCTAACCCTCCCTCTCTCTAACCCCCCTCTTTCTCTAAACCTCCCCTCTCTTTACCCTCCCTCTCGCTCTAACCCTCCCTCTCTCTCTAACCCTCCCTCTCTCTAACCCTCCCTCTCGCTCTAACCCTCCCTCTCTCTCTAACCCTCCCTCTCTCTCTAACCCTCCCTCTCTCTAACCCTCCCTCTCTCTCTAACCCCCCTCTCTCGCTAACCCCCTCTCTCTCTAACCCCCCCCTCTCTCTAACCCTCCCTCTCTCTCTAACCCTCCCTCTCTCTCTAACCCTCCCTCTCTCTCTAACCCCCCTCTCTCTCTAACCCTCGCTCTCTTTAACCCCCCTCTCTCTCTAACCCTCCCTCTCTCTCTAACCCTCCCTCTCGCTCTAACCCCCCCCTCTCTCTAACCCTCCCTCTCTTTACCCCCCCTCTCGCTCTAACCCCCCTCTCGCTCTAACCCCCCCCTCTCTCTAACCCCCCTCTCTCTCTAACCCTCCCTCTCTCTCTAACCCTCCCTCTCTCTCTAACCCTCGCTCTCTCTCTAACCCCCCTCTCTCTAAACCTCCCCTCTCTTTACCCCCCCTCCCTCTCTAACCCCCCTCTCTCTCTAATCCTCCCTCTCTCTCTAACCCTCCCTCTCTCTCTAACCCTCCCCTCTCTTTACCCCCCCTCCCTCTCTAACCCCCCTCTCTCTCTAATCCTCCCTCTCTCTCTAACCCTCCCTCTCTCTCTAACCCCCCCCTCTCTCTAACCCTCCCTCTCTCTCTAACCCCCCTCTCTCTCTAACCCTCCCTCTCTCTCTAACCCTCCCTCTCTCTCTAACCCTCCCCCTCTCTCTAACCCCCCTCTCGCTCTAACCCCCCCTCTCTCTAACCCTCCCTCTCTCTAACCCCCCTCTCTCTCTAACCCTCCCTCTCTCTCTAACCCTCCCTCTCTCTCTAACCCTCCCCCTCTCTCTAACCCCCCTCTCTCTCTAACCATCCCCCTCTCTCTAACCCTCCCTCTCTCTCTAACCCTCCCTCTCTCTCTAACCCTCCCTCTCTCTAACCATCCCCCTCTCTCTAACCCTCCCTCTCTCTCTAACCCTCCCTCTCTCTAACCCCCCTCTCTCTCTAACCCTCCCTCTCTCTCTAACCCTCCCTCTCTCTAACCCCCCTCTCTCTCTAACCCTCCCTCTCTCTCTAACCCTCCCTGTCTAAACCTCACCTTTCTCTCTCTAACCCCCCCCCCCCCCATCCCAGCTCTCTCTCTCATGAGTCGGCACTCCTGAGAATGTTGAACCGTCTGCTAACAAATGGCGTTCTCCTGCACCTCTGACATCTACTCAGTGAGAGAGCACTGTGTGTGTGTGTGTGTGTGTGTGTGTGTGTGTCTGTGTGAGTGTGTGTGTGTGTCTGTCTGTGTGCGTGTGTGTGTGTGTGTGTGTTTCATGCAAACATGTAGTGTATGTTAATGCACATGCATGTTCAGCAGTTGTGAGCACATTTGTGTATGTGTGTGTGTGTGTGTGTGTATATGGGCATGCATGTGTACATGTACATTATGTGTACATTAATGCATGTGCAGCACTTTTGTGTGAGTGCATTATATATAGGTCAGTGATGTGTGTGTGTCTGTGTATGTGTGTGCATGTGCCAGTATTGTGCATTCCTGCCGGTTCAGCAAAGGTCAAAGGTCACAACCTGACAGCCTCTCTCCCCTATTGTGACGTCTTCTTGTGCCCCGTTTTCTCTCCAGGTCACAGGTAGAATGTTGAGTTTGTGTGAGTGTGTGTGTGTGTGTGTCTGTGTGTGTGTACCGAGTTACAGTACAGATTATACTATACTCGTGAGGGCCGCCTCTTGACGGCCCACCTTCCTTGTGAGGACAGCCTGTGAGGATGTTTTGTCTGGTCCTGATAAGGGCTTCTCTCCCTGACGCTGCACCTCAGTGCCGATAAGAGACTAACTCCACGGGGGGATGGACCTTGTTCACACCGAGACAGTGATCCAGAGGGAACCTGTGTTGACCGGCTGTATAAGTGGGTCATCCTGTGTCCATTGGCCCATTCTGGTCAGGGCAGCGTCTCTAGGGCTACTTTCACACTGCAGGCAAAAGTGGCCCAAATCTGCTCGTATGTGACTTAGATTTTCACATGTGACTCAGGCTACGTTTAGACGAGCGTTTTGTGAACAGAAACCGCAAAAGTCATCTTGCGGTTTCACTTTTAATTTTACGTTTAGACAAGCGTTTTGGGGTGGAATTCTCCGTGCAGACGACGCTGTAACGACGGAGACCCGCTGTCACACGATTGGCGCATATGTCACATGACGTGCTGTGAAGACCCGCCCTACTCTGCCTCTGATTCGCAGACTGTGGATGGGGAATGTGATTGGACCAAAGCAGAGTCACTCGCAGACAGTGGGTCCACTCACGCCGCGGGACAGATTCTTGTGTATTTAACCCTTTCACTGCCACACGACAGCCGGTTGTGTGATAGTAAAGGGTTAACCTTCTGTCGTGTGGCAGTGAAAGGGTTAAAAGTACTGCCAATGTAGCCTTCAGGTGATCTCCGTTGATAGTGTCAGACATACTTGCTTTGTTTACGTCTCGGCTACTGGCGCATACCTGCTACCTGTGACGTAAGCAGTACGCGCGACCAGAGCCGTGACAACCCTTTCGTCATCGTTTTAACAGATTTATACGGTTTTGACAGTTTAGACGAGAGCGCAAAGCTTTTGCGTTTCTAGGAATTCCACCCTGGAAGGTAGTCTCACTTTTTTGCGGTTTCACCCCGTAAAAACGCCGTTTCCGTATAAACGAAAGGCACATCCGAAAAAATATTTTTGCGGATTCACCTGCTAGCGTTTCCGTCTAAACGGGGCCTCAGTGAGGGGCTCGATCTTTTTCACCACAGTGTGGACGGCACAAATCACATGGAATCTGATCTTTTCAATTCGAATGAGGCCACTTTCCATAACATTGTGGTCCTAAATCAGATACACGTCGGATTTGTTTTAATTAGCCTCCACTGCATTCAACAAAAGTTAAACCATAAACTGTGACTTCAGTGTCCTCCATGTTTACGTCGCGCACACGGCCCTCGCTTCATAAGGAGCTGGCGGGGGGCGTGTCTGTATGCAAATTCAGGTGTATGAGAACGTACTCTCCAGTTTGTGAATGAGTGACAGTACTTAATTCAGGGGATCACAGCTGCGTTCATCATTTTGGCAACTTTTGAGAGAACCTCTCCACGCGTCGATGAATCCGGGGGGTAACTTCTGTCATAGTAGGCTTTCTCTTTTCTCTTACGAACTTCCAATGAGGTTGTCGTGAGAGAAAACTTAAGACAATGTTGGTGAATGAGGTCTATTGATCCAACCCCACAGAGGCTATGGTTACAGTGAGGGGTCAGAGGTCAAGTCAATAGAATGAAATGAAAACATGGCTGTGTGTGTGTGTGTGTGTGTGTGTGTGTGTGTGTGTGTGTGTGTGTGTGTGTGTGTGTGTGTGTGCGTGTGTGTGTGTGTGTGTGACACTGACCTGGAACATGTCTGTGTTGGTTGTCGTGGGTGTGTGTGTGTGTGTGTGTGTGTGTGTGTGTGTGTGTGTGTGTGTGTGTGTGACACTGACCTGGAACATGTCTGTGTTGGTGTCGTGTGTGTGTGTGTGTGTGTGTGTGTGTGTGTGTGTGCGTGTGTGTGTGTGTGTGTGACACTGACCTGGAACATGTCTGTGTTGGTTGTCGTGGGTGTGTGTGTGTGTGTGTGTGTGTGTGTGTGTGTGTGTGTGTGTGTGTGTGTGTGTGTGTGTGTGACACTGACCTGGAACATGTCTGTGTTGGTGTCGTGGGTGTGTGTGTGTGTGTGTGTGTGTGTGTGTGTGTGTGTGTGTGTGTGTGACACTGACCTGGAACATGTCTGTGTTGGTTGTCGTGGGTGTGTGTGTGTGTGTGTGTGTGTGTGTGTGTGTGTGTGTGACACTGACCTGGAACATGTCTGTGTTGGTGTCGTGGGTGTGTGTGTGTGTGTGTGTGTGTGTGTGTGTGTGTGTGTGACACTGACCTGGAACATGTCTGTGTTGGTGTCGTGGGTGGGTGTGTGTGTGTGTGTGTGTGTGTGTGTGTGTGTGTGTGTGTGTGTGTGTGTGTGTGTGTGTGACACTGACCTGGAACATGTCTGTGTTGGTGTCGTGGGTGTACTCCACGATGACGGAGTGGCTCCGAGACAGAGTGTAGGAGATGCTGTGCTGGCTCTTGTTGCTGAGGGCCTGTCAACGGAAAAAACACACCCAGGACGGGTCACATGACGAGGGGACAGGTCACATGACGAGGGGACAGGTCACATGACGAGGGGACAGGTCACATGACGAGGGGACAGGTCACATGACGACGGGACAGGTCACATGACGAGGGGACAGGTCACATGACGAGGGGGACAGGTCACATGACGAGGGGACAGGTCACATGACGAGGGGGACAGGTCACATGACGAGGGGACAGGTCACATGACGAGGGGAGGCTCTCAGGGTCTGCGTGTGGGAAAAACCGCCCTCTGTGCTAGTCCTGTTCAAGCGCTGAATGCAGCATTTCAACGCAACATACTTTCCCCCCAATACCTTAAGGAATACTCCACCGATCTTTAAAAGGCTATCTTTTAGGACGCCCCAGAGGGTGGGCCAGTGTCATCGTAGAAATGTTTGAAATCCGAGAGACAAATCACATTATAAGAAGTAGCGTTATATATTAATCCCCTTAGGTTGTCACTTGCAGCATTAAGGTAAAAAGTATACATATCTAGGGGAAATATATATAAAAAGGGGAATAAAAGTAAACGTAACAATAAAGAAAACACTTTCACAAATGTTCATTTCCACCTCAAATATCTAAAAGATTTTAAGATTTTGGTCCGTGTTACTGTTCATTATGATGCATATAGATGGTGGACGGGCAATATGACTGTAAACCGAGCCACATAACTCTATAGCTGTGGATTATTCCTCACAATAATAACAAATATCTCAATGTGTCAAATGACAGTGGGTCCAAAACAATCCAAAACATCCAGTCCTTTGGTTTTTGGGATAAAACAGCAACATTTGCCCCTACCTTTTGAACCATTTTCTGTAAAATTCCCAAATGTTATAACGTTTAAGCTATGACTAAGTTAATAATACATTTTAAGTAAATAAATTGTCCCATTTTCAGGTGTCACTGGGGCTGGCTATCGAAATGTTATAATTTGACGGTATCAACGGAATTGCTTTGATACTATCGAGTATCAAAAAATGTAATGTCACTCGATACCAAATTTCGATACCTAAGTAGTGTTGTCACGATTCTGGAATTTCGAACTTCGATACGATACCTTGAAAAGTATCGATATTCAATACCATTTTCGATACCACGGGGAAAAAAGTTTTTTTTTTAATAAATTTTGCTTTTGTTGCTGGTTGATTCTCCTCAGCTTCTCTCTGGTACTATAAGAGAAGATAAATATACCGGTAACACTTTTAAAACCCTTTGTTTATCTTTAGATCACACATTTAAAAATAACTGTTCATCTCACTTCAATCATTTTTATTGCAGAACAACATGGTATTTTCTCAAGCAGACAGATGTAAACACTGTAATCTGTGTTGCATGTACCTGACAAACTGAACTGTTTGTATTACAGTCATATTCCGACTTAACTGAATGCTCATGTGTGTGTGTGTGTGTGGACTACTGTACTATTACAGGTATTGAAATGAACAATGCAACTTCCTTATACAAAAAAAATTATAATAAATCTTTTATGAATAATTAAATATCGATATTTCGGGAAATGAGTATTGAAACCGTTTTAAATATTCAGAATCGATATGTATCGATTTTTTCGATATTTTTGACAACACTATACCTAAGTAGTTAATCTCATCAGCTTCAACCATTTCGGTGTCTGTATCGAATCTCATGTGTTGGTACAGTATAAGCGCCGGTATAAAAAAGAAAAAGGTCAAACGATACCTACCCCTAGGTATCACACCTGTCAACGGATGGAAAAACGTCAGAATATCAAGTGTCGGTCCCCTTGTTTTACCAGGCCGGTTCAGAAACAGTCCCATCACGGTACATCCTCAGGGCAGTGAGCCGTGAATATGCGGGACGAGGGAGATTCCAAACACCTGACCTGACCTACAAACCGGAGGGCCTTTGTTATCGTGGGAGGTGTGTTGTCAACATGCCACCACAGTGCAGGTGATCAGTGTTGTAGAACTCGAGTCCTGGACTGATTTTCAGGACTCGTGACTCGACTTGGAGTTGAGCACTGATGACTCAGTCTTGGACTCGAGCATTGACTGCATTCAGACTCGGAAGGTGCAGACGAGGACTCGGACTTGTTAATTGATAAATAGTTATTTAAAAAAAATTGTAATAGGCCCTAATCATTTGGCATAAGATATTGATGGCTAGTGCATTTGTTTGGCTATTGTGTCACAAAGTAAATTAACTCCCTTTGATATGGTGACCACTGTGTCATTTATGTTTAATGTAGACCTGTTTTTATTTGTATGTCAGCTCTTTGACTGCCAGAGAGGAGTGGACTCAACCTTGATGACTTGGACTCGGACTCGGACTAGGGTGATGGGGACTCGACTCGAGCTCGACTCAGGCTCTTTTTTGGTGACTCGGACTCGGACTCGAACACTGGGGACTCGAGACTCGACTCGGACTCGAGATTTAGTGACTCGACTACAACACTGCCGGTGGTGAGTGACACAAGTGACGACTCAGGACCTGATTCCATTCAATTCAATTTGCAAGGTCCCCAGTTTGACTTGATTTCAATATCGATATGGATTCAATTAGGCGTGATGACACTTGTTTCAGGGGCCCCGGCACCTGCCATGTTTGTCAAAAGATGTCATTTGGTCGGCTGAGTTGCCGTAGTAGTTCAGCAGAAACTCTAGAGAAACTAGAGACGGGAGACGCGTTAAGAATAACGTTTAGTGAAACTCTTCACACATTCACTGGAAAAAGGCACAGATTTAAAAAGACTGATCAAAATTCGATGACTTTAGGTTCAAATGAAACAATATTTGATCTATATTTTTTTTCCTGGCCCTAATGACAACCCATCCCAAATTATGTTACAACCCGTGACCTCTCACCTTTGACACCAGAGGTGTGGAGACGTTGTGTATGACATCAGGTTTGACCCCGTTGGCTTTGGGCCTCTTGTAGAGGGCCAGGCGACTTCTCCTGCGACCCTTGTCCCCATTGGCCAGGGAACCATTGTGCCTGCATGGTACACAGACAAACCATGGTTACTTCACTGATCACTAATCACTAATAATCAAACTGGGGCATGTCAAGATGTCATGTCAAGATGACCAATTAGGCCAATTAGGTAATGCCAAAACCCACAATGGGCTGAACATAGAATCATAGAACATAATTTTTTCCTATGATTAAAAACGTCAATACTTTATTAATAGTTACATGTTCGTGAACGCTGGTGATGTTTCGTCGCATCAGTCGTATTCTGACAAGAGCCCTGTTGACCAAAAGTCGGTGCCGGTTTTTAACATGTAACTATTAACCCTTTAATCGCCGTTGATGCTGAAACACGTCATTCCCCGCCATGCTTATTCTGCCGACGATGCTGTACAGCGTCTTTGATATCAATATTTCAAAAATCTGTGATCGAAATCATATTTCTCCCCCGGAGACATTATATGTACTGGTGAGCCCTGGTCAACTCTCTAACGGTTCAAGAGCGCCATCTGGTGGCCGATCGGCAGATCGCCCAGGGAAGAAACAGGGAAGTGGAAGTTGGTGCTCATTTCAATTTAGTCCGATCACTCGCTATAGGTCCCGGGACACGAGCTCGACACAATGGATATCGATACGTTGCCAATAACTCGATAAACAACATGATTTGGACGTATATACTATTATACAACCTGGAAATGGATCGGGTATTTCTATATCCCATAATAGAAAAAATTCTGTTCCACGCTCATCTCCCAACGGCGAGAGGAAGCTACGGTGAGTTTCAGCGTTATTTTGTAATGTCTTCTATACTAACTGCTCCAATGATCATATCACCCACACTAGATGAATGATATAACGTTGCCCACGGAATTATAAACGACCCCCCGCCCATCCGGTCAACATCAGATCATACGTAGTAACTCCTAGAACCACGTCCAGTTGAAATTTTTTATCTCGCGCCGATTGCTATCAAACTGTATACAATCATCAATATAATGCATTTGGGGCTATAAATCACGTTCTGGAGAAAGCTGCAGAAAATGATAAAAACATACTTGTACTTTAGACCGTATTTTAGTATGTGAATGAAAAAGTATAACGTTGCTACACCCTGAACAATAGATATAGGACTTTGAATGGGCCATGGTAATGTCAATTTAGCAATACAATTTAAAAAGTTATAGCCCTGCAAACTTGCAAAGAAGGGGAACTTCTCCATGTTAAATAGGGCTGGCGAGGGATGGTAAATTATGAATTTAACCCCGGCGATCAAAGGGTTAATAAAGTATTGACGTTTTTAACATGTAACTATTAACTCAATCAGCGCCAGACCCGAGGATAGTCGGGTTAACTCGCCAACCGTTCAGCGCCATACCCGAGTATAGTCGGGTTTTCTCACCGTTATTTCTTTTATTCGATATTTTTATTCATTTCTCTCACACGGACCTCGGGGTTACCATAGGGAATCACTCTGAGATCGTTAGAGTGCAATACCGGCCACATCCTGCCAGGTGGCAGTATCGCCCACCCTTCGAAACCTTTTTTTCACACCCGGTGTTACATTTAATTCACTCCAGGCGCAGTTTTTTTGGTCAGGCGAGTCCAGCGGTTCACTCAATGGCATTGAAACACGCCTAATGCCCCCAATGCATGTGTTGTGGTGGATTATGTTGGCGACACGATGGACACCAATACTGGAAATCGCGATCAGACAATTGGAATATTCTTTTTGGGGTACCTCCTAGTGAAGGTAAGGACTATATGACATCAATCCTGCTTTGATCCAACCATGTTTTCACATCGATCGCAACGACCATGTGTAACATACTCCAAAACGTATGCCGTTGGTGACGATCAAAGCATCAATAAACGATGAAACATAATACCTATTTGATTTGGAAATAGTAGCGTGTCCAGGCGAGCAACGCCAACGCTTTTAGTAAAATTCACATATTGCTCCATAGCGCCGTTTTCTGGAATTAGCCAGGATCACTCTGAAACTATACTTATTTTCACCACGGTATAACACGCAAATGTATACATGAAAAAATGTATTCTTTTTCACATATTGAACGATGGATAGTTGATGTCAAATGAGCCATAGTATTGTATCCATAGCTATAACTATAATATAGAATATAGATATAGCCCTGCAAACACCGCCACGCATCCCTATCTCTTAGAGCGGTGGCGCAGTAGGAAGTAGGAACAAAGATGGGCTAGGCCCGTGGCGCTGATTGAGTTAATAAAGTATTGATGTTTTTTTAACATGTAACTATTAATAAAGTATTGACGTTTTTAACATGTAACTAATATTGTAACTAAGTATTGACGTTTCCAACTATGGGAACGAGTGATTTTGAAAGCTTTAATTCCATCCATTTCGTAATATGTCGAAAGACAGAGGAAGGCACAATACAATCTTTGGGTATTTTTGGCATTTATTCCCAACCTGAGCAGGAAACTGGACCAATGTTTGTCGTTTCCTCAGAATAAAAAGAGCGCTCGCTCACACTTTCTCCACATTCTCAAACATTTCTGGGAGAGCTATCCGTCTTTGTTTGTGTGTCCCCCCCAGTTATGCGAGTTCCATATCACGCCACATTTCACATTAATTTCACAGAACATCCTCAACCCAGTCGTGTTCTATTAAAACACCTGCAAGCCATGATTGGATAGGCCTCATAAAATGTCTGCAGAGATGGTAACGCCGCGCACGCACGCCCCGTCCTCTCTTTCTTTCTTTCTTCTTTCTTTCTTTCTTTCTTTCTTTCTTTCTTTCTTTCTTTCTTTCTTTCTTTCTTTCTTTCTTTCTTTCTTTCTTTCTTTCTTTCTTTCTTTCTTTCTTTCTTTCTTTCTTTCTCTCGCTCTCTCTTTTTCTCTAATCGCACTGACAGAGCAGCAGGCCATTTCCATAATCCATCAGTAATGGGATCAATAGGCTACGGAGTGGATAACATATGGTTTTCTGTGTCTGGAGTAATACCATGTCCATATGATCTCTCTCTCTCTCTCTCTCTCTCTCTCTCTCTCATTCTTCATGTGTGAATCCGCCGCATAATAGCTTAATCATTTTAACGAGTGATTTAAATGCACGACGTCGAGCGAGATCAACATCTTATCTCTTGTAAAAGTGAGTCAAAACACAAGGGGTGAGACGACTGTCACACTCGTTCCGACGTAAATTCACTTGTTTCAAGAGACTTCTCAGAGAAAGCGAAAACACAGTCGGTGAAACTGAACCAAAACTAGTGACATCATCACCTCACCTCGTTGGCAGTTCTTGTGTCAAGAAAATCACTTCTTAAGATGGAGATTTTTTTGTGTGTGTAATATAATGTCTCTATATATGGATGACTCCCTCCTCTCTCACCCCCCTCGTGGGGGGAGGCGGGGTTAATTAGCCTCTCCCCTGTGATTGACCGCTTTGTCTGGAGTCAAATGAGCTCTTTTTTTTCCACTCGCTGCTCTGACAGAAGAGACAGCTCTGTGTGAAGCTGCAGGGGCCTGTAGCAGGTGGGCTGCTGAGAGCAGAACGCTTGTGTTCACAGACCGACTGATGTAGAGAAATAGAGGGATTGTGTACGGTACATTAGATTGGCCCGTGTGGTTTCATTCAGCGCACGGTTGTGCCCTTAGACACCCCTTCACAGACGGTTCCCCCAGGGGGAATGGTGTTTGTGCCGTAAGTACTGTATGCCACTGAGAAGCCAGACATAATGTAATGGCTGCACACACACTACACGCATCCAAGCCAAACACACACACACACACACACACACACACACACACACACACACACACACACACACACACTACACGCACCCAAACCAAACACACACACACACACACACACACACACTACACGCACCCAAGCCAAACACACACACTACACGCACCCAAACCAAACACACACACACACACACTACACGCACCCAAACCAAACACACACACACACACACACACACACACTACACGCACCCAAGCCAAACACACACACTACATGCACCCAAACCAAACACACTACACTCACTCAAACTAAACACACACACTACACTCACCCAAACCAAACACACACACTACACACACTCAAACTAAACACACACACTACACTCACCCAAACCAAACACACACACTACACGCACTCAAACTAAACACACACACTACACTCACCCAAACCAAACACACACACTACACGCACTCAAACCAAACACACACACTACACTCACCCAAACTAAACACACACACTACACTCACCCAAACTAAACACTCACACTACACTCACCCAAACCAAACACACACACTACACGCACCCAAACCAAACACGATACATGATATATGACAGAAGTGGTAAAACAAGGACACAAGTGAGGTTAGTGAGTTACTGAACGAGTGAGTTAGAGAGATCACTGGTCATATGGATGCGCTTTGCATCTAAAGAACAACTGATGATCGGCTGGAAATGTTTGAATCAACTAAGACCCTAGTAACTGAACCGCCGACTAATTGGCGATGAAGAGGCAGAGCTAGCTTGGATGTAGCTTAACCCTTTCACTACCACACTACAGACGGGTTAACCCTTTGTCGTGTGGCAGTGAAAGGGTTATCCTTCTGTAGTGTGGTAGTGAAAAGGTTAACTCTTTGTCATGTGGCAGTGAAAGGGTTATCCTTCTGTAGTGTCGCAGTGAAAGGGGTTAACCTTTTGGTAGAGTGGTAGTGAAAGAGTTAAGGGCTCGGCTACATTGATCCGTTGTGTCTGTCTGTCTATGCCGGTTTTTAATAATTCTTCAATGAGGAGTATGTCGCCAGGCCCTAAGAACAGGGACACGTAGCCTACCCACCTTCAACTATACCACTGACTCCATACCAACACACACAAGTAAACACACAGAGAGCTCAATGTGGGCCGATGCATCTCTCACCCCAAGACGATGAGCTCGCCGTACTTGACGGGGTCCTTGTCCCCGGGGAAGACTCCGTCGTGGGGCTGAGAGCCCGAGCCCAGAGGAGGCGAGGGCTGGCTCTTGTTGCAGGACGGGCGCAGCTCCAGAGACGGGGGGGGGACACAGGGCCTCCGAGCTACCCTCCAAAACCATGCCCACCGGCCACAACGGGGCCTCACAGCTGGTGGGAGAGAGAGAGAGAGAGAGAGTGTGAGTGAGTGAGTGAGTGAGTGAGTGAGTGAGTGAGTGAGTGAGTGAGTGAGTGAGTGAGTGAGTGAGTGAGTGAGTGAGTGAGTGAGTGAGTGAGTGAGTGAGTGAGTGAGAGTGAGAGAGAGAGAGAGAGAGAGAGAGAGAGAGAGAGAGAGAGAGAGAGAGAGAGAGAGAGAGAGAGAGAGAGAGAGAGAGAGAGAGAGAGAGAGGAAAAGAAAGAGAAGGAAACAAGAGATTATATAAACAACGGAAGTGGTAATACATTTGTCAACGATGGTACTATCTTTGACACCTGCAGCGCTGAAAAGTATTCATATTCAAATCATCCCGACTGGAAAATGTGTTAATTTACATTGGCATCTTCACCTATATCCATCACAGCTGATGTGATAGCACAGGCCGCTCAGTATGGAAACAAGTTGCCGTTCATCCTTGTTAAACCCCCACCCCCCCCCCCCCCCCCCCCCCTCCCTCAAAATAGCTAACAACTCAAACTCAGGAATAATTGGCTGAACATGCCTCATTACTGAGGTGCTGCTGTTGGTGGTCAGATAGCTTTGTTTCCCAGATAGTTGCTCTCTTCTGGTAATTGTCATCCTTCCTTCCTTGTGTGACTGAGGCGCTCCCTGCCCGCTGACCCAGTCCACTCCGGTCCTAATAGGATTAGACGGGCTGCACGAGGAGAGATCAACAGGCGCCCGCCGGTGCCACGACGGCCCCCCGTTTAGTGCTCCTCCGTGTGCCATGACGACACGTCCTTCCGTTGTTTCCGTGGTAATGAAATGAGCTTCTAAGGCATATTGGCAAAGTGTACCGTGGCTTGTTGAGGAGGCCAAGAGGGTTACTCCCCCCCCCCCCCCCCCCCATACACACACACACACACTCCACAAGCTTTTACAGTCAACAAGCTGATAACCATCAATCGACAACCTGTCCCGTCCGAGGTTCTTAACGAAGCCCAGGAGGCCGACAACCTTTCCCTGCTGCGCCCCTCGTGTCCGAATGGAAGTTATTGGTTTTAATATTGACTAGAGCTTTATTATTTATTTGATCTACTAGCTTTATTATTTATTTGATCTACTAGACTCTAGTGGATCTAGTAACTAGAGCTTTATTTATTTGATCTACTAGCTTTATTATTTATTTGATCTACTACAGATTTATTATTTATTTGATCTACTACAGATTTATTATTTATTTGATCTACTACAGATTTATTGATCTACTACAGATGTATTATTTATTTGATCTACTACAGATTTATTATTTATTTGATCTACTACAGATTTATTATTTATTGATCTACTACAGATGTATTATTTATTTGATCTACTACAGATTTATTATTTATTTGATCTACTACAGATTTATTATTTATTTGATCTACTACAGATTTATTATTTATTTGATCTACTACAGATTTATTATTTATTTGATCTACTAGCTTTATTCTTTATTTGATCTACTAGCTTTATTATTTATTTTATCTACTACAAGTTTCAAGTTTCTTTAATAGTTGTCATACAGAAGTACAGAATACTTTCATACAAAATGCTTCTTACTGTTACGCTCCAGAGACTGTGCTAGACAAGATAAGTATCAAATAACATAGTATAGCATGTAAATTAGAAGTAGAAAATGAGGTCACAGTGTTCAGTATAGACATATGTACAATGTTCGATGCAGAATAGACGTAACTGAGTTACCATATAATATACAATACTATGCAGTGTACTAATGTACAATATTATATAGTGCAAAGCAGAAATGGGATGAGGTACAATTTAGGTAGAATTTACAGTAAGGTATACGAGTTTTAGTGCAATCCTTCATCAATAAATATAAAGTGTGGGGAGTGGGTGCTACAGTGTGTTTGTTTAAAGTGAGTGTGTGCTATAAAGTGTGGGGAGTGGGTGCTACAGTGTGTTTGTTTAAAGTGAGTGTGTGCGTGTGGATGTGTGTGCTATGTGCGTTTGATGGTTGTTGTTGTGTAGTGTTCATTGTTCGTTAAGCAGCCTGATGGCCTGGGG
>NC_140169.1:57865028-57872528 GCF_963971535.1 Notolepis coatsorum
CCCACACTTTATAGCACACACTCACTTTAAACAAACACACTGTAGCACCCACTCCCCACACTTTATATTTATTGATGAAGGATTGCACTAAAACTCGTATACCTTACTGTAAATTCTACCTAAATTGTACCTCATCCCATTTCTGCTTTGCACTATATAATATTGTACATTAGTACACTGCATAGTATTGTATATTATATGGTAACTCAGTTACGTCTATTCTGCATCGAACATTGTACATATGTCTATACTGAACACTGTGACCTCATTTTCTACTTCTAATTTACATGCTATACTATGTTATTTGATACTTATCTTGTCTAGCACAGTCTCTGGAGCGTAACAGTAAGAAGCATTTTGTATGAAAGTATTCTGTACTTCTGTATGACAACTATTAAAGAAACTTGAAACTTGTAGTAGATAAAATAAATAATAAAGCTAGTAGATCAAATAAAGAATAAAGCTAGTAGATCAAATAAATAATAAATCTGTAGTAGATCAAATAAATAATAAATCTGTAGTAGATCAAATAAATAATAAATCTGTAGTAGATCAAATAAATAATAAATCTGTAGTAGATCAAATAAATAATACATCTGTAGTAGATCAATAAATAATAAATCTGTAGTAGATCAAATAAATAATAAATCTGTAGTAGATCAAATAAATAATACATCTGTAGTAGATCAATAAATCTGTAGTAGATCAAATAAATAATAAATCTGTAGTAGATCAAATAAATAATAAATCTGTAGTAGATCAAATAAATAATAAAGCTAGTAGATCAAATAAATAAAGCTCTAGTTACTAGATCCACTAGAGTCTAGTAGATCAAATAAATAATAAAGCTAGTAGATCAAATAAATAATAAAGCTCTAGTCAATATTAAAACCAATAACTTCCATTCGGACACGAGGGGCGCAGCAGGGAAAGGTTGTCGGCCTCCTGGGCTTCGTTAAGAACCTCGGACGGGACAGGTTGTCGATTGATGGTTATCAGCTTGTTGACTGTAAAAGCTTGTGGAGTGTGTGTGTGTGTGTATGGGGGGGGGGGGGGGGGGAGTAACCCTCTTGGCCTCCTCAACAAGCCACGGTACACTTTGCCAATATGCCTTAGAAGCTCATTTCATTACCACGGAAACAACGGAAGGACGTGTCGTCATGGCACACGGAGGAGCACTAAACGGGGGCCGTCGTGGCACCGGCGGGCGCCTGTTGATCTCTCCTCGTGCAGCCCGTCTAATCCTATTAGGACCGGAGTGGACTGGGTCAGCGGGCAGGGAGCGCCTCAGTCACACAAGGAAGGAAGGATGACAATTACCAGAAGAGAGCAACTATCTGGGAAACAAAGCTATCTGACCACCAACAGCAGCACCTCAGTAATGAGGCATGTTCAGCCAATTATTCCTGAGTTTGAGTTGTTAGCTATTTTGAGGGAGGGGGGGGGGGGGGGGGGGTTTAACAAGGATGAACGGCAACTTGTTTCCATACTGAGCGGCCTGTGCTATCACATCAGCTGTGATGGATATAGGTGAAGATGCCAATGTAAATTAACACATTTTCCAGTCGGGATGATTTGAATATGAATACTTTTCAGCGCTGCAGGTGTCAAAGATAGTACCATCGTTGACAAATGTATTACCACTTCCGTTGTTTATATAATCTCTTGTTTCCTTCTCTTTCTTTTCCTCTCTCTCTCTCTCTCTCTCTCTCTCTCTCTCTCTCTCTCTCTCTCTCTCTCTCTCTCTCTCTCTCTCTCTCTCTCTCTCTCTCTCTCTCTCACTCACTCACTCACTCACTCACTCACTCACTCACTCACTCACTCACTCACTCACTCACTCACTCACTCACTCACTCACTCACTCACTCACTCACTCACTCACTCACTCACACTCTCTCTCTCTCTCTCCCACCAGCTGTGAGGCCCCGTTGTGGCCGGTGGGCATGGTTTTGGAGGGTAGCTCGGAGGCCCTGTGTCCCCCCCCGTCTCTGGAGCTGCGCCCGTCCTGCAACAAGAGCCAGCCCTCGCCTCCTCTGGGCTCGGGCTCTCAGCCCCACGACGGAGTCTTCCCCGGGGACAAGGACCCCGTCAAGTACGGCGAGCTCATCGTCTTGGGGTGAGAGATGCATCGGCCCACATTGAGCTCTCTGTGTGTTTACTTGTGTGTGTTGGTATGGAGTCAGTGGTATAGTTGAAGGTGGGTAGGCTACGTGTCCCTGTTCTTAGGGCCTGGCGACATACTCCTCATTGAAGAATTATTAAAAACCGGCATAGACAGACAGACACAACGGATCAATGTAGCCGAGCCCTTAACTCTTTCACTACCACTCTACCAAAAGGTTAACCCCTTTCACTGCGACACTACAGAAGGATAACCCTTTCACTGCCACATGACAAAGAGTTAACCTTTTCACTACCACACTACAGAAGGATAACCCTTTCACTGCCACACGACAAAGGGTTAACCCGTCTGTAGTGTGGTAGTGAAAGGGTTAAGCTACATCCAAGCTAGCTCTGCCTCTTCATCGCCAATTAGTCGGCGGTTCAGTTACTAGGGTCTTAGTTGATTCAAACATTTCCAGCCGATCATCAGTTGTTCTTTAGATGCAAAGCGCATCCATATGACCAGTGATCTCTCTAACTCACTCGTTCAGTAACTCACTAACCTCACTTGTGTCCTTGTTTTACCACTTCTGTCATATATCATGTATCGTGTTTGGTTTGGGTGCGTGTAGTGTGTGTGTTTGGTTTGGGTGAGTGTAGTGTGAGTGTTTAGTTTGGGTGAGTGTAGTGTGTGTGTTTAGTTTGGGTGAGTGTAGTGTGTGTGTTTGGTTTGAGTGCGTGTAGTGTGTGTGTTTGGTTTGGGTGAGTGTAGTGTGTGTGTTTAGTTTGAGTGCGTGTAGTGTGTGTGTTTGGTTTGGGTGAGTGTAGTGTGTGTGTTTAGTTTGAGTGTGTGTGTGTGTGTGTGTGTGTGTGTGTGTGTGTGTGTGTGTGTGTGACAGTGTGTGTGTGTGTGACAGTGTGTGTGTGTGTGTGTGTGTCAGTCATGGTGAGCGGCTCCCAGGGGCATTTCTACTCCTACATAACCTGGTTCACCTCGGGCCCCTGTCCCTTGTTCAAGAGAGAGGGCGTCTTGTATTCGAGAGGGTTGTTAATATAAAACTCCTCTGTCGAGCTGTACTGTTTATTGTGTCATCGGTGTGTGTGTGTGGTGTGTGTGTTTGCCCTGACATGCTACAGTACAGTTGCTGCAAGCTGTTTCCCCTCAGGGATCGGTGTGAACAGGTTTTGCAGGCTCTCGGATCTCGGCTCTGCACAGACAAGCGCTTCCATGATTCCATTAGAGAGAGCGAGCGAGAGGGCGAGCGAGAGAACGAGAGAGCGAGCAAGAGAGAGTTTAATTTTAGCCAATGAGCAAATATATCTTCTGGGTGATCAGGGATGTTCCTCGTTTATGATGCATGTATGCAGGGTTCGCACAAGGTCCTTGGAGTGCTTAAGTGCTTCATTAAAAAAAAATCCTTAAACAGCCCATTTTTTTAACAAGGTGCTTAAAAGTCCTTGAAATTCAACCATTCGCATTGACAGTTTTGTTTATCCACGATAAAATTGTTCTGAATAAAAAAAAAAAAAAAAAAAGTATCCACTTTTTCTCATTATTTTTCTATTTTCCTCCCATCCCAATTTCGCCTCGCCAATTCTCCCCTGTCTCGAACGTTGCTAGACTATGCCTCCCACTGGTCGGCTGCAGTGAGGCCCAAGCCTTGCATCACGTGTCCCCTCCGGTACACGAGGAGGCAGCTGTCGCATCTTTTCACCTGAACAGCACGATCTCTCTGTGGCGAGGAGTAACACGTGGGAGGGGCACGCTGCCCCCGTCACTTCCTGATTCTGCTGTACAGGCGCACCAACCGACCTGTAGGAGTCGCTGTCCACAACGTCCGATCCCCACCCACCGGCTTTCCCACCCTCTAACACTGCCAATGTTATTGAATACATTTTTATATTTAGAGGCAGCCTAATTTTCATAGCCTAATTGATCTAAAAGATGCACATGCTACTGTTTCTGTTTGTTTATTAAATAAAACCGGTGGATAGGCCAATGCAATGCTGTTATTATTATAGGCTACGATGGTGAAGGGTGTCATTCACGTCGGTCTGAAGTGCCTATTTATGTACCCTTTGATTTTATTGATCCATCCTGTTAAAATGATTAACTGAATTGAACTGAAACTGAACATTTTAACTGAATTTAAACTGAAACGGAAAATAACTTATCATTTTCAAACGAAAAAAGAAATAGTCTAGCAACGTTCGAGACAGGGGAGGGGAGAATTGAAGGGAGAATTGGCGAGGTGAAATTGGGATGGGAGAAAAATAGAAAAATAAGGAGAAAAAGTGGATAATAAAAAAAATAAACGAAAAAAGAAGAAAAAAAAGGTAGAATTTTCTTTGGTGGGGGGGGGGGGGGGGGGGGGTCGAATATTCGGTCTTAAGAACAGTAGACTATTGGAAAATGATTTGGGTCAGTGATGCACATCCCTACTGCCGATTGGAAAGTCTGACCGAGCAGGAAGTAGCGCTGCCCACTGAACCCGGGTCCTTTCCCAAGAATCCTTCAATGTGTCCATGTGAGCGAGTGGAATTTTCATTACGTAGCTCTCTTGGTCTCGAGGTCAAACTGATTAGGCTGTACGTGTGAGAAGTTCTAATCAGTATATATATGATAAGAACCCTCTTTTACAGACTGGTCAGGGTTGTGTGTAGATAAGTGATCACTAGGGGGGCGCTACAAATGTACAAAATGTACGTGGCATAGGGCGGCTACGTGGCGTAGTGGGCAAGGCGCGCCACGAATGCGGAGACGCTGGGATCGCCTGCTCCACATTGCTTTCAGTTTAGCTGGTCGTCCGTACTAATACACATTGGCCGTATTAGGGGGTGGGAAACTGATGGGTGGGGATCGGGCGTTGTGGACAGCGACTCCTACAGGTCGGTTGGTGCGCCTGTGCAGTAGAATCAGGAAGTGTCGGGGGCAGCGTGAGCCTCCCACGCGTTACTCCTCGCCACTGAGAGATCGAGCTGCGCAGGTGAAAAGATGCGACTGCTGTTACCTCAAGTACCGGAGGGGACTTGTGCTATGTATGACTTAGTCCACATTGCAGCCGGCTTGTGGGAGGCAAGAAACAGCGTCCGTGACAGGGGAGGGTTGAATTGGATGATACGAAATTGGGATGGGAGAAAATATAGAAAATGGGAGAAAAAGTGGACCAAAAAAAAAAAAAATGTACGTGGCATAACACAAATCGGACTATAAATCAAGTTAATTTCCCCCCCCAAACATTACAAAACGTGCAGGACATAATGATAATAATAATACATCAATTTTGTATAGCGCTTTTCCGAATGCTCAAAGACACTTTACAGAGCAAAATAAACAAGTTTTAGTAGAAAAAATGAAAAAAAAAAAGTATATAAAATAAATATATATATATATATTATTATTATTATTATTATTATTATTATTATTATTATTATTATTATTATTATTATTATTATTATTATTATTATATAAAAATACATGTTTCATAACACTGCTGAACCGTGTGTGTGTGTGAACTTATTTAGCAATTTTTTTTTTATTATTATTGCAAAACAAAAATTATTAAAAGTCAGTACTCAACACATAATGCATAATGAAACTAACAGACAAGGTGGCTAAAATGATATGCAAGTACAGAAACAGAAAACAAAAAAAAAGTATATAATAATATTTTACCGTATACAGTGTATATCCAACGAAATTACCAATTATACAAATGCCTTATACAGGATATACCCCTAATACCTATTTTCTAAAACCCTACACACATATGCTCCAGCTCGAACCCCCCCCTCCCGGACCCCTCCTTGGATAGTACCTCCATTATCCCTCACTCTAACCAGACACTACCATTATAAGCTAGCTTTTATTCTCTCCACCACTTCTAACCACATTGACATTTTGGATTCGTTGAGACCCAGAATTCTTGCTGTAGATATTTCTTGATAAATCACATCGAGATATGTAAGAGACCAAACCTTCCTGCACATTTTTTCCGGTTGAAACCAGCGTGATGCGATCAGTTTTTTAGCTACTGTGATACCCGATAAAACCAATCTCTTTAGCTGTGGATTTACTGCAAACTCAAAAACATCATTCAATAGTAATACAGAGGGGTGTACTGGTATATTCCAAGATACGAGTTTTGATAATTGATGGGTCACATCTTTCCAGAATGCCTTAACTGGTGGGCAGTCCCAATACATGTGCATAAATGTCCCTTCGTCTCCATTTGTACATTGGGAGCATTTTGAGTCTTGTTTAAGGCCCATTCTGTTCAGTCTTACAGGAGTCAAGTATGTCCTGTGAATATAGTTAAGATTGATTTGTTGATGGTCCGGGTTCCTTGATGAAAGACGGACATTTGCCCATGCTTCTTGCCAATCAAAGTCACTTTCCAGGTCTGGTATATCCCTCCTCCAGACAGAGTCTAGTTTTGATTGATAATAAAAACCTGATACAAAACCTCTCAATGTATCTCTTTCATAGAAGAATTTGTGGTATCTGTGGTGTTCAACTGGTATGTCTAATGGAACACCTTGAGACCTCAAACATAGGCGTAACTGTATGTAAAAAAGCCATGTGGACTCGGTGAGGTTAAACTTTGTGCATATTTCTCCATAACTACAAAAACCCTGGTTATTAAAAATATCCCCTAATGAGTGTATGCCTTGCTCTTCCCATATAGGGAATCTTATAGGACGTTTTTCCATTAAGAGTGCATGGTTATTGAATATGGGAGTATGATTATGCCATTTTTGAGGGTTAGGATATTTTTTTTGTGTTTCACGCCATATCCGGATTGCATGGGTAATTATGGGGCCAAATTTCCGCTCACAGTGCTTGATTGGTAGTTTAGTGTGTGCTATGTCCTTCAGTCTATGTGGGGCTACTATGTTTTCTTCCAATTTTCTCCAGGATGCCAATGCCTGGGGATCAAACCATATTGTCAATGGTCTTAATGTGTATGCCTTAAAATATTGGAAAAAATCTGGAACTGCCAAGCCACCGTCTGCTTTATTTCTCTGTGCGGTGGATCTTTTTATGCGAGGTGGTTTGTTATTCCAAATAAATTTGTATGTGGAGGAGTGTAATCTTTTCCAGTAACCCTCTGGAGGGGGTAACGGTAGCATTGAACTGATGAAGTTGATTCTTGGTAGTACATCCATCTTAACTATTGATACCCTTGCCTGTACTGAGTTTTTAAGTTTTGCCCATCTATCAAGGTCGTCTTTGATTTTGTTCTGTATTTTTGTGTAATTGTGCTTCACCGTTTGTCTTATGGTGGGAAATATTTCCACACCCAAGCATCTAAAATGTTTTACCATCGGTATCTCACCTGGGAGGGTTGTGTCTTTTTTTGCATGGGTGTTAAGTGGAAGGAAAGCCGACTTCGG
>NC_140169.1:57877528-57892127 GCF_963971535.1 Notolepis coatsorum
ATAAAAGAACATAAGCTCTTTTGGTTTCTTTAACAAGCATGTTGATATTCAGGTCTGGCCTCGCCTCCGTCGGCGACACGCGGCGTGTTGTGGCTCTGAGGTTCTTTGAACTGGCGGTGAAGGTCACATTCTCCCCGCGGGCCAAAGAGGATTAATCACGCTGACGGCTTTTTAAACTTCACCCTTATTATTAACGACCTTTGACCCCTTGTCCTGCGTGAACAGAACCCCCCCCCCCCTCTCTTATTCCACTGCCTTTGACCTGGACCTGCCTGTTCTTATAATGTACAATACCACCACAGTATCATAATACTACATCTGTATCTTAATACCACACCAGTATCATAATACCACACCAGTATCTTAATACCACACCAGTATCATAATACTACATCTGTATCATAATACCACACCAGTATCATAATACTACATCTGTATCTTAATACCACACCAGTATCATAATACTACATCTGTATCTTAATACCACACCACCAGTATCATAATACCACACCAGTATCATAATACTACATCTGTATCTTAATACCACACCAGTATCATAATACTACATCTGTATCTTAATACCACACCAGTATCATAATACTACATCTGTATCTTAATACCACACCAGTATCATAATACTACATCTGTATCTTAATACCACACCAGTATCATAATACTACATCTGTATCTTAATACCACACCAGTATCATAATACTACATCTGTATCTTAATACCACACCACCAGTATCATAATACCACACCAGTATCTTAATACCACACCAGTATCTTAATACCACACCAGTATCTTAATACCACACCAGTATCATAATACTACATCTGTATCTTAATACCACACCAGTATCATAATACTACATCTGTATCTTAATACCACACCAGTATCATAATACTACACCTGTATCTTAATACCACACCAGTATCATAATACTACATCTGTATCTTAATACCACACCAGTATCATAATATACTACATCTGTATCTTAATACCACACCAGTATCATAATACTACACCAGTATCTTAATACCACACCAGTATCATAATACTACATCTGTATCTTAATACCACACCAGTATCATAATACCACACCAGTATCATAATACCACACCAGTATCATAATACTACATCTGTATCTTAATACCACACCAGTATCATAATACTACATCTGTATCTTAATACCACACCAGTATCATAATACCACACCAGTATCATAATACTACATCTGTATCTTAATACTACATCTGTATCTTAATACCACACCAGTATCATAATACTACACCTGTATCTTAATACCACACCAGTATCATAATACCACACCAGTATCATAATACTACATCTGTATCTTAATACCACACCAGTATCATAATACTACATCTGTATCTTAATACCACACCAGTATCATAATACTACATCTGTATCTTAATACCACACCAGTATCATAATACTACATCTGTATCTTAATACCACACCAGTATCATAATACTACATCTGTATCTTAATACCACACCAGTATCATAATACTACATCTGTATATTAATACCACACCAGTATCATAATATACTACACCAGTATCATAATACCACACCAGTATCATAATACTACACCAGTATCTTAATACCACACCAGTATCATAATATACTACATCTGTATCTTAATACCACACCAGTATCATAATACTACATCTGTATCTTAATACCACACCAGTTACACCAGTATCATAATACTACATCTGTATCTTAATACCACACCAGTATCATAATACTACATCTGTATCTTAATACCACACCAGTATCTTAATACTACATCTGTATCTTAATACCACACCAGTATCATAATACTACATCTGTATCTTAATACCACACCAGTATCATAATACTACATCTGTATCTTAATACCACACCAGTATCATAATACTACATCTGTATCTTAATACCACACCACCAGTATCATAATACCACACCAGTATCTTAATACCACACCAGTATCACACCAGTATCTTAATACCACACCAGTATCTTAATACCACACCAGTATCATAATACTACATCTGTATCTTAATACCACACCAGTATCATAATACTACATCTGTATCTTAATACCACACCAGTATCATAATACTACATCTGTATCTTAATACCACACCAGTATCATAATACTACATCTGTATCTTAATACCACACCAGTATCATAATATACTACATCTGTATCTTAATACCACACCAGTATCATAATACTACACCAGTATCTTAATACCACACCAGTATCATAATACTACATCTGTATCTTAATACCACACCAGTATCATAATACCACACCAGTATCATAATACCACACCAGTATCATAATACTACATCTGTATCTTAATACCACACCAGTATCATAATACTACATCTGTATCTTAATACCACACCAGTATCATAATACCACACCAGTATCATAATACTACATCTGTATCTTAATACTACATCTGTATCTTAATACCACACCAGTATCATAATACTACATCTGTATCTTAATACCACACCAGTATCATAATACCACACCAGTATCATAATACTACATCTGTATCTTAATACCACACCAGTATCATAATACTACATCTGTATCTTAATACCACACCAGTATCATAATACTACATCTGTATCTTAATACCACACCAGTATCATAATACTACATCTGTATCTTAATACCACACCAGTATCATAATACTACATCTGTATCTTAATACCACACCAGTATCATAATACTACATCTGTATATTAATACCACACCAGTATCATAATATACTACACCAGTATCATAATACCACACCAGTATCATAATACTACACCAGTATCTTAATACCACACCAGTATCATAATATACTACATCTGTATCTTAATACCACACCAGTATCATAATACTACATCTGTATCTTAATACCACACCAGTATCATAATACTACATCTGTATCTTAATACCACACCAGTATCATAATACTACATCTGTATCTTAATACCACACCAGTATCATAATACTACATCTGTATCTTAATACCACACCAGTATCTTAATACTACATCTGTATCTTAATACCACACCAGTATCATAATACTACATCTGTATCTTAATACCACACCAGTATCATAATACTACATCTGTATCTTAATACCACACCAGTATCATAATACTACATCTGTATCTTAATACCACACCAGTATCATAATACCACACCAGTATCTTAATACCACACCAAGGAATGTTGAAACTGATTCCATGTTTGGATCAATCCCAGGTACAGACCAGACTAGGCTCATGAATGGCTGCTTAAAAAAATAATATATATATATATATATATATATATATATATATATATACACGTAAAGCTAATCTCTTTTACACGTTTATCTTTTATTTTAATTAAATTTTTTATACTTCAGATGTAGTATTTTATACTGGTTTATCAACGCTACCAATGCTACCGTATGCATATCGTCAAAGAACAGATGGCACGACAATGAAGACAAATAGCACAGAGCTGTAAACACAGAGTGCACGTGTCACTGTACGGGACAATTCTTTATTTTATTTTTTTGATATTTTTATTGGTTTTTTCCCTTTTTACACAAACGACAAACGACAAAAAATACATTGAAATTGAAAGATTGACATTGAAATACGAATACAAAAAAATATATAATAATAAAAATTACAAAAATATAAAGCAACACAAACGGGCACGAAGTGTTCTGTATAGAGGCCCAAGGCTTACATCTCGGATGGATTACAAGAATGCAAAAAAAAGTAATAAAATAAAAAAATGTATGAACAAACATGACTTTAAATAAATGTAACTCACATCTTGGGTACGTAATACAGATACGCTAATTAAGTAAATGATAAATGAAATTACAATAAACAAACTGAGCCCCCCCAGTAACCCCCCCCCCCCTATAATAATAATGATAATGACTTGGATTTATATAGCGCTCTTCACTGACCCAGAGCGCTTCACAGAGTCCATTATTCGTTCATACACAGTCATACCGGTGGTGGTAAGCTACAATTGCAGCCAGAGCTGCCCTGAGGCACACATGCACACACATTCACACACACAAGGACAATTCTAAGAGCCAATACCTTGGTTTTCCAGTGTATAGGATCAAACTGGGCTCGACAGGTCTTACTTATGTCATTGGATTGTTGTTGTATTTTGTTGCTCTCAGGCAGGATTTATCACCCGGCAGAGATGATCAAATGAGTATCAAAGGTCACATATTTATGAGAAAACTCGCAGTGCTTTTCAGTGCTCCTCCTCTTGACAGTCTTACTAACACATGAACTAAACGAAGACAACCCAGTCAGATGTTGCACACAGCCCGTATTCAGAAACCTTTAGACGAGCCAAGTGGAGCGGGCAGTCCTTGACGTGTGTGTCTTCGTTTTTACAGGATGGCAGCTTGCTCGTAAACATCCTCTATTTCCACCTAAAACTAAAATAGGATATACGATTGCTGGATCTTAATTCATATATAGCGGCACGGTGGTGTAGTGGTTAACACTGTCGCCTCACAGCAAGAAGGTCCAGGGTTCGATTCCCGCTTGGGGACCAGGTTTCCATGATGCCAGTTACCCAGGTGGGGTATCTCCCAGGCCTTTCTGTGTGGAGTTTGCATGTTCTCCCCGTGCTCGCAAGGGTTTCCCCCCCGATAAGATAAACCCAATGGAAAAACATGCACAACAATAGATCGCTAACGCTGTGGCGTCCTTGACGAAGACGGACAGGAGCACTTGGATTGGTCCCCTGGCGCGGCTCACGTTGACGCCTGTCTGCTCCCGGCTGCCCTTGGGGGGGGAAGTACAACGGGATGGGTTAATCGCAGATACGAATTGCATGCATGCATCGCATGTGTGCCGATTGATGACCTCTGAGCAGGTCCTAAATTATTATTATTATTATTATTTGATCTGCAACTCCTAGTTTGACAGTTTCATCTGAATTTGGGAAAAACATGGCTCATTTGCATTTCAAGGTACAGACACAGGACTGAAACAGAGGGGTATAGAAGCTGCTAGAATGAGAACAGGACTGAAACAGAGAGGTATAGAAGCTGCTAGAATGAGAACAGGACTGAAACAGAGAGGTATAGAAGCTGCTAGAATGAGAACAGGACTGAAACAGAGAGGTATAGAGGCTACTAGAATGAGAACAGGACTGAAACGGAGAGGTATAGAGGCTACTAGAATGAGAACAGGACTGAAACGGAGGTATAGAGTCTGCTAGAATGAGAACAGGACTGAAACAGAGGGGTATAGAGGCTGCTAGAATGAGAACAGGACTGAAACAGAGGTATAGAGGCTGCTAGATTGAGAACAGGACTGAAACAGAGGTATATAGAGGCTGCTAGAATGAGAACAGGACTGAAACAGAGGGGTATAGAGGCTGTTAGAATGAGAACAGGACTGAAACAGAGAGGTATAGAGGCTGCTAGTATGAGAACAGGACTGAAACAGAGAGGTATAGAGGCTGCTAGAATGAGAACAGGACTGAAACAGAGAGGTATAGAGGCTGCTAGAATGAGAACAGGACTGAAACAGAGAGGTATAGAGACTGCTAGAATGAGAACAGGACTGAAACAGAGAGGTATAGAGGCTGCTAGAATGAGAACAGGACTGAAACAGAGAGGTATAGAGGCTGCTAGAATGAGAACAGGACTGAAACAGAGGTATAGAGGCTGCTAGAATGAGAACATGACTGAAACAGAGAGGTATAGAGGCTGCTAGAATGAGAACAGGACTGAAACAGAGGTATATAGAGGCTGCTAGAATGAGAACATGACTGAAACAGAGAGGTATAGAGGCTACTAGAATGAGAACAGGACTGAAACAGAGAGGTATATAGAGGCTGCTAGAATGAGAACAGGACTGAAACAGAGAGTTATAGAGGCTGCTAGAATGAGAACATGACTGAAACAGAGAGGTATAGAGGCTGCTAGAATGAGAACAGGACTGAAACAGAGAGGTATAGAGGCTGCTAGAATGAGAACAGGACTGAAACAGAGAGGTATAGAGGCTGCTAGAATGAGAACAGGACTGAAACAGAGGTATAGAGGCTGCTAGAATGAGAACAGGACTGAAACAGAGGTATAAAGGCTGCTAGAATGAGAACAGGACTGAAACAGAGAGGTATAGAGGCTGATAGAATGATAACAGGACTGAAACAGAGAGGTATAGAGGCTGCTAGAATGAGAACAGGACTGAAACAGAGAGGTATAGAGGCTACTAGAATGAGAACAGGACTGAAACAGAGAGGTATAGAGGCTGCTAGAATGAGAACAGGACTGAAACAGAGGGGTATAGAGGCTGCTAGAATGAGAACAGGACTGAAACAGAGAGGTATAGAGGCTGCTAGAATAAGAACAGGACTGAAACAGAGAGGTATAGAGGCTGCTAGAATGAGAACAGGACTGAAACAGAGGGGTATAAAGGCTACTAGAATGAGAACAGGACTGAAACAGAGAGGTATAGAGGCTGCTAGAATGAGAACAGGACTGAAACAGAGAGGTACAGAGGCTGCTAGAATGAGAACAGGACTGAAACAGAGGGGTATAGAGGATGTTAGAATGAGAACAGGACTGAAACAGAGGGGTATAGAGGATGTTAGAATGAGAACATGACTGAAACAGAGAGGTGTAGAGGCTGCTAGAATGAGAACAGGACTGAAACAGAGAGGTATAGAGGCTGCTAGAATGAGAACAGGACTGAAACAGAGAGGTATAGAGGCTGCTAGAATGAGAACAGGACTGAAACAGAGGGGTATAAAGGCTACTAGAATGAGAACAGGACTGAAACAGAGAGGTATAGAGGCTGCTAGAATGAGAACAGGACTGAAACAGAGAGGTGTAGAGGCTGCTAGAATGAGAACAGGACTGAAACAGAGAGGTATAGAGGATGTTAGAATGAGAACAGGACTGAAACAGAGCGGTATATAGAGGCTGCTAGAATGAGAACAGGACTGAAACAGAGAGGTATAGAGGCTTCTAGAAAGAGAACAGGACTGAAACAGAGAGGTATAGAGGCTGCTAGAATGAGAACAGGACTGAAACGGAGAGGTATAGAGGCTGCTAGCATGAGAACAGGACTGAAACAGAGGGGTATAGAGGCTGTTAGAATGAGAACATGACTGAAACAGAGGGGTATAGAGGATGTTAGAATGAGAACATGACTGAAACAGAGGGGTATAGAGGATGTTAGAATGAGAACAGGACTGAAACAGAGAGGTATAGAGGCTGCTAGAATGAGAACAGGACTGAAACAGAGAGGTATAGAGGCTGCTAGAATGAGAACAGGACTGAAACAGAGAGGTGTAGAGGCTGCTAGAATGAGAACAGGACTGAAACAGAGAGGTATATAGAGGCTGCTAGAATGAGAACAGGACTGAAACAGAGAGGTATATAGAGGCTGCTAGAATGAGAACAGGACTGAAACAGAGGGGTATAGAGGATGTTAGAATGAGAACAGGACTGAAACAGAGAGGTATAGAGGCTGCTAGAATGAGAACAGGACTGAAACAGAGAGGTGTAGAGGCTGCTAGAATGAGAACAGGACTGAAACAGAGAGATATATAGAGGCTGCTAGAATGAGAACAGGACTGAAACAGAGAGGTATATAGAGGCTGCTAGAATGAGAACAGGACTGAAACAGAGGGGTATAGAGGATGTTAGAATGAGAACAGGACTGAATAAACAGAGAGGTACAGACAGGCTGCTAGAATGAGAACAGGACTGAAACAGAGGGGTGTATATAGAGACTAGAATGCATAATCTGAGTGGTATTTTCAGCAAGAAAACCTTCAAAGACATGTTTTGGGGACCTCAGACTTATATTAACTTGTTAAATATGTGACCTGTGACCTTGTGGAGTTATGAATAGTTTTGGCTTTGACTCTCACCATGGCGAGCTCCCCTGTGGGTCTCTGGGTGACGCGGCTCTGATCCACAGGTCTGTTATACCGTCGTCGCACAAAGGGGCAGAAAGGCTAAGTCCTTCTTGATGTGACCCTCTTGATGAGATGAATTTCAGCGTTTTAACACTGACCCTCTTTGTCTTTTTTATTATGTGCTGCGTGATGCCAGGAACCAACCAAAGGTCAGTTGAATTAAATTCAATTTAATTCAAATTTAAACACGCTAGAATGCATAATAATCCGAGTGGTATTTTCAGCAAGAAAACCTTCAAAGACGTCCCTTTTTAATTCAACAAAATCTAAATAATTTTAAATTGTAAGTTGTACAGTCTTCATTATGTTTTGAGTCCCTATTAGTCATTTTCGATTATTTAGATTTAAATTACCCTTTTTTTAATGACCATAACCTTTTTTTATTACACGGCTGATTGGCTGCTTTACATTTGTACATTTCCCACTTTTATTTAAACCCCTTTTCTTCTGTACGTTCGTCTGATCTAACCGGTGTTGTGACGCTCCCTCCCGCAGGTCTTCGCCTACGACCACTGCTTCTGGTCCATGGACGAGTCCCAGGAAGACAAGTTTGCAGGTCAGTGAATCTCCACCACCGTCCGTCCTCATCGTGTTGTTCAACATTCTCAGACTGTGTTGTCGTGTGGTGCCGACCGCCCGGTTAGTCATTACCGTTATCAGCTGACCTGTACGCTTCCTGGTATTCAGCGTAAAGGGGGAGGGTCCTGAGAGTGAATGTATTTTTACTGCACTATAGAGAGACGGACGGACGGAGCAGGACTTCCTGTCTCTTGTGTCCACGGGGGGGGGGGGGGGGGGGGACTGTGTTGTTGAGAGAGAACGCTGATCTGGAATCTGCTGAGCGTGGCGATGAAACTAAACTAATTACACTGCATGTAATATACCAATTAACTAAACTACACTGTGTGTAACATGCCAATGAACTAAACTAAACTAATTACACTGTGTAATATATTGATTAACTAATTACACAGTGTAATATACCGGTTGACTAAAGTAAACAAATGACACATTCTGGAGATGAGGCGAAGGTCACCGAATGCACAGGCAGGTCATCGGACGTCATGTGGTTTCATGCAGACCGTCCCTGGAGACCTCCATGCAAAACCAGATTCCTCACATATCTCAAAGCATCATTGTTTACAAGAGTAAAATGGTCTATTTTAAGTGGCAGAGTTCAAAGGGTGCTGTTTGATTTCCATTTGATTCCATTAGTCTTGAGAAGGCCAGAACCTGCCATTGTTGTCAAAAGATGTAATTTGGTCAACTGAATTTCCATAGTAGTTCAACAGAAACTCGGCGCGAGGCAAACTCCGTCTGTTGGACGTGCTAGTAAAGTGAAAACCTTCACACATCCACTGTAAAACAAAAAGGCATAGATTAAAAGGTGGAGGTGCTGCTGGGTAGCGTAGAGTTCTAAGCACTCGCCTACCACCGCAGAGACTCGGGGGTTCGATCCCCGCTGTCAGAATCAGAATCAGAAAGGTCTTTATTGCCAAGTATACTTTTCACATACAAGGAATTTTCTTTGGACGTTACTGGTGGTGCGACATTAGCGGACAGACGTTAACAGACAGATAATACAATAAAGTGGTGGAGTAAAGTTAAATGAAATATGAGCTAAGTTAAGCACAGTAGAGTAATATATTTATGAAATAAAATATAGGCCAGGGCTGTACAACTGGTCAGATGTGATCAATTATACAATTATATACACTAATTAGAATGAAGTAACAATACAGTGGGCAAGTATATCGTCCAGTAGGGTGTGTTAATGTAACACAATGGGGGGGGGGGGTCAGTGAGGGTCCCGAGCCTTGTTGATGAGGCTCACTGCAGAGGGGAAGAAACTGTTCTTGTGGCGTGAGGTTTTGGCCCTGTCTACACCCTCCCCAGACCGACAGTAGGGCAGCATGTGATAGTCTACACCCTCCCCAGACCGACAGTAGGGCAGCATGTGGTAGTCTACACCCTCCCCAGACCGACAGTAGGGCAGCATGTGATAGTCTACACCCTCCCCAGACCGACAGTAGGGCAGCATGTGATAGTCTACACCCTCCCCAGATCGACAGTAGGGCAGCATGTGGTAGTCTACACCCTCCCCAGACTGACAGTAGGGCAGCATGTGGTAGTCTACACCCTCCCCAGACCGACAGTAGGGCAGCATGTGGTAGTCTACACCCTCCCCAGACCGACAGTAGGGCAGCATGTGGTAGTCTACACCCTCCCCAGACCGACAGTAGGGCAGCATGTGGTAGTCTACACCCTCCCCAGACTGACAGTAGGGCAGCATGTGGTAGTTCTACACCCTCCCCAGACCGACAGTAGGGCAGCATGTGGTAGTTCTACACCCTCCCCAGACCGACAGTAGGGCAGCATGTGGTAGTCTACACCCTCCCCAGACTGACAGTAGGGCAGCGTGTGGTAGTCTACACCCTCCCCAGACCGACAGTAGGGCAGCATGTGGTAGTTCTACACCCTCCCCAGACTGACAGTAGGGCAGCATGTGGTAGTTCTACACCCTCCCCAGACCGACAGTAGGGCAGCATGTGGTAGTTCTACACCCTCCCCAGACCGACAGTAGGGCAGCATGTGGTAGTTCTACACCCTCCCCAGACCGACAGTAGGGCAGCATGTGGTAGTTCTACACCCTCCCCAGACCGACAGTAGGGCAGCATGTGGTAGTTCTACACCCTCCCCAGACCGACAGTAGGGCAGCATGTGGTAGTTCTACACCCTCCCCAGACCGACAGTAGGGCAGCATGTGGTAGTCTACACCCTCCCCAGACTGACAGTAGGGCAGCATGTGGTAGTCTACACCCTCCCCAGACCGACAGTAGGGCAGCATGTGGTAGTTCTACACCCTCCCCAGACTGACAGTAGGGCAGCATGTGGTAGTCTACACCCTCCCCAGACCGACAGTAGGGCAGCATGTGGTAGTCTACACCCTCTCCCCAGACCGACAGTAAGGCAGCATGTGGTAGTCTACACCCTCTCCCCAGACCGACAGTAAGGCAGCATGTGGTAGTCTACACCCTCTCCCCAGACCGACAGTAGGGCAGCGCGATGACCCGGAAGGGAATTGCGGCATAACGAGTAAAATTGGGAATGGGAGAAAAAGATGGACCTGGGTGTTGGGATGGAGCCCTCCAGAGGGTGACGTGCTGCGTGTGCGTGCGTGCGTGTGTGTGTGTGTGTGTGTGTGTGTGTGTGTGTGTGTGTGTGTGTGTGTGTGTGTGTGTGTGTGTGTGTGTGTGTGTGTGTGTGTGTGTGTGTGTGTGTGTGTGTGTGTGTGTGTGTGTGTGTGTGTGTGTGTGTGTGTGTGTGTGTGTGTGTGTGTGTGTGTGTGTGTGTGTGTGTGTGTGTGTGTGTGTGTGTGTGTGTGTGTGTGTGTGTGTGTGTGTGTGTGTGTGTGTGTGTGTGTGTGTGTGTGTGTGTGTGTGTGTGTGTGTGTGTGTGTGTGTGTGTGTGTGTGTGTGTGTGTGTGTGTGTGTGTGTGTGTGTGTGTGTGTGTGTGTGTGTGTGTGTGTGTGTGTGTGTGTGTGTGTGTGTGTGTGTGTGTGTGTGTGTGTGTGTGTGTGTGTGTGTGTGTGTGTGTGTGTGTGTGTGTGTGTGTGTGTGTGTGTGTGTGTGTGTGTGTGTGTGTGTGTGTGTGTGTGTGTGTGTGTGTGTGTGTGTGTGTGTGTGTGTGTGTGTGTGTGTGCAGGGCAGGACGTGGTGTTCCAGAGCCTTGGGGAGAGCCTCCTCGACAACGCCTTCATGGGCTACAACGCCTGCATCTTCAGACGGGTGAGGCGCTTTATTATTTATTTATTTATTTTTCATTTAAATATAGTCGGTAGGGCTGCAACTAATGATTATTTTGGTAATCGACTAATCTGTCGATAATTTTTTCGATTAGTCTGCATTACTATGGCCCATTCAACATCGATTATCTATCGTTCCGGATGTGGGAACGTTATATTTTTTTATTCATACATTGTTGTGTTAATACCGTCTTGAATATAAGTATGTTTATAAGCTTTTCTGCTGTAATTCCAAAAACGCTGGTTATAGGCCCAAACGCATATGATTATCGATTGCCGTTTCTTTCCTATACACGCTATATTAAAAAATTCAAATGTATATGATCGGTATACATTATGCTTCATCATGCGGCGAGGAAAGGGGGGGCGGGGGTCGTCTATAATTCCTTTATCGTCAGTAACGGCTTTATGTAGTATGGGTTGATATATTGATTACTGTTTGCAAACAAAGTTTGCAATCGGGCTGAAAATAACGTTACTGTCCTCTTACCGTTCGCCGATGAGACTGGAAGAAAAAGATCCCAATTATTTGACGCCGATCGCCTAGATCCATTTCCGGTTTGTATGGCGCAATAAACGCCGAAATCATATCGATTATTGCGTTATGGAAGCGATCCATATGCACGCCAGTGTTTGTCTGTAGTCCCGTAGCAAGATATTACTGCCGGAGGGATTTCCTCGATGCACCGATCACAACTTCCGGTTTTGAGAGTGTAACTCGCCCGACCATCCACCAGGTGGCGGTATTGAGGCGTTGCAATCTCATTCAGGGTCCCGCTGCAGCACCGGAGGTTGGCTGGATGAATTACGAATGCCATGGCGAAAAAATTAAATATTGATTTAAAAAACGGCTTACGTTCAACGCATGGCGGCCAAAAACGGCGTAACTCGTTTATGGCGACCAATGTGTTAATAATAGCACCAGTCAATTGCATTTTTTATCTGTTAGTACAAATTATATACATTTTAACAAAACGTATGATTTATTTTTGTTTTTGAAAATCTTTATTTATTTATTTTTAAGAATGTTTTCCCTCATCTGGTCAGCATACAAGCCAGTCTGTGACACTATGGCTTACTTGCTATGCTGTCTCTCAATATACAATTAGCAGTTTTAGTCTATTCTTTAACTTTGATTGGCTTGTGACTGCGTCCTTGACTAAAAGATATATATACACACACACATATATAAAACGTGAAGTTCTGTGACTTCTCTTTGCATGTCCCCAAGCAATACAGTATAAATGTAAATTTAGCCTCATTCGCCTCGTGATTGGATCGACTGTGTATCTCAGTCCCGTCCGATCTGTCCTGGGAACGACACACCGCTACTAGAAAAGTACCAGATTATAGGGAAGTCCTACACTAACTAAGACTAACCTGTCTCTCTCTCCTCAGGCTCTGGGAAGTCCTACACCATGATGGGCTCGGCGGAGCAGCCCGGGCTGATCCCTCGTCTCTGCAGCTCTCTGTTCGGCCGGACCCTGCAGGAGGTGCGGGAGGGCGAGGCCTTCACCGTGGAGGTGTCCTTCATGGAGATCTACAATGAGAAGGTCCGAGACCTGCTGGACCCCAAAGGGTGAGAGGGGCGCGAGGAACCGGCGCTGTGGCGTTTTTAGTTATTTAATAATAATAATTAGGGATGCTCGATATTGGCTTTTTTACCGATACAGATATACCGATATTGTCCAACTCTTAATTTCCGATACCGATATCAACCGATATCAACCGATATCAACCGATACCGATATATGCAGGGTTCCCCCCCCCCCCCCCCCCCCCCCCCCCCCCAAAAACGGAATAATTTCAGGTAATTAACATTACATATCTCTTGTTGTGGAATTAACACAACATTATGCATACTTTTGACAATAAATAAAATCAGAATTTGTTCTTACTTGCTTGCCTGGGTAAATAAAGGTTCTAGAAATGTAAAAAAAATTAAAATAAATTTTTTGAAAACCGATACCGATATTTTCCGATATCACATTTTAATGCCGATATCGGCCGATAATATCGGTAGGCCGATAATATCGGACATCCCTAATAATAATAATAATAATAATAATAATAATAATAATTGTCATGTACAGAGGTCTATTGACCATACAAGATAGTAATCTGGGCAGGTGTTACATGAGCAAAAAACAACCCCCTCAGTAGAAAAATGCTTCTTAAACAGTCCCGGGTAGGCAGATAGTAAACAAAGACGTTTTCAAATGGTAAATAATATTTATTGTGGTGGGGCTTGAAACCCACGGTTTTCCCAAAAGGGAGGATGATGTTTATTTTAAAGGGGATTTAAACCCAGCACACACACAAAAGGAAAAAGGAAAGGGGAGACAAACAAGGGCAGTATAAATAAATAAACAAAATTAGCGTCCACCGACGCTAAAACGTACCAAAGGTACAGGTCCACGCAAAATGGCAATGCATACAGCCTACCAATATATATATATAGACGGCTCCACTTGAATAAAGCAACATCAAAGAGGGCAGTGAAGTCTCAGTCCACACTCAGTGGGAACAGGCACAAAGGCCAACAAGAGGACACTCACCCAGCTGGAGAAGTGGCACATAGGCCAACAATATATATATACAAACACAACAGTAGTTACAATGGCAACCTCACTCTTCCCTAGTCGCTATCAATTGACAGAATGAGGCGCCGAGATGCGTGTGTGCCGTCAGGTATTTGACTAGCCATCCCTCTTGAGCTGATTGCCAATCAGCTGTAATTCATTAGCAATCAGCACTCTTCAGTAGGGATGGGCAGCACCTGACAGGGAGAGAAGAGACA
>NC_140169.1:57892327-57938757 GCF_963971535.1 Notolepis coatsorum
CATCCAAGCGAAGTCACTAATTGGAGGATTCTCTCTCTGATTTCTAGATTTTCAGTAGAGGGTGCATGTTGGAGGATTCTCTCTCTGATTTCTAGATTCAGTAGAGGGTGCATGTTGGAGGATTCTCTCTCTGATTTCTAGATTCAGTAGAGGGTGCATGTTGGAGGATTCTCTCTGATTTCTAGATTCAGTAGATGGTGCATGTTGGAGGATTCTCTCTCTGATTTCTAGATTCAGTAGAGGGTGCATGTTGGAGGGTTCTCTCTGATTTCTAGATTCAGTAGAGGGTGCATGTTGGAGGGTTCTCTCTCTGATTTCTAGATTCAGTAGAGGGTGCATGTTGGAGGGTGGAAAGCTAGAGAATTCAAACACGTCATTATCTTCGCTGCTGGGGCTTCCCCGTTTGTTCCGCTCACGTCGCTGATTGGTCCTCTCTCTATTAAACCCCTCCCCTCCTCACATCACTGATTGGTCCTCTCTCTATTAAAACCCTCCCCTTCTCACATCGCTAATTGGTCCTCTCTCTATTAAACTCCTCCCCGAGTCGCCTCGCTGATTGGTCCTCTCTCTTAAACCCCTCCCCTCCCCTCCTCACTGATTACACTGCCATAATTCAAAGTATCCTCACCTCATCCATTACAGTCTGGTACGGTTCCACTGACAAACACACCAAACACAAACTCCAACGCATCATCAAGACAGCCTCCAAAGAGTTTGCCACAGAATTACAGAAAATCTTGGGAACAGAGATCCTTCCTAAAATACCAGAGGTGGAACAGTGCTTCAGATTGGGGACCCGCTCCATTGGCAATAACGCTAAGCCCAGAGTGATATTGGTTATACTGCGCCAAGTCAGAATAAAAGAAATGATTATTCGTGAAACTCGCAGGATGAAAGGCAATCTGAAATACATGGAGGTACCAATACACTGCTTTGAAGATTATTGTCGTGATGTAGTGGAACTGCGTGCCAAGTTCAAGACGGTGATGTCTCAACTATACCTGGAGAAATACAGACCCCTACTAATATACCCTGCAATACTTCGCATTGTCGATAAACAAGGAGCAAGGGTTCTCCTCAACTCGCCTGAAGAAGCAGCCAAATTCTTGTCTGCACAACACGCAGAATAGTGTATAAATGGCCTTTTAATCTCAGTTATGCAAGGTCACCATATAGTTCAATCTTTAATAACCGAGGATTTGGGACAGAGAGACCTACGTGCTCAGAGTTTTTGAATGCTTTCCCCGACGAGTTTATATTATTGCGGACATATTGGATTCAAGATTGGAACACTCCAGAACATACTGGAACATTCAAACAATGTAAAAATGACATATTGGAATAATCTAGAACATCGAAGCATTCTTTGATATATGGAACATTCTGGAATATCAGCAATACGTGGTCATTCACTCTACCAGAAGCCCCTCGGGGGAATAATCAACAGCTATCTAGATGCAGAACCACAGAACCATCATAGCCGGCCGGCTGAAAGATCACTCTACACAACGATCATCGCCCACCCCCGGTCAGGGGAAATGCTGCATATACGTATTTAAAAACTGTTTTTTTATTAATGGGAAATAATTCCACTACTTCTCCAATTTATACTTTAGATGTTTAAGCATAGCAATGCTCTTTTAAGATCTAAGTTAATGTTCTCTTCCTTTTACTTGTTTCATCCGCTCTCTCTGATTTATTGAGGCTCTCTCTTCAGTTCAATACCTTCATATTATTCATGGGTTACTATAAATTACACAAGTTCATATAAAATGTAAGTGATTAGCATGACAATTGAAGCTTATTTTTGGTCTTTATTTTTAGTTTTATCTCATTTAAATTTTTATTTATTTATTTTTACGGGAAAGTGGCCAAGCCACAGTCGACATTCTACTTATGGTAGAATTTAGAGTGTTAGATCCTATGGTATACATAGAAATGTTAAGGATAACTGGATCATTCTGGGATATCCGGTGGTGCAAGGGAGGGAGTCATACGCAAAGGTTGTGTTCATGGAACACAATCCTGTACGACTCTCGGTGGGAGGGAAGGGTAGGGGATTTTTATTTGTATATATGTATGTTTTTAAGCTCGGCTCTCAACGGGACCTCACTAGTGGGATGTATATCTATTATTGCCTCGCACTCTAGAAGCATTACCAAAAATTACAATGCAACATGTATAGACTATGGCTAGTTTGAATATAATGATATGGAACACCGGGGGAATAAATAACCAACTCAAACGCAAAAGCGTGCTCACACTGATGAAAAAAGAACATGTGGACATTGCTCTGCTAAGCGAAACGCACATTCTAGGGAAAGACATAGATAAATTAGCGGACAACATATACCATAATATCAGTCACTCTTCTATTGGTACGAGAACTCGGGGTGTAGCCATAGTCGTTAAACGTAAGTTGAATATTGTACTAAAGGGAGTATGGTCTGATGTAGAAGGTCGGATAACTATAGCTAAGATTGAACATAAGAACAGGAAAATAGCGTTGATAGCGGTATACGCCCCAAATTTGTACGAAGAAGATTTCTTCACTACACTAACCAATGCAATGTTAGACATTCCCGATTACTCATTTATAATAGGAGCGGATTTTAATGCCATCTGGAACCCAAGGATGGACAAATCTTACCTCGCCTTTTCCAGCGAACAAAAGAATTCATCGAAGGCATTAAAGGATTGGTCGAAGATTACAGGTGTAAATGACTTATGGCGGTTACTTAATCCCACGACCCGAAAGTACTCTTGTCGATCTGCGAGACATAATACACTATCCAGAATAGATTATGTCTTTGCATCACAGAGACTATTTGATAATTATGAAGTGGAAATGATACCCAACGCACTATCAGATCACTGTTATTTACTCCTTAAAGGTACATTTGGTATACTGTCCTCCCGAGCCCCAAGATGGCGATTTAACTCGTTGCTGCTTAATAACAAAGAATTCATTACACAACTCAAAGAAGCTCTTATAGTATTCCAACGGGAGAATGCAAACTCGGTGCAAGACCCCAGAATAATATGGATGTCGGTAAAGGGAATGATCAAAGATTTCACGGATAGCTTTTCCTCCAAAATGCGCAAGAATCAATGCACAAAACTGGCTGAGCTGGAAACGCTTTACTCAACGTTATTTAATTCTCTAAAATACAACAACTCAACTCGACTAGAAAATCAAGTTAACGTACTAAAATTAGAGATCAATGCCATATACAGACAACAATCGGAAATACAAATACGCAGCACAAGACAACAGCAGTACTCCCATGGTTCCAAACCCAGCCACCTATTAGCCATGCGATTAAGAATTAATGCAACATTTGCAGATATAACTACCATTAGAGCACAACAAGTACTTGTAACAGATCCTGTAAAAATAAACGATACATTCAAAGTATTCTACTCCGACTTATATAAATCAGAAACGACCTTCGATCAAAACAAAATGGACACATTTCTTAATCAAATTATTCTCCCTAAACTTTCAGAGGATGACGCTAAACAGTTAGAAACACCGATCACACTAGAGGAACTCAAGAAGGCCATAACCGCAATGAAAAGTGGTAAGGCTCCTGGAAGAGACGGTTTCCCATCAGAAATGTACCTTTCTTGTTGGGACATAATTGGCCCCTTATTACTAAATATGATCTTATACTCAGTCAAGGAGGGGAACTTCCATAAGAATGACAATATTGCACTCATAACAGTCCTCCTTAAAAAAGACAAAGACCCCAACGAGTGCGGTAGTTATAGACCTTTAAGCCTCCTCGGAACAGATATCAAACTGTACTCTAAGGTATTAGCCATCAGATTACAAAAGCATATGACGTCTTTAGTTCACCCGGACCAAACTGGCTTCATAGGAGGCCGCCTGATCACTGAGAACATAAGACGAATACTGCACGTACTTGATGCCGACAAGGAGGACACCATACCTAAGGCGATGCTGTCCCTGGATGCTATGAAGGCCTTTGACAGGCTGGAATGGACGTATCTGTGGGCAGTGCTAGAAAGGATGGGGTTATGATTAAAGTATTATACAAAGACCCATCGGCCATGATTACAACAGGCACAATCATCTCCGAAATATTTCCGGTATCACGCTCTGCCAGACAGGGTTGTCCTCTTAGTCCCGGACTGTTCAATCTATCATTAGAGCCTTTAGCACAATATATAAGACAATCCCAATCCATAGAACCAATCGTAATCAAGGGCACACAACAAAAAATTAGTTTATATGCGGACGATGTAATATTGTTCATGCAAAACCCCAACACCACATTGCCTCATCTGCTCAAGTTGATTGAGGACTTTGGTGATTTATCGGGATTTAAGATAAATTGGCCGAAGTCGGCTTTCCTTCCACTTAACACCCCTGCAAAAAAAGATACAACCCTCCCAGGACAGATACCGATGGTAAAACATTTCAGATGCTTGGGAGTGGAAATATTCCCTACCATAAGACAAACGGTGAAGCACAACTACACAAAAATCCAAAACAAAATCAAAGACGACCTTGATAGATGGGCAAAACTTAAAAACACAGTACAAGCACGGATATCAATAGTTAAGATGGATGTTCTACCTAAAATCAACTTCTTCTGTTCAATGCTACCGTTACCCCCTCCAGAGGGTTACTGGAAAAGATTACACTCCTCCACATACAAATTTATTTGGAATAACAAACCACCACGTATAAAAAGATCCACCGCACAGAGAAATAAAGCAGATGGTGGCATGGCATTTCCAGATTTTTTCCTATATTTTAAGGCGTACACATTAAGTCCATTGACAACATGGTTTGACTCCCAAGCATTAGCATCCTGGAGAAAAATAGAAGAAAACATAGTAGCCCCACATAGACTGAAGGACATAGCATACACTAAACTACCAATCAAGCACTGTGAACGAAAATTTGGCCCCATAATTACTCATGCAATCCGGATATGGCGTGAATCACAAAAAAAAAATCCTAACCCACAAAAATGGCACAATCATACTCCCTTATTCAATAACAATGCTCTCTTAATTGGAAAACGACCTATAAGATTCCCTATATGGGAAGAGCAAGGCATACACTCATTAGGGGATGTTTTTAACAAACAGGGTTTTTGTAGTGATAAAGAAATACGCAAAAAATGTAATCTCACCAAGTCCACATGGCTCTTTCACAAACAGTTAGAGCTATGTTTGAAGTCTCACGGTGTTCCATTAGACAGACCAATTGAACACCACAGATACCACAAATTCTTCTACGCAAGAGAGACATCGAGAGGTTTTGTTTCAGAATTTTATCATCAATTACTAACGTCCTCGTATGAAACCCTCCAACTTGACTCTGTCTGGAGGAGGGATATACCAGACCTGGAAAATGACTTTGATTGGCAAGGAGCCTGGGCAAATGTCCGACTTACATCAAGGAACCCGGATCATCAACAAATCAATCTTAACTATATTCACAGGACATACTTGACTCCTATAAGACTGTGCCGAATGGGGCTTAAACAAGATTCCAAATGCACCCAATGTACAAATGGGGACGAAGGGACATTTATGCACATGTATTGGGACTGCTCACCAGTTAAGGCATTCTGGAAAGATGTGACCCAACAAATATCAAAACTCGTATCTTGGAATATACCTGTACACCCCTCGGTATTACTATTGAATGATGTTTTTGAGTTTGCAGTGAATCCACAGCTAAAGAGATTGGTTTTATCGGGTATCACAGTAGCCAAAAAGCTGATCGCATCACGCTGGTTTCAACCGGAAAAAATGTGCCGTAAAGTTTGGTTTCTTACATATCTCGATGTAATTTACCATGAAATATCTACAGCAAGAATTCTGGGTCTCAATGAATCCAAAATGTCAGTGTGGTTAGAAGTGGTGGAGAGAATAAAAGCTAGCTTATAATGGTAGTGTCTGGTTAGGTGCGAGGGATAATGGAGGTACTTCTCAAGGTGGGGTCCGGGAGGGGGGGGTTCGAGCTGGAGCATATGTGTGTCGTTTTTTTTTTAGATAACAGGTATTATGGGTATATCTTATATAAGACAACTAACTAAAATGTGATCTCATTGGATGTGCCCTGACAATTAATGCTTGTATATCTTATCGTGTGTTGTCATGTTTGTTTATATGTTTGTTTAAAAAATAATAAAAAAATAAAATACAAAGACAGCCTCCAAAATAATTGGCTGCCCCCTCCCCTCTCTGGACTCCATCTACACCTCACGCACAGTCACCCGCTCTGGTAAAATAGTCAACGACCCCTCTCACCCAGCACACCACTTATTCCAGCGCATGCCCTCAGGTCGCTACCGGTCCATCCTAACCAGACACACACGCTTCACAAACAGTTTTTTCCCCACAGCAGTCCGAACACTGAACACCCTGGCCCGCCCCCCTTTGCACAGACGGGCAAGCATCTGTCACTGACTGACACTGTTACCGTGACTGTCCTATATGTATTTATGTATATATGTATTTATTGTGGGATTGGGAGGTGGGAGGGGGGGCGTTTTTGACGTTTTTGATGTTTGATGTCTGTTTCATGTTTGATGTAATCAGTGCTTAACAATCTGAACTGAAAACAATTACCACCAACCATTGTTGTGTGGCATTAAAGTATCTTGTATCTTGTATCTTGTATCTTGATTGGTCTTCTCTCTTAAACCCCTCCCCTCCTCACTGATTGGTCCTCTCTCTTAAACCCCCCCCTCCTCCAGGACAGCCTGGGCGGGAACAGCCGTACGGCCATGATCGCCACGGTGAGCCCGTCGGCCGACAACTACGACGAGACGCTGTCGACGCTGCGCTACGCCGACCGCGCCAAGAGCATCGTGAACCACGCCGTGGTGAACGAGGACCCCAACGCTCGCATCATCAGGGATCTGCGGGAGGAGGTGGAGAGGCTGAGAGAGCAGCTGACGGAGGCAGAGGTACACACACAGAGACACACACACACAGAGACACACACAGAGACACACACACACAGAGACACACACACACACACACACAGAGACACACACACACACACACACAGAGACACACACACAGACACACACAGAGACACACACACACAGAGACACACACAGAGACACACACACACAGAGACACACACACACACACACACACACACACACACACACACACACACAGAGACACACACACAGACACACACACAGAGACACACACACACAGAGACACACACAGAGACACACACACACAGAGACACACACACACACACACACACACACAGAGACACACACACAGACACACACACAGAGACACACACAGAGAGAGACACAGAGAGAGACACACACAGAGAAAGACACAGAGACACACACACACACAGAGACACACAGAGACACACAGAGACACACACAGAGACACACAGAGAGAGACACACAGAGAGAGACACACACAGAGACACACAGAGAGAGACACACACAGAGAGAGACACACACAGAGACACACAGAGAGAGACACACAGAGAGAGACACACACAGAGACACACAGAGAGAGACACACACAGAGAGAGACACACACAGAGACACACACAGAGAGACACACACAGAGACTCACACAGAGAGAGAGACACACACAGAGAGAGACACACACACACAGAGACACACACACACAGAGACACACACAGAGAGAGACACACAGAGACACACACAGAGAGAGACACACACAGAGACACACACAGAGACACACACACACAGAGAGACACACACAGAGAGACACACACACACAGAGACACACACAGAGAGACACACAGAGAGAGACACACACATAGAGACACACACACAGAGACACACACATACAGAGACACACACACACAGAGACACAGAGACACAGACACACAGAGACACACAGAGAGAGAGACACACAGAGACACACACAGAGAGAGAGACACACACAGAGAGAGACACACACAGAGACACACAGAGACACACACACACAGAGAAACACACAGAGAGACACACAGAGACACACAGAGACACACACAGAGATAGAGACACACACAGAGACACACACAGAGAGAGAGAGACACACACAGAGAGAGACACACACAGAGACACACAGAGACACACACACACAGAGAAACACACAGAGAGACACACAGAGACACACAGAGACACACACAGAGATAGAGACACACACAGAGACACACACAGAGAGAGACACACACACAGAGACACACACAGAGAGAGACACACACACAGAGACACACATAGAGAGAGACACACACACAGAGACACACACAGACACACAGAGACACACACGGAGAGAGACACACACACAGAGACACACACACAGAGAGAGACACACACATAGACACACAGAGAGAGAGACACACAGAGACACACACACACACACACACACAGAGACACACAGAGACACACACACAGACACACATGCAGACACACATGCACACACATGCACACACAGACACATACAGAGACACACAGAGACACACACACAGAGACACACACACAGAGACACACACACACACACACAGAGACACACATACACACACAGAGACACACACACACAGCGACACACACACAGAGAAACATACACACACACACACACACAGAGACACACACAGAGACACACACAGAGACACACACACACACACAGAGACACACACAGACACGCACAGAGACACACACACACAGACGGACTCAGATGGACACACACACACTGTCAGTCTATGAAGGTATTCATGAGTCTTTACTCCTGTCAGTCTATTCATTAAGTCTTTACTCCGGTCAGTCTATTCATTAAGTCTTTACTCCGGTCAGTCTATTCATTAAGTCTTTACTCCGGTCAGTCTATTCATTAAGTCTTTACTGCGGTCAGTCTATTCATTAAGTCTTTACTGCGGTCAGTCTATTCATTAAGTCTTTACTCCGGTCAGTCTATTCATGTGTCTTTACTCCGGTCAGTCTATTCATTAAGTCTTTACTCCGGTCAGTCTATTCATTAAGTCTTTACTCCGGTCAGTCTATTCATTAAGTCTTTACTCCGGTCAGTCTATTCATTAAGTCTTTACTCCGGTCAGTCTATTCATGTGTCTTTACTCCGGTCAGTCTATTCATGTGTCTTTACTCCGGTCAGTCTATTCATGTGTCTTTACTCCGGTCAGTCTATTCATTAGTCTTTACTCCGGTCAGTCTATTCATGAGTCTTTACTGCTGTCAGTCTATTCATGTGTCTTTACTCCTGTCAGTCTATTCATGTGTCTTTACTCCGGTCAGTCTATTCATGTGTCTTTACTCCGGTCAGTCTATTCATGTGTCTTTACTCCGGTCAGTCTATTCATGTGTCTTTACTCCGGTCAGTCTATTCATGAGTCTTTACTCCGGTCAGTCTATTCATGAGTCTTTACTCCGGTCAGTCTATTCATGAGTCTTTACTGCTGTCAGTCTATTCATGTGTCTTTACTCCTGTCAGTCTATTCATGTGTCTTTACTGCGGTCAGTCTATTCATGAGTCTTTACTCCGGTCAGTCTATTCATGAGTCTTTACTCCGGTCAGTCTATTCATGAGTCTTTACTCCGGTCAGTCTATTCATTAAGTCTTTACTCCGGTCAGTCTATTCATTAAGTCTTTACTCCTGTCAGTCTATTCATTAAGTCTTTACTCCGGTCAGTCTATTCATTAAGTCTTTACTCCGGTCAGTCTATTCATGTGTCTTTACTCCGGTCAGTCTATTCATTAAGTCTTTACTCCGGTCAGTCTATTCATGAGTCTTTACTCCTGTCAGTCTATTCATGTGTCTTTACTGCTGTCAGTCTATTCATGTGTCTTTACTCCGGTCAGTCTATTCATGAGTCTTTACTCCGGTCAGTCTATTCATGTGTCTTTACTGCGGTCAGTCTAGTCATTAAGTCTTTACTCCGGTCAGTCTATTCATTAAGTCTTTACTCCGGTCAGTCTATTCATGTGTCTTTACTGCGGTCAGTCTAGTCATTAAGTCTTTACTCCGGTCAGTCTATTCATGTGTCTTTACTGCGGTCAGTCTAGTCATTAAGTCTTTACTCCGGTCAGTCTATTCATTAAGTCTTTACTGCTGTCAGTCTATTCATTAAGTCTTTACTCAGGTCAGTCTATTCATTAAGTCTTTACTCCGGTCAGTCTATTCATTAAGTCTTTACTCAGGTCAGTCTATTCATTAAGTCTTTACTCCGGTCAGTCTATTCATGTGTCTTTACTCCGGTCAGTCTATTCATTAAGTCTTTACTCCGGTCAGTCTATTCATGAGTCTTTACTCCGGTCAGTCTATTCATTAAGTCTTTACTCCGGTCAGTCTATTCATTAAGTCTTTACTCCGGTCAGTCTATTCATTAAGTCTTTACTGCGGTCAGTCTATTCATTAAGTCTTTACTCCGGTCAGTCTATTCATGAGTCTTTACTCCGGTCAGTCTATTCATTAAGTCTTTACTCCGGTCAGTCTATTCATGAGTCTTTACTCCGGTCAGTCTATTCATTAAGTCTTTACTCAGGTCAGTCTATTCATGAGTCTTTACTCCTGTCAGTCTATTCATTAAGTCTTTACTCCGTTCAGTCTATTCATGAGTCTTTACTCCGGTCAGTCTATTCATTAAGTCTTTACTCCGGTCAGTCTATTCATGAGTCTTTACTCCGGTCAGTCTATTCATTAAGTCTTTACTCCGGTCAGTCTATTCATTAAGTCTTTACTGCGGTCAGTCTATTCATTAAGTCTTTACTGCGGTCAGTCTATTCATTAAGTCTTTACTGCGGTCAGTCTATTCATTAAGTCTTTACTCAGGTCAGTCTATTCATGAGTCTTTACTGCGGTCAGTCTATTCATTAAGTCTTTACTGCGGTCAGTCTATTCATTAAGTCTTTACTCAGGTCAGTCTATTCATGAGTCTTTACTCCGGTCAGTCTATTCATTAAGTCTTTACTCCGGTCAGTCTATTCATGTGTCTTTACTGCGGTCAGTCTATTCATTAAGTCTTTACTCCGGTCAGTCTATTCATGTGTCTTTACTCCGGTCAGGCTATTCATTAAGTCTTTACTCCGGTCAGTCTATTCATGAGTCTTTACTCCGGTCAGTCTATTCATTAAGTCTTTACTCCGGTCAGTCTATTCATTAAGTCTTTACTCCGGTCAGTCTATTCATTAAGTCTTTACTGCGGTCAGTCTATTCATGTGTCTTTACTCCGGTCAGTCTATTCATTAAGTCTTTACTCCGGTCAGTCTATTCATTAAGTCTTTACTCCGGTCAGTCTATTCATGTGTCTTTACTGCGGTCAGTCTATTCATGTGTCTTTACTGCGGTCAGTCTATTCATTAAGTCTTTACTCCGGTCAGTCTATTCATTAAGTCTTTACTGCGGTCAGTCTATTCATGTGTCTTTACTCCGGTCAGTCTATTCATGAGTCTTTACTGCGGTCAGTCTATTCATGAGTCTTTACTCCGGTCAGTCTATTCATGAGTCTTTACTCCTGTCAGTCTATTCATTAAGTCTTTACTGCGGTCAGTCTATTCATGTGTCTTTACTGCGGTCAGTCTATTCATGTGTCTTTACTCCTGTCAGTCTATTCATGTGTCTTTACTCCGGTCAGTCTATTCATGAGTCTTTACTGCGGTCAGTCTATTCATGAGTCTTTACTGCGGTCAGTCTATTCATGAGTCTTTACTCCTGTCAGTCTATTCATTAAGTCTTTACTGCCGTCAGTCTATTCATGTGTCTTTACTCCGGTCAGTCTATTCATGAGTCTTTACTGCGGTCAGTCTATTCATGTGTCTTTACTCCGGTCAGTCTATTCATTAAGTCTTTACTCCGGTCAGTCTATTCATGTGTCTTTACTCCGGTCAGTCTATTCATTAAGTCTTTACTCCGGTCAGTCTATTCATGTGTCTTTACTCCGGTCAGTCTATTCATGAGTCTTTACTCCTGTCAGTCTATTCATTAAGTCTTTACTCCGGTCAGTCTATTCATTAAGTCTTTACTGCGGTCAGTCTATTCATGTGTCTTTACTCCTGTCAGTCTATTCATGTGTCTTTACTCCGGTCAGTCTATTCATTAAGTCTTTACTCCTGTCAGTCTATTCATTAAGTCTTTACTCCGGTCAGTCTATTCATGTGTCTTTACTCCGGTCAGTCTATTCATGAGTCTTTACTGCGGTCAGTCTATTCATGAGTCTTTACTCCTGTCAGTCTATTCATGAGTCTTTACTCCGGTCAGTCTATTCATGAGTCTTTACTCCGGTCAGTCTATTCATGTGTCTTTACTGCGGTCAGTCTATTCATGAGTCTTTACTCCTGTCAGTCTATTCATGAGTCTTTACTCCGGTCAGTCTATTCATGAGTCTTTACTCCGGTCAGTCTATTCATGTGTCTTTACTGCGGTCAGTCTATTCATGTGTCTTTACTGCTGTCAGTCTATTCATGTGTCTTTACTGCGGTCAGTCTATTCATGTGTCTTTACTGCTGTCAGTCTATTCATGTGTCTTTACTGCTGTCAGTCTATTCATGTGTCTTTACTGCGGTCAGTCTATTCATGAGTCTTTACTCCGGTCAGTCTATTCATGTGTCTTTACTCCGGTCAGTCTATTCATGAGTCTTTACTCCGGTCAGTCTATTCATGAGTCTTTACTGCTGTCAGTCTATTCATGTGTCTTTACTCCGGTCAGTCTATTCATTAAGTCTTTACTCCGGTCAGTCTATTCATGAGTCTTTACTGCGGTCAGTCTATTCATTAAGTCTTTACTGCGGTCAGTCTATTCATGAGTCTTTACTCCGGTCAGTCTATTCATTAAGTCTTTACTCCTGTCAGTCTATTCATTAAGTCTTTACTGCGGTCAGTCTATTCATGAGTCTTTACTGCTGTCAGTCTATTCATGAGTCTTTACTCCGGTCAGTCTATTCATGAGTCTTTACTGCTGTCAGTCTATTCATGTGTCTTTACTCCGGTCAGTCTATTCATGTGTCTTTACTCCGGTCAGTCTATTCATTAAGTCTTTACTGCGGTCAGTCTATTCATTAAGTCTTTACTGCGGTCAGTCTATTCATTAAGTCTTTACTCCTGTCAGTCTATTCATTAAGTCTTTACTCCTGTCAGTCTATTCATGTGTCTTTACTGCGGTCAGTCTATTCATTAAGTCTTTACTCCGGTCAGTCTATTCATTAAGTCTTTACTCCGGTCAGTCTATTCATGTGTCTTTACTCCGGTCAGTCTATTCATGCGTCTTTACTCCGGTCAGTCTATTCATGTGTCTTTACTCCGGTCAGTCTATTCATTAAGTCTTTACTCCGGTCAGTCTATTCATTAAGTCTTTACTCCGGTCAGTCTATTCATGTGTCTTTACTCCGGTCAGTCTATTCATTAAGTCTTTACTCAGGTCAGTCTATTCATTAAGTCTTTACTCCGGTCAGTCTATTCATGAGTCTTTACTCCGGTCAGTCTATTCATGTGTCTTTACTCCGGTCAGTCTATTCATGTGTCTTTACTCTGGTCAGTCTATTCATTAAGTCTTTACTCCGGTCAGTCTATTCATTAAGTCTTTACTCCGGTCAGTCTATTCATGTGTCTTTACTCCGGTCAGTCTATTCATGTGTCTTTACTCCGGTCAGTCTATTCATTAAGTCTTTACTCCGGTCAGTCTATTCATTAAGTCTTTACTCCGGTCAGTCTATTCATTAAGTCTTTACTCTGGTCAGTCTATTCATTAAGTCTTTACTCAGGTCAGTCTATTCATTAAGTCTTTACTGCGGTCAGTCTATTCATTAAGTCTTTACTCAGGTCAGTCTATTCATTAAGTCTTTACTCCTGTCAGTCTATTCATGTGTCTTTACTCCGGTCAGTCTATTCATTAAGTCTTTACTCCGGTCAGTCTATTCATGAGTCTTTACTCCGGTCAGTCTATTCATGAGTCTTTACTCCGGTCAGTCTATTCATTAAGTCTTTACTCCGGTCAGTCTATTCATTAAGTCTTTACTCCGGTCAGTCTATTCATGTGTCTTTACTCCGGTCAGTCTATTCATTAAGTCTTTACTCAGGTCAGTCTATTCATTAAGTCTTTACTCCGGTCAGTCTATTCATGTGTCTTTACTCCGGTCAGTCTATTCATGTGTCTTTACTCCGGTCAGTCTATTCATTAGTCTTTACTCCTGTCAGTCTATTCATTAAGTCTTTACTGCGGTCAGTCTATTCATGAGTCTTTACTCCTGTCAGTCTATTCATTAAGTCTTTACTGCGGTCAGTCTATTCATGTGTCTTTACTCCGGTCAGTCTATTCATTAAGTCTTTACTGCGGTCAGTCTATTCATTAAGTCTTTACTCCGGTCAGTCTATTCATTAAGTCTTTACTCCTGTCAGTCTATTCATTAAGTCTTTACTCCGGTCAGTCTATTCATTAAGTCTTTACTCCGGTCAGTCTATTCATTAAGTCTTTACTCCGGTCAGTCTATTCATTAAGTCTTTACTCCTGTCAGTCTATTCATGAGTCTTTACTGCGGTCAGTCTATTCATTAAGTCTTTACTCCGGTCAGTCTAATCATGAGTCTTTACTCCGGTCAGTCTATTCATGAGTCTTTACTCAGGTCAGTCTATTCATTAAGTCTTTACTCCGGTCAGTCTATTCATTAAGTCTTTACTGCGGTCAGTCTATTCATGAGTCTTTACTCCGGTCAGTCTATTCATGAGTCTTTACTCCGGTCAGTCTATTCATTAAGTCTTTACTCCGGTCAGTCTATTCATTAAGTCTTTACTGCGGTCAGTCTATTCATGTGTCTTTACTGCGGTCAGTCTATTCATGAGTCTTTACTCCGGTCAGTCTATTCATGTGTCTTTACTCCGGTCAGTCTATTCATGTGTCTTTACTCCGGTCAGTCTATTCATGAGTCTTTACTCCTGTCAGTCTATTCATTAAGTCTTTACTGCGGTCAGTCTATTCATGTGTCTTTACTCCGGTCAGTCTATTCATTAAGTCTTTACTCCGGTCAGTCTATTCATGAGTCTTTACTCCGGTCAGTCTATTCATGTGTCTTTACTCCTGTCAGTCTATTCATTAAGTCTTTACTCCGGTCAGTCTATTCATGTGTCTTTACTCCGGTCAGTCTATTCATGAGTCTTTACTCCTGTCAGTCTATTCATTAAGTCTTTACTGCTGTCAGTCTATTCATGTGTCTTTACTGCTGTCAGTCTATTCATGAGTCTTTACTCCGGTCAGTCTATTCATGTGTCTTTACTGCGGTCAGTCTATTCATGTGTCTTTACTCCGGTCAGTCTATTCATTAAGTCTTTACTCAGGTCAGTCTATTCATGAGTCTTTACTGCGGTCAGTCTATTCATTAAGTCTTTACTGCGGTCAGTCTATTCATGTGTCTTTACTCCGGTCAGTCTATTCATGAGTCTTTACTCCGGTCAGTCTATTCATGAGTCTTTACTCCGGTCAGTCTATTCATTAAGTCTTTACTCCGGTCAGTCTATTCATTAAGTCTTTACTCCGGTCAGTCTATTCATGAGTCTTTACTCCGGTCAGTCTATTCATTAAGTCTTTACTGCGGTCAGTCTATTCATGAGTCTTTACTCCGGTCAGTCTATTCATTAAGTCTTTACTCCGGTCAGTCTATTCATTAAGTCTTTACTCCGGTCAGTCTATTCATGAGTCTTTACTCCGTTCAGTCTATTCATTAAGTCTTTACTCCGGTCAGTCTATTCATTAAGTCTTTACTGCGGTCAGTCTATTCATGTGTCTTTACTCCGGTCAGTCTATTCATTAAGTCTTTACTCCTGTCAGTCTATTCATGTGTCTTTACTCCTGTCAGTCTATTCATGTGTCTTTACTCCTGTCAGTCTATTCATGAGTCTTTACTGCGGTCAGTCTATTCATTAAGTCTTTACTCCGGTCAGTCTATTCATTAAGTCTTTACTCCGGTCAGTCTATTCATGTGTCTTTACTCCGGTCAGTCTATTCATGAGTCTTTACTCCGGTCAGTCTATTCATTAAGTCTTTACTCCGGTCAGTCTATTCATTAAGTCTTTACTCCGGTCAGTCTATTCATTAAGTCTTTACTCCGGTCAGTCTATTCATGTGTCTTTACTCCGGTCAGTCTATTCATGAGTCTTTACTGCGGTCAGTCTATTCATGAGTCTTTACTCCGGTCAGTCTATTCATGAGTCTTTACTGCGGTCAGTCTATTCATGAGTCTTTACTCCGGTCAGTCTATTCATGTGTCTTTACTGCGGTCAGTCTATTCATGTGTCTTTACTGCTGTCAGTCTATTCATGTGTCTTTACTGCTGTCAGTCTATTCATGTGTCTTTACTCCGGTCAGTCTATTCATGTGTCTTTACTGCGGTCAGTCTATTCATGAGTCTTTACTCCGGTCAGTCTATTCATGTGTCTTTACTCCGGTCAGTCTATTCATGAGTCTTTACTCCGGTCAGTCTATTCATGTGTCTTTACTGCGGTCAGTCTATTCATGTGTCTTTACTCCGGTCAGTCTATTCATTAAGTCTTTACTGCGGTCAGTCTATTCATTAAGTCTTTACTCCGGTCAGTCTATTCATTAAGTCTTTACTCCTGTCAGTCTATTCATTAAGTCTTTACTCCGGTCAGTCTATTCATTAACAGTCTATTCATTAAGTCTTTACTCCGGTCAGTCTATTCATTAAGTCTTTACTCCTGTCAGTCTATTCATGAGTCTTTACTGCGGTCAGTCTATTCATTAAGTCTTTACTCCGGTCAGTCTATTCATGAGTCTTTACTCCGGTCAGTCTATTCATGAGTCTTTACTCAGGTCAGTCTATTCATTAAGTCTTTACTCCGGTCAGTCTATTCATTAAGTCTTTACTCCGGTCAGGGGCGGCTAGGTGGTGTAGTGGGCAAGGCACTCGCCACCAGTGTGGAGACGCTAGGATTCGCGTGTTCGAATCCAGCTCTCCACATTGTTTTCAGTTTAGCTGGTCGTCCGCAGTAATACACATTGGCCGTATTACGGGGAGGGAAAACTGAAGGGTGGGGATCGAACGTTGTGAACAAGCGACTCCTACAGGTCGGTTGGTGCGCCTGCGCAGTAGAATCAGGAAGTGTCGGGGGCAGCGTGAGCCTCCCACGCGTTACTCCTCGACACTGAGAGATCGAGCTGCGCAGGTGAAAAGATGCGACTGCTGTTACCTCAAGTACCGGAGGGGACTTGTGCTATGTATGACTTAGTCCACATTGCAGCCGGCTTGTGGGAGGCAAGAAACAGCGTTCGTGACAGGGGAGGGTTGAATTGGATGATACGAAATTGGGATGGGAGAAAATATAGAAAAATGGGAGAAAAAGTGGATCAAAAAAAAAAAAGTCTTTACTCCGGTCAGTCTATTCATGAGTCTTTACTCCGGTCAGTCTATTCATGAGTCTTTACTCCGGTCAGTCTATTCATTAAGTCTTTACTCCGGTCAGTCTATTCATTAAGTCTTTACTCCGGTCAGTCTATTCATTAAGTCTTTACTGCGGTCAGTCTATTCATGTGTCTTTACTGCGGTCAGTCTATTCATGAGTCTTTACTCCGGTCAGTCTATTCATGTGTCTTTACTCCGGTCAGTCTATTCATGTGTCTTTACTCCGGTCAGTCTATTCATGAGTCTTTACTCCTGTCAGTCTATTCATTAAGTCTTTACTGCGGTCAGTCTATTCATGTGTCTTTACTCCGGTCAGTCTATTCATTAAGTCTTTACTCCGGTCAGTCTATTCATGAGTCTTTACTCCGGTCAGTCTATTCATGTGTCTTTACTCCTGTCAGTCTATTCATTAAGTCTTTACTCCGGTCAGTCTATTCATGTGTCTTTACTCCGGTCAGTCTATTCATGAGTCTTTACTCCTGTCAGTCTATTCATTAAGTCTTTACTGCTGTCAGTCTATTCATGTGTCTTTACTGCTGTCAGTCTATTCATGAGTCTTTACTCCGGTCAGTCTATTCATGTGTCTTTACTGCGGTCAGTCTATTCATGTGTCTTTACTCCGGTCAGTCTATTCATTAAGTCTTTACTCAGGTCAGTCTATTCATGAGTCTTTACTGCGGTCAGTCTATTCATTAAGTCTTTACTGCGGTCAGTCTATTCATGTGTCTTTACTCCGGTCAGTCTATTCATGAGTCTTTACTCCGGTCAGTCTATTCATGAGTCTTTACTCCGGTCAGTCTATTCATTAAGTCTTTACTCCGGTCAGTCTATTCATTAAGTCTTTACTCCGGTCAGTCTATTCATGAGTCTTTACTCCGGTCAGTCTATTCATTAAGTCTTTACTGCGGTCAGTCTATTCATGAGTCTTTACTCCGGTCAGTCTATTCATTAAGTCTTTACTCCGGTCAGTCTATTCATTAAGTCTTTACTCCGGTCAGTCTATTCATGAGTCTTTACTCCGTTCAGTCTATTCATTAAGTCTTTACTCCGGTCAGTCTATTCATTAAGTCTTTACTGCGGTCAGTCTATTCATGTGTCTTTACTCCGGTCAGTCTATTCATTAAGTCTTTACTCCTGTCAGTCTATTCATGTGTCTTTACTCCTGTCAGTCTATTCATGTGTCTTTACTCCTGTCAGTCTATTCATGAGTCTTTACTGCGGTCAGTCTATTCATTAAGTCTTTACTCCGGTCAGTCTATTCATTAAGTCTTTACTCCGGTCAGTCTATTCATGTGTCTTTACTCCGGTCAGTCTATTCATGAGTCTTTACTCCGGTCAGTCTATTCATTAAGTCTTTACTCCGGTCAGTCTATTCATTAAGTCTTTACTCCGGTCAGTCTATTCATTAAGTCTTTACTCCGGTCAGTCTATTCATGTGTCTTTACTCCGGTCAGTCTATTCATGAGTCTTTACTGCGGTCAGTCTATTCATGAGTCTTTACTCCGGTCAGTCTATTCATGAGTCTTTACTGCGGTCAGTCTATTCATGAGTCTTTACTCCGGTCAGTCTATTCATGTGTCTTTACTGCGGTCAGTCTATTCATGTGTCTTTACTGCTGTCAGTCTATTCATGTGTCTTTACTGCTGTCAGTCTATTCATGTGTCTTTACTCCGGTCAGTCTATTCATGTGTCTTTACTGCGGTCAGTCTATTCATGAGTCTTTACTCCGGTCAGTCTATTCATGTGTCTTTACTCCGGTCAGTCTATTCATGAGTCTTTACTCCGGTCAGTCTATTCATGTGTCTTTACTGCGGTCAGTCTATTCATGAGTCTTTACTCCGGTCAGTCTATTCATGTGTCTTTACTCCGGTCAGTCTATTCATTAAGTCTTTACTCCGGTCAGTCTATTCATTAAGTCTTTACTGCGGTCAGTCTATTCATTAAGTCTTTACTGCGGTCAGTCTATTCATGTGTCTTTACTCCGGTCAGTCTATTCATGAGTCTTTACTCCGGTCAGTCTATTCATGTGTCTTTACTCCGGTCAGTCTATTCATTAAGTCTTTACTCCTGTCAGTCTATTCATGAGTCTTTACTCCGGTCAGTCTATTCATGTGTCTTTACTCCTGTCAGTCTATTCATTAAGTCTTTACTGCTGTCAGTCTATTCATGTGTCTTTACTGCTGTCAGTCTATTCATGAGTCTTTACTCCGGTCAGTCTATTCATGTGTCTTTACTGCGGTCAGTCTATTCATTAAGTCTTTACTCCGGTCAGTCTATTCATTAAGTCTTTACTGCGGTCAGTCTATTCATTAAGTCTTTACTGCGGTCAGTCTATTCATGTGTCTTTACTCCGGTCAGTCTATTCATTAAGTCTTTACTGCGGTCAGTCTATTCATTAAGTCTTTACTCAGGTCAGTCTATTCATGAGTCTTTACTCCGGTCAGTCTATTCATTAAGTCTTTACTCCGGTCAGTCTATTCATGTGTCTTTACTGCGGTCAGTCTATTCATTAAGTCTTTACTCCTGTCAGTCTATTCATGAGTCTTTACTCCGGTCAGTCTATTCATGTGTCTTTACTCCGGTCAGTCTATTCATTAAGTCTTTACTCCGGTCAGTCTATTCATGAGTCTTTACTCCGGTCAGTCTATTCATGAGTCTTTACTCCGGTCAGTCTATTCATTAAGTCTTTACTGCGGTCAGTCTATTCATGAGTCTTTACTCCGGTCAGTCTATTCATTAAGTCTTTACTCTGGTCAGTCTATTCATTAAGTCTTTACTGCGGTCAGTCTATTCATGTGTCTTTACTCCGGTCAGTCTATTCATGAGTCTTTACTCCGGTCAGTCTATTCATTAAGTCTTTACTGCGGTCAGTCTATTCATGTGTCTTTACTCCGGTCAGTCTATTCATGAGTCTTTACTGCGGTCAGTCTATTCATTAAGTCTTTACTCCGGTCAGTCTATTCATTAAGTCTTTACTCCGTTCAGTCTATTCATTAAGTCTTTACTCCGGTCAGTCTATTCATTAAGTCTTTACTCCTGTCAGTCTATTCATGTGTCTTTACTGCGGTCAGTCTATTCATGAGTCTTTACTGCGGTCAGTCTATTCATGAGTCTTTACTCCGGTCAGTCTATTCATGAGTCTTTACTCCTGTCAGTCTATTCATTAAGTCTTTACTCCGGTCAGTCTATTCATTAAGTCTTTACTCCGGTCAGTCTATTCATGAGTCTTTACTCCGGTCAGTCTATTCATGAGTCTTTACTGCGGTCAGTCTATTCATTAAGTCTTTACTCCGGTCAGTCTATTCATTAAGTCTTTACTCCGGTCAGTCTATTCATTAAGTCTTTACTGCGGTCAGTCTATTCATGTGTCTTTACTCCGGTCAGTCTATTCATGTGTCTTTACTCCGGTCAGTCTATTCATTAAGTCTTTACTCCGGTCAGTCTATTCATTAAGTCTTTACTCCGGTCAGTCTATTCATGTGTCTTTACTCCGGTCAGTCTATTCATGAGTCTTTACTCCGGTCAGTCTATTCATGTGTCTTTACTCCTGTCAGTCTATTCATGTGTCTTTACTCCGGTCAGTCTATTCATGAGTCTTTACTCCGGTCAGTCTATTCATTAAGTCTTTACTCCGTTCAGTCTATTCATTAAGTCTTTACTCCGGTCAGTCTATTCATTAAGTCTTTACTCCTGTCAGTCTATTCATGTGTCTTTACTGCGGTCAGTCTATTCATGAGTCTTTACTGCGGTCAGTCTATTCATGAGTCTTTACTCCGGTCAGTCTATTCATGAGTCTTTACTGCGGTCAGTCTATTCATTAAGTCTTTACTCCGGTCAGTCTATTCATGAGTCTTTACTCCGGTCAGTCTATTCATGAGTCTTTACTGCGGTCAGTCTATTCATTAAGTCTTTACTCCGGTCAGTCTATTCATTAAGTCTTTACTCCGGTCAGTCTATTCATTAAGTCTTTACTGCGGTCAGTCTATTCATGTGTCTTTACTCCGGTCAGTCTATTCATGTGTCTTTACTCCGGTCAGTCTATTCATTAAGTCTTTACTCCGGTCAGTCTATTCATTAAGTCTTTACTCCGGTCAGTCTATTCATGTGTCTTTACTCCGGTCAGTCTATTCATGAGTCTTTACTCCGGTCAGTCTATTCATGTGTCTTTACTCCTGTCAGTCTATTCATGTGTCTTTACTCCGGTCAGTCTATTCATGAGTCTTTACTCCGGTCAGTCTATTCATGAGTCTTTACTCCGGTCAGTCTATTCATGTGTCTTTACTCCGGTCAGTCTATTCATGAGTCTTTACTGCGGTCAGTCTATTCATTAAGTCTTTACTCCGGTCAGTCTATTCATTAAGTCTTTACTGCGGTCAGTCTATTCATTAAGTCTTTACTGCGGTCAGTCTATTCATGAGTCTTTACTGCGGTCAGTCTATTCATGTGTCTTTACTCCGGTCAGTCTATTCATTAAGTCTTTACTGCGGTCAGTCTATTCATTAAGTCTTTACTGCGGTCAGTCTATTCATGAGTCTTTACTGCGGTCAGTCTATTCATGTGTCTTTACTGCGGTCAGTCTATTCATGAGTCTTTACTGCGGTCAGTCTATTCATGTGTCTTTACTGCGGTCAGTCTATTCATTAAGTCTTTACTCCTGTCAGTCTATTCATGAGTCTTTACTGCGGTCAGTCTATTCATGTGTCTTTACTCCGGTCAGTCTATTCATTAAGTCTTTACTCCGGTCAGTCTAGTCATGTGTCTTTACTGCGGTCAGTCTATTCATGTGTCTTTACTCCGGTCAGTCTATTCATTAAGTCTTTACTCCGGTCAGTCTATTCATGTGTCTTTACTCCGGTCAGTCTATTCATGTGTCTTTACTCCGGTCAGTCTATTCATGAGTCTTTACTGCGGTCAGTCTATTCATTAAGTCTTTACTCCGGTCAGTCTATTCATTAAGTCTTTACTGCGGTCAGTCTATACTGCGGTCAGTCTATTCATGTGTCTTTACTCCGGTCAGTCTATTCATTAAGTCTTTACTCCGGTCAGTCTATTCATGTGTCTTTACTCCGGTCAGTCTATTCATTAAGTCTTTACTCCGGTCAGTCTATTCATGAGTCTTTACTGCAGTCAGTCTATTCATTAAGTCTTTACTGCGGTCAGTCTATTCATGTGTCTTTACTCCGGTCAGTCTATTCATTAAGTCTTTACTCAGGTCAGTCTATTCATGTATCTTTACTCCGGTCAGTCTATTCATTAAGTCTTTACTCCGGTCAGTCTATTCATGTGTCTTTACTCCGGTCAGTCTATTCATGAGTCTTTACTCCGGTCAGTCTATTCATGAGTCTTTACTCCGGTCAGTCTATTCATTAAGTCTTTACTCTGGTCAGTCTATTCATGAGTCTTTACTCCGGTCAGTCTATTCATTAAGTCTTTACTCCGGTCAGTCTATTCATGTGTCTTTACTCCGGTCAGTCTATTCATGAGTCTTTACTCCGGTCAGTCTATTCATGTGTCTTTACTCCTGTCAGTCTATTCATTAAGTCTTTACTGCGGTCAGTCTATTCATTAAGTCTTTACTCCGGTCAGTCTATTCATGTGTCTTTACTGCTGTCAGTCTATTCATGTGTCTTTACTCCTGTCAGTCTATTCATGAGTCTTTACTCCGGTCAGTCTATTCATTAGTCTTTACTCCTGTCAGTCTATTCATTAAGTCTTTACTCCGGTCAGTCTATTCATTAAGTCTTTACTCCGGTCAGTCTATTCATGTGTCTTTACTGCTGTCAGTCTATTCATGAGTCTTTACTCCTGTCAGTCTATTCATGAGTCTTTACTCCGGTCAGTCTATTCATGTGTCTTTACTCCGGTCAGTCTATTCATGAGTCTTTACTCCGGTCAGTCTATTCATTAAGTCTTTACTCCGGTCAGTCTATTCATGTGTCTTTACTCCGGTCAGTCTATTCATGAGTCTTTACTCCTGTCAGTCTATTCATGTGTCTTTACTCCTGTCAGTCTATTCATGTGTCTTTACTCCTGTCAGTCTATTCATGAGTCTTTACTCCGGTCAGTCTATTCATGAGTCTTTACTGCGGTCAGTCTATTCATGTGTCTTTACTGCTGTCAGTCTATTCATTAAGTCTTTACTCCGGTCAGTCTATTCATTAAGTCTTTACTCCGGTCAGTCTATTCATTAAGTCTTTACTCCGGTCAGTCTATTCATGAGTCTTTACTCCTGTCAGTCTATTCATTAAGTCTTTACTCCGGTCAGTCTATTCATGTGTCTTTACTCCTGTCAGTCTATTCATTAAGTCTTTACTCCGGTCAGTCTATTCATTAAGTCTTTACTCCGGTCAGTCTATTCATTAAGTCTTTACTCCGGTCAGTCTATTCATTAAGTCTTTACTCCGGTCAGTCTATTCATGTGTCTTTACTCCGGTCAGTCTATTCATTAAGTCTTTACTCAGGTCAGTCTATTCATGAGTCTTTACTCCGGTCAGTCTATTCATGAGTCTTTACTGCTGTCAGTCTATTCATGAGTCTTTACTCCGGTCAGTCTATTCATTAAGTCTTTACTCCGGTCAGTCTATTCATGAGTCTTTACTCCGGTCAGTCTATTCATTAAGTCTTTACTCCGGTCAGTCTATTCATGAGTCTTTACTCCTGTCAGTCTATTCATGTGTCTTTACTCCGGTCAGTCTATTCATGAGTCTTTACTCCTGTCAGTCTATTCATGTGTCTTTACTCCGGTCAGTCTATTCATGTGTCTTTACTCCTGTCAGTCTATTCATGTGTCTTTACTCCGGTCAGTCTATTCATGAGTCTTTACTCCGGTCAGTCTATTCATGAGTCTTTACTCCTGTCAGTCTATTCATTAAGTCTTTACTGCGGTCAGTCTATTCATGAGTCTTTACTCCGGTCAGTCTATTCATGTGTCTTTACTCCGGTCAGTCTATTCATTAAGTCTTTACTGCGGTCAGTCTATTCATGTGTCTTTACTGCGGTCAGTCTATTCATGAGTCTTTACTCCTGTCAGTCTATTCATTAAGTCTTTACTCCGGTCAGTCTATTCATGTGTCTTTACTCCGGTCAGTCTATTCATTAAGTCTTTACTCCGGTCAGTCTATTCATTAAGTCTTTACTCCGGTCAGTCTATTCATGAGTCTTTACTCCTGTCAGTCTATTCATGTGTCTTTACTCCGGTCAGTCTATTCATGAGTCTTTACTCCTGTCAGTCTATTCATGTGTCTTTACTCCGGTCAGTCTATTCATGTGTCTTTACTCCTGTCAGTCTATTCATGTGTCTTTACTCCGGTCAGTCTATTCATGAGTCTTTACTCCGGTCAGTCTATTCATGAGTCTTTACTCCTGTCAGTCTATTCATTAAGTCTTTACTGCGGTCAGTCTATTCATGAGTCTTTACTCCGGTCAGTCTATTCATGTGTCTTTACTCCGGTCAGTCTATTCATTAAGTCTTTACTCCGGTCAGTCTATTCATGTGTCTTTACTCCGGTCAGTCTATGAAGGTAATAAGGCTGTTTCACCGAAGCCTGTTTTTGGGATTCGAACTTTGTCAGGGTTTTTCGAACTGACGTTCAAACCTTCGTTTATATATATTTTTTTTTAATAAATATCCTCAAACTAAATCCTCAATTTGAATAAAGTGATTAATCTGATTAAATTAGTATTTTTTTAATTTTATTAAATCAACTTTCTTTAATGAATATAACTCATCAGTTTTAATACTATAATATTAGTGTAGCCTAATCCTTATCTGCAACTGTGAAGAAAAACAACCATTGGTTTAAACGGAATGAATAGACACATACAAAAAATATATAAAAAATATATATATATATTATTAAAAATGAAAAATTCAAATGTTGATTTTAGAATTCGAAGGTCCGAACGTTCGAACGTCTGGGCGCTCAGCCCTGGAAGGTGTTCATGTGTCTTTGCTCCGGTCAGTCTATGAAGGCCCCTGGAAGGTGCTCATGTGTCTTTGCTCCGGTCAGTCTATGAAGGCCCCTGGAAGGTGCTCATGTGTCTTTGCTCCGGTCAGTCTATGAAGGCCCCTGGAAGGTGCTCATGTGTCTTTGCTCCGGTCAGTCTATGAAGGCCCCTGGAAGGTGCTCATGTGTCTTTGCTCCGGTCAGTCTATGAAGGCCCCTGGAAGGTGCTCATGTGTCTTTGCTCCGGTCAGTCTATGAAGGCCCCTGGAAGGTGCTCATGTGTCTTTGCTCCGGTCAGTCTATGAAGGCCCCTGGAAGGTGCTCATGTGTCTTTGCTCCGGTCAGTCTATGAAGGCCCCTGGAAGGTGCTCATGTGTCTTTGCTCCGGTCAGTCTATGAAGGCCCCTGGAAGGTGCTCATGTGTCTTTGCTCCGGTCAGTCTATGAAGGCCCCTGGAAGGTGCTCATGTGTCTTTGCTCCGGTCAGTCTATGAAGGCCCCTGGAAGGTGCTCATGTGTCTTTGCTCCGGTCAGTCTATGAAGGCCCCTGGAAGGTGCTCATGTGTCTTTGCTCCGGTCAGTCTATGAAGGCCCCTGGAAGGTGCTCATGTGTCTTTGCTCCGGTCAGTCTATGAAGGACCCTGGAAGGTGCTCATGTGTCTTTGCTCCGGTCAGTCTATGAAGGCCCCTGGAAGGTGCTCATGTGTCTTTGCTCCGGTCAGTCTATGAAGGCCCCTGAGCTGAAGGAGCGCCTGGAGGAGTCGGAGAAGCTGATCCAGGAGATGACCGTCACCTGGGAGGACAAACTCAGGAACACTGAGGCAGTCGCACAGGTAACACACACACACACACCTACACGCACACACACACACACACACACCCACACACACACACACACACACACACACACACACTGATGATGTAATGAACCTGTCCTGCATTCATAGGGACTAACTTGTGTATCACGATATAAACAACGGTGTCATAGGTGCAAAGCTATGCTAATAAGTCTATAGTATATATATATATATATATGCTAATGTTAACACATATACACCCTTCCTGCTGACTTTTGGATGAAAGAGTCGGCTAAATGTAAAATGTAACTCGTCTTACACAAAGTGCAATGCCTGTGAGACGCCACTAGGGGGCAGAGTGGCTAAGCGTGAGTGAATCACAGGGTGAGAACGATGGCGGCGGGGAGCGCCTCCTATGTGGTGCCTTGCCTCACATCTATGATGATGACACGGGGTGCATCGTCCAGCCTCCCACACGTCTGAGCCTAGAGCTCGGACCACACTTAAAAGTATGTCTGTGTCCAGGGGGGGGGCCCAACATTTTTTTTTTTTTTTTTTTTTTTTTTACTAGACATCACTCAGGTGTATTATTGATGCTCTCATTGATACTATGTTTGTTTCTGAAGTGTGTGTGTGTGTGTGTGTGTGTGTGTGTGTGTGTGTGTGTGTGTGTGTGTGTGTGTGTGTGTGTGTGTGTGAGATATATAGAGAGAGGGAGGGCTTTGGTAGACTATTGCATTGGTCCATTCATTGAAGATGAACGCAATGCGACATCCTTTACTAGGCTCACCCACCAACAGTGCTGAACTGCTGATCCGAATGTATAGGTAAAAACCATATTATGCGTTTTCATCAATACAAAAATGGCCAAAAATAATTCCGCTCGCGCGCTTACGCGCGCTCGCATTCAAGGGGGGCCTACAAATACATTCTTTCATGGGGCCCAGAATCTGGAGCTACACCCCTGTCTGTGTCAGTTAAAGGAGTGAAACTCTGGAACAATATACCGGATGAAATAAAAAACAGCAGGAGTATTTTTAAGTTTAAAAAGATGTTTAAAAACAGGGTTCTAGAATCTTATAGTAAAATTTTACCTACAATCTGTTTTTTTTTTCTACCATGAAACTCTGGTATTGCGGGTGAATTTTAGATTTTCCTATGTTGGCTTATGTTCTTTTCAGGAACAGTTTTTGTTGATTGTTGATTTTATTTTTTATTTTTTTTTCTTGCAAACTTTAACTTTTTTTTGTTCTTTTCTGGATCGGTTTTTGTTGATTTTTGATTGTTGATTTATTTTTTTGTTTGGTATATTTTGAAAACTTAAGCTTTTTTGAATTTGTTTTTTGAATTAGGGGTAGGTTACTCTATAAGCCTTCGGCTTCAAACCTATCCTTTTTGTTTGTTTATTTGTAAAAATGTTCGAAAATGTTTTAGTTTGTTTATTTATTTGTATTTGTAAACATTCGAAATAAAATCATTCATTCATTCATTCATTCGTTCATTCATATGTCCTGCAGGAGCGCCAGAGACAGCTGGAGAGCCTGGGCATCTCGCTGCAGTCGTCGGGCATCAGGGTGGTGGACGACAAGTGCTTCCTGGTCAACCTCAACGCTGACCCCGCCCTCAACGAGCTGCTGGTCTACTACCTGAAGGTACTGGATATAACACACACACACACACACTAACACTAACCTTCTGCCCAGACATACATGATGTGTTGTGTTAATTACAGCAATACAATGTCTTTATAGGGACTGCGACCATACTTTCACTGAGCCGTAATTAACGCACAACACGAGGAATCGATGTGTTCATTGTTTATGACGAAAGTCTGATCCAAAACCAAGCCGTTTATTATATATATAGTATATACGGGGGAAATCTATAATTCGAGCTTTGCTGTTACACTTCAATGCATAAAGAATCGAAAATGGAATAAAAAAATAAAAATGTGTATCGTTACACCCCTAGCCTTCATCAGTGTGCAATGAAGAATGGTGGCAACAAACGAGCCTTAACTAGGCTGTGATCGTTTCTACATCATAGCCTACAGCCATTACGCATTCATATGATGTGATGAGAAGTCTACCTGTCAACCTAGTCTGTGCTATTAGGGATGCTCGATATTGGCTTTTTTACCGATACCGATATACCGATATTGTCCAACTCTTAATTTCCGATACCGATATCAACCGATACCGATATATGCAGGGTCCCCCCCCCCCAAAAAAACTTAATAATTTCAGGTAATTATATATCTCTTGTAGTGTAATTAACACAACATTATGCATACTTTGACAATAAATAAATAAAATAATAATTTGTTCTTACTTGCCGGTTAACCCTTTCGCTGTGACGATACAGAAGGTTAGCCCTTTACTGTCACACACAACCGACGGCGATTGTGTGATAGTAAAGGGTTAACCTTCTGTCGTGTGGCAGTGAAAATAAGGTGCGGTAATAAAATCACACGAGTAATAAAAGACTGAGAAACACAAAATCCTAGACAGAAACATTAAATGCTATACAATAAGACAATGTTATAGTCCTGTACAGTATACAAAATAACAACAATATACAGAATAGCAACAATACACAAATAACAATCGCAGTGTCAGACTGTAGTGGGTGGGTATTGCCAGTGGTGCAGTCGTAATATGGGAACTGGTAACACGCCACGCCACGTGCACGCGCGCGCGGGTACGTGCATGCGCACAGAACTGATTTATACACACACACACACACACACGCACACACACACACACACAAGCGCATATACGCAAGTGCAATCTTTCTATCATACAAGCTCTTCTTGCTCTCTATTTGTGTGAATGTGCGCGTGGAAAGCTGGCGCGCAGCACAGACGCTTGATTCAATATCATAAGCAGGTAGACCCCCATCACGAATTCCGAGCCACATTAGTATTCACCTCCACTGCCTGTCACACAGAATGAAGGGGGAGATGCATTCAGATAGCCAACACCCAGACACTTAGTCTACCTGCGCTTTTTGTTATGTAAAACGGTGGCCGGGTACAAAAACGGAAAAAAAACGAAAGTGTGACTCGAGGCGCACGACGTCGCGGCGAAACGCATATGACAATGATACGAAAATGAAACGAAAGGTGTAACCGCACCCTTAGTCACAACGAATGGATACAGCGCATTTTTGTGTGCGCGTACACGCGAGTACACATCCGTGCGCGATCGCGCGTACTTCTGCCTCAGTGATCTGGTAACACGGCGTGTAACCGCGTGTGACCACGACTGCACCACTGGGTATTGCACATCAGGATGTTGCACAGTCTATGTTGCGGTTTCAATAAAAGTTCCATTAATTGTGCACAATTTCTAACTGCAACTCTGTCTGTGTGTGTGTGTGTCTGTGTGTATCCCATGTTCAGAAGCACACTCGCGTGGGCTCAGCCAACTCCCAGGACATCCAGCTGTGCGGCATGGCCATCCAGGCGGAGCACTGCGTCATCAACGTCACGGAGCCGTCCGGCGTGATGCTCACTCCGCACCGCAACGCACGGTAAACATGGGCCACGCTGCCACCTGGTGGCTGATAACGCAAACTGTTGTTACTGGGGGGATTAGGGGCCGAACGATACGCATTAGAACCGTGTACCGTACGGTACGACCCCCACGGTTCGGGGCGTCTGTGTATCGTACGGTTCAGATGATGCGCAAATAAAAAAATAAAAAATAAACTTCATTTGGCACAGAGAGGTGAGCGCTGGCTGCAGCAGCACTGGAGGTGCTAGTCAGTTTGTGTAAAAATGGCAAGCACAATATAAATCAATTTTCATTACCACTTTAAAAACATAGCCATTAACATTACATAGGCCTACACACATCTTGCCATAGCGTTAGCAGTTTGTACAACACAACGCACGTTGAACTATGGTAGCACTAGCCCCAGCTAATACAGTCAACGAAATGTTATCGTAGCCAGGGTTCGAATTATCACCTGAGAGCTATGGGGGCCCCCTGAATTATTATTTTTTTTACTATTTTTTTCCTGAAATTGTGGCTGTTTTCGAAGTCATATTTAGAGGAATATCTCATTAGGATTAGTCTAATACTAAGTAATAATGACATCACACAACAGTCTAATCATTAGACTATTGTGTGATGTCATTATTCAGTCTCATTCTTAACCATCAATATTTGTTCATTTTCTTACTCACCTCTGATATATAATGCCATATTTACTTATTTGCATTTTGCATCTGATAAAATACAACAATTTAATTTGAAAAATTAGACCAAATTTATGAACTTGAATTAACATTTATTTGTCTCTGCACTTATAAATCGAAAACTAACAAAATAATCTAATGGAAAATAAATAGTTGTATGGCACAACAGCAGCATTTATCAGGATACAGTAAGTAACATTATCATCTGATAATAAAATGAACATAAAATAAATACTTGTATAAATCAAAATAAATAATGTTATAAACAAATGTGCACATGTAATCAAGAACTGAATGAAAAATAAATTACAAGTCATAAGGGGGTTCAATTTGGTATAAGGCAACCTTTCTTTAGCGACAGTATATGCTGCCCTGAATGAACTGGCTGTCTCCTTGAGCAAAGCAGATGTGATTTCACTAACTTTTTTTGGAAGCACTTCCTTCTGGTTCTGACTTTCTATTTCTATAGCTTGCTTATGAGCAACGCTATCACTGTGCAAGTATATTTTCTTCCTCAACTTCTTGCTCTGAGAGCTAGTCACAGTCCCATTCATCCACTGCTCTTGGCGTTTTTACATGGAAGGCAGCCAATGCATCCCTCCTTGGCAAATAACCAGCTATTTATTTTTCCAAAAGTTCCACTGACTCAGACCCCAGCATTGTGGTGGTTGAGTAGCAGCGCAGTCCAGGTCTAGTGGTGGAGACTCGGGTCTGGCAGTGGCAACCGGCGCGGTAACAATAACAGGTGCACTGCGCGCAGGAGCAGCAGAGCTAACACTAGTACTAGCACTAGCACTAACAAAAGAGATGATTGTGGACTTCAGGAGGTCGGGGGTCAAGGACTACAGCCCCCTCAGCATCGACGGGGCACCGGTTGAGAGAGTGAACAGTTTCAAGTACCTCGGAGCCCACATATCCGAGGACTTGACATGGACCACACACATTGACAGTGTAGTGAAGAAGGCACGACAACGCCTCTACTTCCTCAGGCGCCTAAGGAAGTTCCAAGTCAGTCAGAAGATCCTTAGGAACTTCTACTCATGTACAATAGAGAGCATCCTGACCGGCAACATCACCTCCTGGTTTGGGAATAGCACTGCACAAGACCGTAGCAGACTACAAAGAGTGACACGTTCAGCCGAACGCACAATTGGAGGGGGGCTTCCCACCCTCCAGAACATTTACTACAAGCGGTGCAAGGGGAAGGCTAAGAGAATTATTAAGGACTCGAGCCACCCGAACAACTGCCTCTTTGAACTGCTGCGGTCAGGCAAGCGATACCGGAGTCTTAAGCGAGCACAGAAAGACTCAGAAGAAGCTTCTATCCCCAGGCCATCAGGCTGCTAAACGAACAATAATCGCTAAACGAACAATAATGCAACAACCATCAAATGCACACAGCACACACACCCACACGCACACACTCACTCAAACAAACAACACACTGCAGCACCCACTCTCCACACTTTAGATCACACAAACACACTTACACTTTATATTTATTGATAAAGGATTTGCACTACAACTCGTACACCTACTGTGAATTGTACCTAAATTGCACCTCGTCCCATTTCTCCATTTCTGCCTTGCACTATATAGTATTGTATATAGTATTGTATATTAGTACACTCGTCCCATTTCTCCATTTCTGCCTTGCACTATATAGTATTGTATATAGTATTGTATATTAGTACACTGCACAGTATTGTATATTTTATGGTAACTACATCTATTCTGCATCGAACATTGTACATATGTCTAAACTGAACACTGTGACCTTTTTTTTACTTCTAATTTTACTATGTTTTTATTTCATACTTATCTTGTCTTGCACAGTCTCTGGAGCGCAACAGTAAGAAGCATTTTGTACAAAAGTATTCTGTACTTCTGTATGACAACTATTAAAGAAACTTAAACTTGAACTTGAAACTAGCAGTGTCAACTTCAGTGACAGTAGCGCTGCTAGCTGCTGCACTAACAGCGTCAGTCTTTGGCCTTTTTATAAAACCAAAGCTGTCCAGCTTTGTACAGCCTTGCGGCGGGTTGAGCCTTTTTTTTGGCGGCATGTTGCGTACTGTTTAGTGTTTATGTTTTCAGTTGCAGGACACGGACCGGCAGCCTTCTGTTTACATCAGCTGCTTGCTGCTTCTTCTTCACTAGGTTGGAGTAGCGTTAAACTTATGGGGCGACGCTCATGGGCGACGCATAGCGGCTTGGAGGTGAAATGCAGCCTATTCCACAACATTAATTACTCTGTTCTTTTAAAAACTGAAAAGAAAAATATGATCTATTAACAATTTATTTAGGTAATATAAATAATACTAATTCGTACATAAAAAAAATAAAAATTATATAATTTTTTTGAGAGACCCCCACAGGGGGTCTTGACTATGGGGGCTCAGACTATAGCTATGGGGGCTGAGCCCCCATTGGCCCCCTCATAATTCGAACACTGATCGTAGCTACTAGCTAGCAGAGGAGAAAATGGGAGTCTGAGAGGCGGGGTGTATAAAGACAATGATAGGCGTTTATTCAACATCCAAGAAGGCTAACATACAACTGTGTTTTACTAACTCCAACCGGGACTATTGCCGCTTTTCCACTGCATGTTATCACCTCCTAACGTTATTGGAGCTGATAACGTTGCCTGAGCTGAAGGTCCGTGACACTAAAATGTCCGTGGGGACCTCCTTAACTCCTTATCTCCTTAAATGTCCCGGTTGTGTTTCCTGCAGGACGTGTGTGAACGGGGCCGCGGTCACCAGCCCGGTCCAGCTCCACCACGGAGACCGCATCCTCTGGGGCAACAACCACTTCTTCAGGTCTGCTATTATACAGTATGGTGCTGGACATGGTTATTATACAGTAGGGCTGCAACGATTAGTCGACATAATCGACGACGTCGATTATAAAAAATCGTCGACGTGAAATTGTTGCGTCGATTAGTCATTAAAAAGAATATTATAATTTTTTAATTTTTAAAAAAAAAAATTTTACTACCTATCTTTGTGAAAGTGGCTTCTCAGCTCTGGTCCAGCTGAAGACTTCTTAGCTTAACATAACAGGCCGACAGTAAGTTTGGGGGAACTAATGGGATAACTGGGCATGTTAGGCAGGCCCCCACTCTGCAGGTGTTTAAATCACGCCTCAAAACACACTTATTTGCTCTGGCTTTTGTTTTTTAAACCGTTTTTGAGAGACTGGCCTTTTTTATGTGACACATTGTACTGTTTTATTATGTGCTTTTATTAAATTTTTATGTTTTATCCTATGTTTGTGGACTTGTACAGCACTTTGGTCAACTTTGTTGTTTTAAATGTGCTATATAAATAAAGTGGATTGGATTGGATTGGATTGGATGTTGTTTGGTCCTGACAAGAGTCTCAAAGCAACTCTGAGGTCGTGCTCAATGTCCAATCTGTTCCTCTGCTCTGTCTTCAGCTGGACCAGAGCTGAGAAGCCACTTTCACAAAGATAGGTAGTGCAAAAAAAAAAAAAAAAATATATATATATATATATTTGTTTAAATTTTTATTTATATAATTGTTTTTCGATTAGTCGACTAATCGAAAAAATAATCGACAGATTAGTCGACTACCAAAATAGTCATTAGTTGCAGCCCTATTATACAGTATGTAGTAGTAGTAGTAGTAGTAGTAGTAGTAGTAGTTTATTCAGTCATCATCTCACACAATACAATATACACCATCATTTAACAATATTTTATTTTTACAGTGACTGAAAAGGTACAGACTGAAGCATAATGCTTATACATGCCTGTCCTATATTCTTAACAAAATGAAGACTCCAAAAACAGTATTCTAAAAGAAAATAGTATGCTGGACATGGTTATTATATACAGTATGCTGGACACGGGTCGTCCTGTTGTCAAAGCTGGAGACCGAGGATGTGTACAAAATATTGTGCCAATCAGATTTAAGCTTTTCAAAGTTTGACATTTTGACCTTTTGATTATAGAGCCACCATTAGGCCAATTGGTACGATAATAAACATCTCTCACGTCTTTCTCCCTCGTGCTTTATCTCTCTCTCTCTCTCTCTCTCTCACTCACTCACTCACTCACTCACTCACTCACTCACTCACTCACTCACTCACTCACTCACTCACTCACTCACTCACTCACTCACTCACTCACTCACTCACTCTCTCTCTCACACACACACACTCACACACACACAGGATCAACCTGCCCAGGAACATGGTCCACGCTGGGGGTGAGGATGAGGAGGGGGGCGGTGCCGTGATGAAGACCTACCTGAGCTCGGACCAGCTGGAGGTGGACTTCGACGCGGCCAGCAACGCCTCCAGCGACATGAGCTTCGGCTACGAGTTCGCCCAGACCGAGGTCATGATGAAGGGCATGGGCCACAACGGTGAGTCGGCGGCACGACGACGACGGTCGCCCTGGAGACGGAATTATAGGAGGATCAGTGTCAGGATCAGGAATTGGAATAATCTTTTTGGATACCATCTGATCTCAGGTAAGGAATCTATTTGACCAGTCTTAGGATAATCAGACCCGTTTTCACAGAGATATAAGCTTTTCCCCTATATGTGATATGGCTGTTTGACTGTGCGAGTGATCAGGAACTAAGAGAATCGATTTTCAGCTCGCGGCACCAGCGTGCATACGTACACATATACTATCGATAATCTAGCGTTTATTTGAAAACGATTCATAAATAGGCCGAAAAATTACAACGTTCTAGAATATTCCAGTACAGGGCGTTTATCACGGAATTTTTTTTTTCCCCTTGAAAACGAGGGCTTTTCAAAATGCTATAAAACGGAAATGAACCGATAAAAAAACAATCCGCTTCGACAATGTTGACTGGAAAATGAGTCATTGATAAGCGACGGGCAGATTAGACACATAGCCATAATTGAAAACATAGATTAGGCGATATTACCGCTAACATTGAAGTGGATGATGGGCATTCAAGGGGGTAAAAAGGAAAACACGGCCGGCTCTGAAAGTGTTAAGGGGGGGAAGGACGACGGGATGGGTCAAGAGTGGGGAAGATTTCTTCCATTCATCCTCCACATGCCCCCCCCCCCCCCCCACCTGTCCTCCAGACCCCCTCATTCATCCTCCACATGCCCCCCCCCCCACCTGTCCTCCTGACCCCCTCATTCACCCTCCACATGCCCCCCCCCCCCCACCTGTCCTCCAGACCCCCTCATTCACCCTCCACATGCCCCCCCCCCACCTGTCCTCCAGACCCCCTCATTCATCCTCCACATGCCCCCCCCCCCCACCTGTCCTCCAGACCCCCTCATTCACCCTCCACATGCCCCCCCCCCCACCTGTCCTCCAGACCCCCTCATTCACCCTCCACATGCCCCCCCCCCCACCTGTCCTCCAGACCCCCTCATTCACCCTCCACATGCCCCCCCCCCCACCTGTCCTCCAGACCCCCTCATTCATCCTCCACATGCCCCCCCCCCCACCTGTCCTCCTGACCCCCTCATTCACCCTCCACATGCCCCCCCCCCCAGGGTTCGCACAAGGTCCCCTTGTGGCTCCCTGGTACCGATTCTGTCTTTTTTTTTTTTTTTTAACAATATATTTATTGGGTTTTAGTTTGCAAATTACAACATGTATATCAGCAGAGCAGTATTCAGCAAACATTTTCACCCCGTTCTCCCTCCCCTAACCCCACCCCACAAAATAATAATTAACTTCAAAAACAGGTTCACATAGGAAGGATACAGATTTAAATAAAAATAAACATAAATAAATAATAATACAACCAAAATGTTTTACACATTAAGTAAAGGGTGTTTCTTGTCGTTTTTACACAATGATAAGAGTTGTCCCACAGTACTCCCCCTAATCCCGTTCTTGTTGAAGCAAGTTCCCAACATTCGTATTATGCTTTAAGAAGTACACAAATGGTCCCCAGGCATTATCAAAAATGTTTTGTTTACGTCTAACAATATACACCATCTTTTCCATTGACATATTTGAAGCCATTTCTTTAATCCACATACCAATTCTTGGTCCATCAACATTTTTCCAATTAAGAGCTATTACACGTTTTGCTTGTAATATGCACATATCTATAAATCTAAACTCTTTGCGTTGTAGATGTGGGGTGGTAGGATATAAACCAAGAATAAAAAGCTTGGGATTCAATGGCAACTTCTTTGATAAGATTTGATCGATCAGATCAATAACATCTTGCCAGAAGGTTTTCACTTTCACACATTCCCATATGCAGTGGAACAGTGTCCCCCTTTCCTCACTACACTTAATACAAGTATCTGGAATATTATCATTAAACTTATGCAATTTAACAGGAGTTATATATGTACGCATCAGCCATTTATATTGTATAAGTTTTAGGTTGCTACTGACTGTCTGACTCTGTGCCTCTTTACATGCCACGCTCCATTCTTCTAAAGATATTTCCTCCTCTATGTCTTCGTTCCATTGATTCAGTTTTGATTCAGATGATTCATCTGAACCAGATACAAATAAGTCGTATAGCATTGAAATTATACCTTTACCATAACAGTGTCTAGTGACTGCTACCTCTAAGATGGAAATGTTCGGTATATCCAATGAATGGTTCTGAGATGATATAAAACTCCTTAGCTGAAGATATTTAAAAAAGTGATGTTTCGGAATATCATATTTTGTAGATATTTCCGCAAAGGACATGAATACTTCATCCTCCTCCCTGTATACGTCTTGCACTTTCCTTAACCCCTTTTCAGCCCATACTTTAAATCCACTATAGTTTTGCCCTGATTTAAAATTGGCATTGCCCCAAATAGGACTGAACCTGGATCGGGACGAATTTATATTCAAATATTTGAGTGCGTCAAACCACACATCTATCATGTTTAAAATAATGGGGTTGTCTGTATTTTTCTTCAGATATTTACGGTCTCCAGAATACAAATACAGGTGCAAGGGTAAGCTCGGTTTAACAGAGCAGGATTCTGAATGGATCCAAGCAGGGGGATTCTCCGATGAGAAGTAAAACATGATCGTCCGCAGTTGTGCTGCCCAGTAATACCATTGGATATTTGGGCATTTCAGGCCTCCTCGGTCATATGGTAGGTAAAGTAGAGATAGACGTAATCTGGGGCGTTTATTTTGCCATATAAAGTTGGTAAACAGTTTCTTGATTCTTGTGAACAAAGACGAGGGGGGGGGTAAAGGGATATTCTGGAATAGGTAGAGAAATTTAGGGAGTATATTCATTTTTAGAATATTAATCCTGCCGATAATTGAGATGGGTAGGGATGTCCAACGCTCTATTGAAGAAGTACTAGCTTCCAGAATTGGGTCATAGTTTATCTGAGAAATCTTATTCACCTCAGGGACAATTTTTATTCCCAAATACGTGAATGTATCTGTTGAGTTGAGAGTAGAAGCACAAACAAGCCCATCCTCCCTCTCTCTCTCATTGAGTAACATTATAGATGATTTGGAGTGATTCACTTTATAGCCAGATATTTTCCCAAATGTTTCAATAAGACTTAGGAGTGCTGGGATAGACCTGTGTAGATTTTTTAGCATTAATATTACATCATCGGCGAAGAGGGCTATCCTATGTTCTATATGACCTTCTCGAATCCCATGAATATCACTGTGCATCCTCACCGCTATAGCAAATGGTTCGATCGCAAGAATGAAAAGTAAGGGCGATAAAGGGCTCCCTTGTGGGCAACTTCTACTAATTTTAAAGGGTTTAGAGACCTTGCTATTCGTCAGAACTTCTGCCGTAAGCCCTGTACAAAGCAATCTAACCCATTTGACGAATGTGTCTCCAAAGCCAAATCGTGTTAACACCTCAAACAGATAAGGCCACTCGACACGGTCGAAGGCCTTCTCTGCATCCAGTGAGAGTAAGGCAGTGTCTGTCGCCCCCTTGTGGTTATATAAAATATTGAGCACACGTCGGACGTTATGAAAACCCTGTCTCCCTTGAATAAATCCATTCTGGTCTTCCCCCGCCACCCTAGGTAGAAGGACCTCCAGTCTTCTTGCAATAATTTTACTAATAATCTTGGTATCCGAATTTTGGAGGCTGATTGGACGCATATTTTCACATTTTGTATTAGGTTTCCCTGGTTTTGGAAGTAAAGTGATTAGGGCTCCTCTCATAGATGTGGGGAGAAGACCATTCTCGAAGGATTCCTGAAACATCTCCAAGAGGGGTGATATTAATTTAGTTTGGAATTTCTTATAAATATCTATGGGGATGCCATCTGGGCCTGCTGCTTTTCCAGCCTGCATACAGCCGATTGCATCAGCAATTTCAACGCCAGTTATATTTTGATCTAAAGCCCTACTCTCCTCCTTTGAAATTTTGGGAATATCTAGGTCGTCTAAGAATTGTGTTTGCATGTCCAGGTTAGGAGAACATTCAGAGCTGTATAATTTCCCATAGAAGACTCTAAAAGCCTCATTAATCTCTGTTGGGTCCACTATAGTTCTACCATTTGGGGCTTCAATACAATTGATGGATCTTTCTGCTTGTTGTTGTTTAATGCGCCAGGCGAGAAGTTTTCCAGGCTTTTCCCCCTGATCATAGTAGGACTGTTTGAGTCTTATTAGGTCGGCAGCGGCTTTGTTAGCTGCTAATTCATTGTACTGTGATCTAAGCAGTAGTAGTTTTGAATGAGCATCTGTAGTCGTATGTTTGTTATGATAAATTTCCGTTTCCATTTTTTTTATATCCTGATCTAATTTCTCCATTTCAAGTCTTGTAGCCTTTTTCTTTGAGCTAGTGAAAGAGATTATTTGTCCCCTAATAAAGGCCTTGAAAGCCTCCCACCTTATGCCAGCAGAGGTCTGGGACTTGTTGCATTCAAAATACAGGTCAATCTGTTTCTCCAAAAAGTCTATAAATGTGTGATCCGTGAGCCATCCTGGTTGAAAACGCCATCTTGGTGGGTCATTCACTAGGTTAGTATCTTCATAGTTCAAGGATACCGCTGCGTGGTCCGAAAGAACTATACTGCTATACTGACATTCACCTACTTTGGAGGCAAGCAGTGCTGAGACTAAAAAGTAGTCTATGCGTGAGTGTGTTTTATGAGTGCTGGAATAGCAGGAATACTGCACTGCATTTGGATTGCCATGCCTCCAAATATCCAACAAGTTTAATTCCTTCATAAAATGATGTATTGTCTTTCTCGACTTATTGTGAGTGCCTTCTAGACCAGTTGACCTGTCCTTTGAAGGGTCCAACGTACAATTAAAGTCACCAGCTATTATGTATTGTCCAGGAAGAGTTGAGGCTGTCAAAAATAAATTATCATAGAATTTAGGGTCCTCTTCATTGGGACCATAAACATTTATCAGCGTTAACGTTTCAGACAGTAACCTACCCTGGACCATAATATATCTACCTGCAGTGTCCCTTACTACATTATGTACCTGTAATGGGACAGACTTATGAATTAGTATCATAACCCCCCTGGCATGAGTGGTGTAGGGGGCAGATAACACTTGGCCCTGCCACCTTTTTGCTACTTTAGGAACATCTTCATTCAAAAGATGCGTTTCTTGTAAAAAAACAATTTTTGATTTCAAATATTTTAACCTGCTCATTACCCGTTTCACCTTTGTAATTTTGTTCAAGCCCCTACAATTCCACGAAGTAAATTTCACCTTGCAGTTCTCTGACATTAGTTAATTAATATATATATATCCCTTATGAAAAGGTACACAGACAGCCACACCCATATGAGAGAAGAAAAAATAATAAAACACATCAGGAAAAAACACCCACCCCCCACCCCCTACTAACCTGATGCCCATGCATCTCCCCTCACCCCTCATTTCACTACTGGCCAAACGAGTTTCTCTAACTTGTCTTCCCCCTAAGCTCAAACTAGCTTTCATTTTTTCTAAATACTAATCACAAATAACATATCTAGTGTTGTCTTGAACTGCGCAATGCTTGCAACTTGTAGGTATAGTATCCATTAGGTCAGGGGCTTACTTTAAACGCCAAACACTATTATTACAAATCTGAAACACTTTTAGTACAAACCTGGAACGCGCGCACGCAGGCTGGGAGACGAGGAAAATGTAAAAAGTTAAATGTTTGTAGCCTGCCCCAGAATCTGCAATGCGTTGTAGGAAAAGTCTAAACCAGTGCTGATTTTGTCCATTGAACTAGACTCAGTCCTGTCCGAATAAGAATACAAATAAAAATCAGAGGAAAACTAAACAGTCATAGTCCAACCACGCCTCATTTCGTGGAAATTGCTATTTTTATAACGTCATTTATATATTCACTTATAAGAATACAGTAGGCTCAGTATGACTGTTACTTTCCTTTCGGAGCCTTCCAACGCCGGGACCGTCTCAATAAATCAAATGCTTCGGATAAACTTTTCCACCTCCGCCGGTGTTTGAAAGGTGCGGGCTCTCTCGTTGTGAGTTACCAGCAGCCGGTCTGGAAAGATGATTCGGTGCGTGTGGATCCCCCGGTCTCTTAGCTTCTTCCGCACCTCGTCGTATCCGCGCTGCCTCTTGTGCACACCTGCAGAGAGGTCTATGTGAAGACGAACCAGCTCGTTATTATAAAGGACCCGTCCCTTGGTCCTAGCCGCCCTCAGTACTCTCTCTCTGTCCTTGAAGTTCATGAACTTCATGATTAGGGTCCTTGGGCGTTGAGAGTCAAGTGGCGCACCGATTCTATGAGCACGCTCCAATACTAAGCCCCCTGGTTCAATATTCAGAGCCTCCGGTAACCATTTCTCCAAAAATGCAGTTGCATCCTGGCCCTCTGCCTTTTCCGGTAGCCCCACCAACCTGACGTTATTTCTTCGACTCCTGCATTCCAAGTCCTCCACTTTGTCGAGAAGGTTTTTAACGGTGTTCTCCAGAGTGCCAACCTTCGGTATCAGCTTATTAACGTTGTCCTCCGCGTCAGAAATCCGTTGTTCAGTCTGCTCTATGCGGCTTATGCAATCTTGTATCTGTTTCTTTATTTCCGTAATTGTTATTTGCATTTTGTCGAATTTCTTATACAGTCCAGTTTTCATAGTTAGTATGGCTTTCATGATATCTTGGTTGTCTGGACTCAACTTTTCATCATCAGATTCGTCGACGTCCTCGTGTGCGTTAGCCATCTTATTTTCACCCGACTTGGTGGCCTCCTCCTCCACCTCAGACTGTTCAGCTTTCTTTCTATCCTTCTTTGCTTTTTCTTTAGCGTTTTTTCCTGACATTTAGATTCCGGATATTCTTATACTTATACTGCGCGACTTTGAGTGATATTTTGATTAGTTTTGTAGGATTAAATTACATGCTAGCAGCTGAGCCTAAAATGTGCGACCTCCTAGTTACTCGTCATGCCCGGAAGTCCGATTCTGTCTTTTTTAACTTTTTTTGTGTGTGTGAGCACAGCGGTGTCTGTGTTTATTATTATTTCATGAAATTTGGACCATATCTTCATTTTACATATATTTTCATTATGTCAAAAGATTATGATTTGAAACGCTCTAAAAAAAAAGTTAGTAATATATGGGTACACGAGATACCCTGGCGTCCAGTTTCATCCCATCCACTTCCATGTTAATAAAAACACAATAAAAACGCAATAAAAACGCAAGTCTAAAAAAAATTAAATAATATCTCCTCCCTAATTTTCACATCATATATCGATAAATAAACAGAATAATTACACCAGGCATGCATTATAAAACAATACAAACCTTTTAGTAATAGATTGGTAATAACCGGTGCTTACTAACGTTAGCCTCTCGGCTATTTCTGACCGCTATGGCAGATTCTTATTCACTCCGCTTCTCAGTTTTTTTTTTCAATAAAAGCGGACTTAGTATCAAACAAACACGAATATAAGTGGTTAAAATTCGGAAATATTTGTAATTTGTTACAGATATCTTGAGATTAGGCTTTTAATGTTAATTGTGGGAATTATTATTTTTTTAAATAGTAAACAGTTAAAATTATAGGACTTTCAACTTGATCCATACTTTCATCTCTTAAGCCTCATGAGTGCTACCAGTTCTAGGGAGCCACAAGTGTAAAGATTTTTTTTACAAAAAAAAGTCAAGGCCTGGAATTCCTTGAAAACAGCAAATTCACTCATGATAAACATTTTCTGAATCAAGAAATAATAATTTTTTTTATCTAAAGTGTAACTCATTGTCGGGAATTGGTTTTAAGTAGGGCTGTCAGTTTATCGCGTTAATTAGATTAATTAATTACACAGCAAATAATCGCGTTATGAAAATTAACTCAAAATTATTTTTTTTTTTTTTTTTTTTTTTTTTATAATAATTTTTTTTTTGTATCTCATTCATTCCATAAGCATGTAGAATACACATTTACAGATTTTTTTTTAATATGGTCCATTTGCATGTTCTTGGTATCTGATTCTAGGGACATCTATGAATCTCAGGGAATGTATTCCCAGTGTCAGAAATACTGTGGGCTAGATCCACAAAGAATGGATTGTACGGTGCAAGTTGCACCCTTACTTACAATTCATTATGAATTGAAAATGGGGGACCCTGATGTAAACAAGACGAAAGTCTTTCTCTGGTCTGCATTCCCTTAACAATTGTGTGTATTGAGCCGTACTGTATTGTACCCATTCTGCAACCTGTTAATAACATTTTCATTCAATCAATCAATCTGCGCTGTGATTGATTGAATGAACATTTTATTTTGAGTAAATTGTAATGAACCAAATGAGAATATCAATAAATCTTTTTTTATCTTTGATTGTGAATAACACCATGCTCAAATTGACCAGACCTGAAAAATCTAAGCAAATTAATAGATGGAAGATGATTAAACAGAAGGTTTTGTAGATACAGTACTGAATTCTGCCATCCGGACACATGCAATTTGAAATATGATTATAGAATATAGAATATGAGGCATAAAATGGTAATGCGATTAAAATGCAATTAATTCGATTAATTAATTACAAATCCTGTAATTAATTAGATTAATCTTTTTAATCGCCTGACAGCACTAGTTTTAAGCCATACATATTGCATCAGATTTCTTTAAAAAAAAAAAAAAAAAAACGCATTTTAGTGCTTGGGAAAGTACTTGAAAGTCCTTGAATAAAAATGTTCACTGTATGTGGGAACTTCCCACCCCAGTTAGGAGAACAGCCGAAACCCGTCCGATCTGTCGCCGTCGACTAAAGACGCACTTCTTCAACCATTATCTGAAATGGAAAAAAAGAATGAAAAATAAAAAATCTAACCCTAACTAACCGTACTGTCATGCACTTGTCCTAATAAACTAACCTACACTGTAGCACTCAACACTTTATGAACATTGTTACTCGGCTGATAGAGTTGTGCCCTTCCTGATGACCTGTCGTACAGAACTTGTAAGTCGCTTTGGATAAAAGCGTTCAGCTAAATGACTAGCTGTAATGTAAAATGTACCCCCCCCCCCCCCCGGTCCCCAGACCCCCTGCAGTCGGTGCTGCAGACCCTGGAGCGGCAGCACGCGGAGGAGAAGCGCTGCGCCCTGGAGCGCCAGAGGCTGGTGTACGAGCACGAGCTGCAGCAGCTGAGGCGCAGGCTCCACCCCGACAGGCTCCTCCCTGGGGGGGCTGCTGGACCCCGGGGACATGCCCCCCTCTGGCCCCGCCTCCACCGCCACGCCCACCTCCCCCCCGCCCCCCAGCGCCCACCAGCACCACCGCATGCGTCGCTGGAGCGAGGATAGGTGACCTTCTGTCTGTCTGTCTGTCTGTCTGTCTGTCTGTCTGTCTGTCTGTCTGTCTGTCTGACGTCTGTCTGTCTGTCTGTCTGTCTGTCTGTCTGCCTGTCTGCCTGTCTGTCTGTCTGTCTGTCTGTCTGTCTGTCTGTCTGTCGGCATGTCTGTATGTCTGCCTGTCTGTCTGTCTGTCTGTCTGTCTGTCTGTCTGTCTGTCTGTCTGTCTGTCGGCATGTCTGTATGTCTGCCTGTCTGTCTGCCTGTCTGCCTGTCTGCCTGTCTGTCTGTCTGTCTGTCTGTCTGTCTGTCTGTCTGTCTGTCTGTCTGTCTGTCTGTCTGTCTGTCTGTCTGCCTGTCTCTGTCTGTCTGTCGGCCTGTCTGTCTGTCTGTCTGTCTGTCTGTCTGACCGTCTGTCTGTCTGTCTCTCTCTCTCTCTCTCTCTCTAAACCGTTCATGTGTACCAGCAGGTAAGCTGGGTGTTTCAGAAGTGAACATTGTAATGATGACAGCAGACACCAGTCCTGTCACGATCAGTGTTGCAGAAGAGCCCGAGTCGAGTCTTCAACGGGACGTTTCTTTTCTCGTTCTCCTCGTATAGCAGGGAGCCCCCGGTGAATTCAGAACTTCTAGAGCCAGTTTAATTTGACTGTGCAGCAGCCAAGTCCGTCTTTTTAATTATAGATGACTGGAACACGGGCGGCTACATGGTGCAGTGGGCAAGGCGCTCACCACGAATACTGGAGACTGGGCTCGAACAGGTACGCCTCCCTGTTCGAGCCCAGCGCTCCACATTGCCTTTCAGTTTAGCTGGTCGTCCGCACTAATACACATTGGCGGTATTAGGGGGTGGGAAACTGATGGGTGGGGATCGGGTGTTGTGGACAGCGACTCCTACAGGTCGGTTGGTGCGCCTGCGCAGTAGAATCAGGAAGCGACGGGGGCGGGGCCCCTCCAAAAAGCGCAGACCCCCGACGCTGAGCGATCGATCCGCGCAGGTGAAAAGATGCGACTGCTGTTACCTCGAGTACCGGAGGGGACTCGTGCTATGTATGACTTAGTCCACATTGCAGCCGGCTTGTGGGAGGCAAGAAACAGCGTTCAAAGACAGGGGAGGGTTGAATTGGACGATACGAAATTGGGATGGGAGAAAAATAGAAAATGGGAGAAAAAGTGGATAAAAAAGATGACGGGGAGCTCCAGTAGCTCACCACGTATCTCGGCGCTATCTCTGCGTCGGGAGGAGCCGTGCTGAGTCACGGTTCTGGTTGACTCCGAGTTCGATTCCCGGACCCGCCGTCATTTGCCGAATGTCTTCCCCTGTTCTCCCACCCGTTTCACTCTACAACTGTCGGTCATGCTTGACCAGAAAAGCGATAAACGCTAAAAAATAAAGTCGTCCCCGGAGCCTGTGTTTAGGATTCGAACTTCGACAGGGTTTTTCAAACGGACGAGAGAGAGAGAGCAGCAGGGGAGAGAGAGAGCAGGAGAGAGAGAGAGAGCAGGAGGGGAGAGAGAGAGCAGAGGGGAGAGAGAGAGCAAGAGAGAGAGAGCAGGAGAGAGAGAGAGCAGGAGGGGAGAGAGAGAGCAGGAGAGAGAGCAGGGGAGAGAGAGAGAGCAGGAGAGAGAGAGAGAGCAGGAGAGAGAGAGAGCAGGAGGGGAGAGAGAGAGCAGGAGAGAGAGCAGGGGAGAGAGAGAGAGCAGGAGAGAGAGAGAGCAGGAGGGGAGAGAGAGAGCAGGAGAGAGAGAGAGCAGGGGAGAGAGAGAGAGCAGGAGAGAGAGAGCAGCAGGGGAGAGAGAGAGCAGGAGGGGAGAGAGAGAGAGCAGGAGAGAGAGAGCAGGGGAGAGAGAGAGAGCAGGAGAGAGAGAGCAGCAGGAGGGGAGAGAGAGAGCAGGAGAGAGAGAGCAGGGGAGAGAGAGAGAGCAGGAGAGAGAGAGAGAGCAGGAGAGAGAGAGAGCAGGAGAGAGAGAGCAGGGGAGAGAGAGCAGCAGGGGAGAGAGAGAGAGCAGGAGAGAGAGAGAGCAGGAGAGAGAGAGAGCAGGGGAGAGAGAGCAGGAGAGAGAGAGCAGAAGAGAGAGCAGCAGGGGGAGAGAGAGCAGGAGAGAGAGAGAGAGAGAGAGAGAGAGAGAGAGAGAGAGGAGGAGAGAGAGAGGGAGAGAGGGAGAGAGAGAGAGCAGAGGAGAGAGAGCAGGAGAGAGCAGGGGGGGAGAGGGAGAGCAGGAGAGAGAGAGCAGCAGGAGGGGAGGAGAGAGAGCAGGAGAGAGAGAGCAGGGGAGAGAGAGCAGGAGAGAGAGAGCAGCAGGGGAGAGAGAGAGAGAGAGCAGGAGAGAGAGAGCAGGAGGAGAGAGAGCAGCAGGGGAGAGAGAGAGAGCAGGAGAGAGAGA